>NC_089819.1:21784400-22384400 GCF_029633855.1 Hoplias malabaricus
TAGTTTTTGTTTTTGTTTTTTTGTGAGAAGAATGTCACGTTTTAACCATTAATGTAATTTCATTTGAGATACTGAGATAAGGTGGGCTCTAAATAGCCCTATTTGGTCACATGCAAGTATTTTTTACTGGAATGATTGCATGTGAACTAATTCATTCATTCATTCATTCATTATCTGTGAGTGCTTCTCCAGTTCAGGGTCGCGGTGGGTCCAGAGCCTACCTGGAATCATTGGGCACAAGGCGGGAATACACCCTGGAGGGGGCACCAGTCCTTCACAGGGCAACACAGACACACACACATTCACTCATACACTCACACCTACGGACACGTTTAAGTCACCAATTCACCTACCAACGTGTGTTTTTGGACTGTGGGAGGAAACCCACGCAGACACAGGGAGAACACACCAACTCCTCACATACAGTCACCCGGAGGAAACCCACAGAGACACAGAGAGAACACACCAACTCCTCACAGACAGTCACCCGGAGAAAACCCACGCAGACACAGGGAGAACACACCAACTTCTCACAGACTGTCACCCGCAGCGGGAATCAAACCCACAACCTCCAGGTCCCTGGAGCTGTGTGACTGCGACACTAACCTGCTGCACCACCGTGCCGCCCTCTAATCCATTTAGTTTGTTTTTATTATAATATGTGAGATATAATTCATCAGCGCTAACTAGTGTTTCTAATTGTTGACTACACTTTTTGCCTGCGTTGCTTTGTTTTTAAGGTGTAATGAAACAGTTGAAGCAAGAATTAATCTTCCTCTTCTCCACATTTTAACTTTCTTTTGACCAAATTCTTTGTCCTTGTTAGCTAGAGAATGCCCTCCTCTCATTTGCAGCAGTTTTATAATTTAAACATTAATTTAAGGCCATTAGCTGGACTGTGCTGACTTGTTGGGTGAATGTACTTTCTGTTCTATTGCTATGTGCCGCAAGCTCATTGAAGCTGGCACCTCCATTAGCCAGCAGGCAGAAGATGGATGCTGGCTCTCACTCAGAGTGTAACAGGCTGAGAGGAACAAACCATTATTAATGCCGGGATGCACTGTCCCGTCAGCGCTCCTTCTGAGCCGTCATTCTTCATTTCCACTCCAGCTGTCGATTTGAAAGTTCAGGAATGTGAATTTTTATCCTTGGCATTATTGTCTTTCGAGAGCTGTTATTAATGATGTCTGGAAAACTGTAAATTTGGAATCCGTTTTTGTCGTGAAGTTGGGATTTAAGTTAACATAATGATGTGAATAGATATCTGTTCTTTGTAAGTATCTTAGGCAATAACCCTAACCCTAGGCAAGATTTAAATCTCTCTATCTATTAAGTAATGGTTTTTCCTAGAAAAAGCCAGATTTATTTAAAGAACTGATAGTTTGAAGATAATCTGCATTGATAAGGGCTGGCTTATTTAGCCGATCTGTGAAGAATTATTTTGATTGTAGCCTAAACAATGATTTAAATAAAGTGGACTGGTTTTCTTAACTTGTGTAACTCATTAATTTGACATGCTAATTTATTTGGATAGTATTTCAAATATGAAAGTTTAGCTACAAATACTTTCTGCTCTCTTAAAAAAGAGGTTTGGAAGTGGTTAAGGTCACCTCCTTACTGACAAAAACTGTTAGTGCCCAGGTAACTAGATTTAAATCTATCATTAGAATACGCAGTGAACCTTAGCCAAGTACACAATTAAGTTTCTATTTATTATTATTATTAAAATATACTTTAATGAGAGATTAAATATTTGCAGTTGATCTGTGGTGGACCGTGTAAATAAAATGTTCTCGTTTTGTCTTCTTTTTCAGTTTGGAAGGACACCTCTCCACATAGCTGCGAGTCACGGTGGTCTGGAGGTTGTGCGCTACCTCTGCGTAGCTGGAGCCAACACAGAGGCCATCACTAACGTGAGTTACTGGACAAGCTCATCAGTTATTTAAATACATTTTAGATGTTTTCTGTCACTATCAGTAAAGTCCTGGTGAGATGTATCCTTACTTACCTGCACTAAAATCTCTGTCTCTCAGCCTTGAACCAAATATAGAAGTGGTATTACACCAGTATATTAGCGGCTGCAATTCTCTATCAGAGTCATTATATTAATAATATTACTTATTACTTTCCTGAGGGCAAAGCCTCTGTGGTGCACTTTCAAATCACGAATAATGTTAGAGATTTTAGAAGGCAATTTTCTTTCCCAGAGAACAATGGCGAGGTTGAATATACGGCTCTAGAGAGTTGGAAGAGAGACCCTACTCACTCTTAACTGATATTTTAAGGGTTTCTTGTAGTATTAATACCACACATTCAATTCCCGCCTTCAATTGCTTTCATTTATCACATGCGCTGACTCAAATAGATGTTCCAGTAATTTACGCCGGCTATTACCTGAAATCCAGTCCTTATAGAAGCTTAGGAAATAGTAGTAAGTCAAAGGAAAACTCATTCCTTCATGTGAAATTGAGTATAGAGTTTCTTTATATAATTTACTTATAAAGGATTTCTGAAAGCAGTTCCTGTTCTCAAGCACTGACAGTTCTCTACCAAGTGCCAGCTAGGAAGAGGAATTACATCTGCAGCTACAAATGAGCATGAAATCAATACAGGTCAAGGTGGTTGCATCTTATGACTGCCTGCTTGCAATCTTGTAAAGGAGTGTGTGTTGTGTGTGTAAGCCTGTGTCTGGGGTGTAGGTGTGATGCTGAAACTGTGCTGTGCTCTCAGATCTGTGCACCTGCTGTGTTTGTGTAGCAGAAAGAGAAGCGCTTAAAACCAGAGCTCTGTGATATATTTTTCACTGATAAAACAAGTTTTATTAATGTTGTGTGATGAAGTTATTAGTTAGTTATTAGAAGAATTAGTTGATAAGGCAAGGTTTTTGGTGTCCAAATGCTGCCTTGCTGGAGCTACAAGGCTAACATACACTGAAATGCAGTCCTCCTTGAGACCATGTTTCACATAAAGGCAATGTCTTTTAGGTGGAACGGTGTTTGAAGGGAAAAACTGTTGTTTGTACATGTCTGAAGTTTAACTTCTCTGTAAGTGTTTACTCACTGTTTGTTTAGTTTTGTAGAACTTTCCGTCTGTGTTTACTTTCAAGCAGTTTGCAGTCTCCTCAATTTAGCATCAGTCCCATCTTAAAGGCTAAGCAGCAGTGATATGAAAGTGTCAAAGAAATAAATACAGTGGAATTTGAACTTTTGTTTATTGATTGTCAGAAAACATGATATCTCTCCCTAATTCAAGGAATAAGGTTTAAAAGACCGTTATCACTCCCCCCCCCCAAAAGGTGTTGGGCAACTCTAATAGGCGTCTTGCCTGTGACGTAGATGGTGGACAACAACTCTAGAAGCTGCACTTGATTTAATGCAAAATGACGAAAAGGTGTGTTGTTTTTGGCTGCAATCATTCAATGTACAGTGGGACATCTGTGCACAAAAGGCCCAAAGATCCCAAAATATCCAGAAAAAAATGGACTAAATTTGTCAACTTTAAACGGGCACTTTGGAAAGGACCATCCGCTCACTCCGTTATCTGTAGCTCATTTCACTGGCGCTTTTCCAACAATATGGGCATGTATGGACACCAACGAAAGGTGTTCAAGAGCCTCTGTAACACGGAGGTAAACAGGGTAAGGACACTCACTTCGCCTGTTTTAGTTGGTGTTAGTTAACGTTAGCTTGACTTGCTAAACTCGGTGGCTCAGATTATACTCGGCTACGTAGCTGCATTACGGAGGTTTATAGTGTCGGATGAATTCGAGTTCGACTTCGATCACATTTACAAGAATAACGGTACCTCTAAATTTGAGTTTAGCATATTGCTAGGCTATTGTCATGAATAATGTTGGTTATTTATCTAGCTAGATACTGTCATAACAGTCAGTCATAACGGTGTTTTACCGCGCCGTTGTTCAGCTGTTGTCCACCAGTGACGTCACGGTTGCGTTCAAGAATTTCCGTAGCGAGCTCAGGTTTTTCCGTCAATTTAATAAAATTGTCAGTTTTAAAGCAAATTAAGCTGCTATTTTCATTTTAATTCATACTTATATCTGTCAGTAACTAAAATAATGTGAAATATTCATGGAGGTCCATTAAGTGGTGCTTAGCCTTTAAGTAATCAGAAACAGCAAAAATAAGTCAATATTACCCAACTGTGGAGCAGAAATAAAGCAATATCCTCATCTACTTTCATGATTTTTCAAGTTTGTAGGTCTCGCCGCCCTCTAAACAGAGTGATAGAAAGCCTACACACTTCAAAATTATTGTTCTACAAGCGTTCCTTGGTAATGAAAATGGTTCTGTATAGAACCTTGAACACTTGAAGAACCTTTTGCTTGATTAAAGGCTTCTTTGCATCTTTTCATGATGCAAAGAATCCTTTAATCATTTTATACAGCTCTGTACGCCTCAGCAAACCTTTACATGGCTATTATAACAAGTAACAATAGAGGAACCATTTTTGGTGCCGTACATAGCACTTTCTCCACCAGGGAACCTACAAGTATCAGTTGCAGAATTTTCAAATCCGTTAGACCCTAGTTCTGAAAGCCTTGAACAATAACAAAGCCTTGGCCAGTGTGTTTCTGTTTAATTACAGTGTGGTCATCTATGGCTCGTACTCTCTGCAGATTCACACTCAGCACAGATGAAGGACGACGAACCCTTACAAATCCTTCAGCTCTCTCTCTACAGCAGTGTCCCCAATCAATAACCCTCACTACATTCACTCCCGCTCTGCTAACCTCCCAGGACAAACTGCAGTCTGCTCATGTGCTTTCCATCTAAAGAATTGGATAATATAATAGCAAGGGTTTTGGTGTGTTCCATGCTGTGTTGCATGGTGTTAATATTATATGACGGCTGATGTACTATGCATGTGTGTTTCAGGACACACTGGGGTTTGGTTCAATAATTTATTTTCTGTGGCAGTCTTATGGCCACTGTTCAAGCCCTGGTTACTATGTGTCACAGAATGATGGAAGCACTGAATTTTTACTACCCTGAAAGTGTGTCACTCTGGAACACTAGGAGGTCTTGAGTTATTGCATACTATTTAAATGCAGTTATTTAAGTGTATTGTTAATTACATTTTGTATTGAATGCACTGAATTCTTTTTGAATTATTTATATTCAATTTTACATTTTAGAACTGGTCTTTATAGCAGGGCTACAAATGGTCTTTGGTGTGCTTTGTGTAACTGTGTTCTTATTCAATAAAAAGAGCTGCAGCATCGATGTTTCAGAAGAACACCTTGATACAAGGAGTGTCCCAAAATACTTTCCTCAACCTTGAGTTGTTTATGCTCTCTCAGTCTAGTGGAAGCTTCTAGAACTCCCTACACAAAGACAGATGTGTCCCAGAAAGACAAAGTAGAAGGCAAAGGAAATTCAAACACATGGAAACGGTGGGGGAAGCCCAGAATGAAGGCTGAAGGAGTGAGAATGGGTTAATGGGATTTACTAAATATGTGGTCACATTAGAAAGCACTTCTGGTGGCAGGAGAGCTTTTGGTTTAATCAAGCATGCATTACCTGAGTGAAAGCGATAAAGAGACAGCACATCCTACTTGATTTAAAATCATCTTTGCCAATAAAACAGAACATGATCTGTATTGTTTTGTTAGTGTGTACTGTATTGTTTGCACATATCTGGACTCTTTTGAGAAAGTGTGTGTAGAGTAACCTCCATATTCAGATTTAGGGTGCATGATTTGTCCTGTTTAGCTCTGAGCACAGAGACCACAGCTGTTTCCTTCAGCGTGTTTAGCAAATAAGCTTGTGGTCCCAGGTGTTGGCTGAAGGGGTAGGAGGGTAGTTTTTTTTTTCTCTTCCCAAGCCCCTGAGGTTTTTGTTTGCGAGTGTGTGTCTGTGTGTGTTTATGCTTCTGTGTTAATCCACGCATGTGTGTATACTGTTTGGCTGACACACACCCACTTTTAATGCTGGCTGCCTTCACTCACACAAACCCCAGGCTTTCCAACTCGTACTTTATTAACATTAAATCAAATGTTATAGAGATGACAGTTACTTACAGCATCTTTATTACAAAAGAATAGACAAACCCCTAAATGTTATATAATGCAGGTTTAAAGCCTGTGTGGATTGTTACACACACAGTGCATGTCCACATTAGCTGTGAACATGCTGCATATATTTATATAATAATGTAGTATATATAATATATAGTAACGAAATGTATGCAGTACATATGAATATAAAGCATGTATACCTCCCTGTAGACCCTCCTTGTTTGTGCATTATAAGAACAAATGCATTACATTGAATTGTGTGAATCGTGATACTCCTGTGTCCTGTAGCTCAGCTCATCGGCTCAACTATAAAGCAATAACTGCTCTCTTTTTTCCTCCCTCTGATAGTTTCCTCAGAGTTCTATCAGCATGTGATGGAGTAGTAATTCAGAGCAGATTGAGCAGGCATCGCCCTGTGATAGAACTCTAGTTACCCTGTGCTGCTCATCTGTCTGGCCCTCTACACTTTGCTGCAGTTAATCTATCTTTGTCATTCTTGTTCTGTTTTTTTTTTCTAGGATGGAAAGACAGCAGAGGATCTGGCTAATGCTGAGCAGCAAGAACATATTGCACTGTTGTTGGTCAAACTGAAAAAGGTATGTCATACATCTTTGTTGTGAATGCAATTAAAAACACCTTAATGCTATACTCACTCAAGTTTTTAATGAAGAATAAACACCTTTATTGATCCACTTAGGGGAATTGCTTCTATGCATTTGACCCATCTGTGGTAGTGAACACACAAACACACACTAGTGAGCATAAACTGTAGGGCTAGTGAACACACACACACAACCGAAGGGCACTTCAGCCGTGAGTAAACTTTTTCTTTGCCTGTAGCGGGAATTAAACCAGTGACCCTCCAGCTTCAAGCTCTCTTCTCTAACATCAAGGACACATTTTAGTATTTTGATAAATCAACATTTAATAATCCTCTAAAAGTAAATAAAGTTTGTTTAAAATATTGTAGGCCTGTTTCAGGTTGTAGAATAAAATCAAATGATACGCTTAGGCGATTTTTGGAAGCCAGTTTACTTATTAGAGGCATCCCCAGAGCTGCACACTAATGAATAGCCACTGAGGTGCACGTGTCATTTTTGCTCCTTTTCCCCATATCTGTTCTCACCAATACCCCTTGGCTCCTTGCCATTTCTTCATATTATTGCTTTTTCCACACATGCTTGGCTTCCGTTCATTTGCATACTGTCTCTGATTGACCCTTAAGGACAACCACAAGGGTGGCTACATCCAGCAGCTGCGGCCCACTCAGACACCTCAGCCGCGCATCAAGCTTAAGCTATTTGGCCACTCTGGGGCAGGGAAAAGTACTCTGCTGGAGTCTCTGAAGTGTGGGATTTTGAGGAGTTTCTTCAGGCGCAGGAGGCCAAGACTTACCAACCCAGTCAGACACCCAGCCTCTCCGGCCACCTCCAAACCTGCAGGTAACTGGTCACCGGATACTGGGTGGAGTAGTATTTGCTTTGCGTTGTGGAGATTATAGCACATTCAGTCAGAGTTAGTAAAGCATAATGAAGAACATCTGCTCTCCACACGGCAGATCTAAGGTCCAAATACACGTTCCTATTAACAATTTTATTAATGTTGATTCATTCATTCATTCATTATCTGTAAGCACTTATCCAGTTCAGGGTCTCGGTGGGTCCAGAGCCTACCTGGAATCATTGAGCATAAGGCGGAAATACACCCTGGAGGGGGTGCCAGTCCTTCACAGGGCGACACACACACATTCACTCACACACTCACACCTATGGACACTTTTGAGTCGCCAATCCACCTACCAACGTGTGTTTTTTGGACTGTGGGAGGAAACCGGAGCACCCGGAGGAAACCCACGCGGACACAGGGAGAACACACCAACTCCTCACAGTCACCCGGAGGAAACCCACACAGACACAGGGAGAACACACCACACTCCTCACAGACAGTCACCCGGAGGAAACCCACGCAGACACGGGGAGAACACACCAACTCCTCACAGACAGTCACCCGGAGCGGGAATCGAACCCACAACCTTCAGGTCCCTGGAGCTGTGTGACTGCGACACTAACCTGCTGCACCACCGTGCCGCCTTTTATTAATGTATTTATTTTAATTTTATTTATTTATTTATATGAAATTATATAAATGCACATAGCATACTTAAATAATAATAACCTGTTCTGTTCTGCAATTTACCCTGTAGACAACCACCTTTATCATATTTTGTTTAGGCTAATCACATTGAGTCTGACTGATGCATGATTTGTATTAAGCAAATGAGCCCAAATATAGCAACCAGCTGCTACCTTTTCCTCAGTTTCCTTGTATTATTCAAAAGATTGAAACATTTTGCATGGCTTTATAAATTTGTTTATACCGGCCTTACATTAAAAACAGGTAATTAGAATAATTCAATGTATCTTTTATATTGGTCTTAAATACAGTGCTTTAGAATGTAATGTGTTATAGGAAGGTAATAGTGATGAGATGAAGTGAATATTAACAAAACTGGTCCTTTTATGTAATTGAGCTTGGGACCAGTACGAGGAAGTTTACTCCAGATCTAAAACTGTGAGAGCTGAAGTTCATTAGTGATAGTCCAGTAAACAGCGTTTTACTCCATATGCAGAACAGCAGGTGGAAGGGTTTGGGTCATTGATTGTATCTTGCCGGGAGGGGTCCATTTACACTTGTATAATATCCACATTTAATCCGAATACTCAAAACACATGAAACATGAATCAGGTGTAAATGCAGTCTTAGATGTGGCCACTGCCATTAATATGAGATGTGAACTACGCCAAGGTAAGAACTGACTCAGGAGACAAACATTTCAGTACTGTGTTGACAAAAGAAGGCAAAAAGAAACAATATTGACACAGTGTGTAATGTAATAGCTCTGTGGCTGCAGCGTACTATACCTCCCCCAATGAGGAGAACTGATTATAATCAGGAAGCATTATTAAAGTACAGCAATAATTCTCTATTTCCAGTCCCAGAGGAACCGTTTTGTTTAGCTTTTTTCCCCCACTCTTCTAACCTGTCAATAAGAATCAATGGAAAAACATTTGAATGAAACTAGATATCCGAGCAGAGAAGCCAATCAACTGTGCAGTGAAGGGACGAATGAAGGACTGCTTTACACAGTAGGAAAGGAACAATCAAGTCTGAAATCTTATTTACATTGTCTAATTTAGTACCATAAAATGTACTATGACGATATAGTTTGTATAAAAGCAAACTTCTGGCCATATTCCTGTCTTAAAACCTACAACTCTGCTTTGCCTGAAGCATTTCTTTAATATTTCTTAATAACTCATTTGGACATTGTTCATTCTTTGCATTTCCCTTCACAAGAGAATCACATCACATCCAGTGTTTAAAGGAATTGAAACTTGAAAGAAGAGAAGCAGAGTTCTATGGAAGGTGTCAAGCATGCTAGACATATTCAGCACAGCGTGACTAACGCATTCTCCAAATCCACACACCAGGCGTGAGAACGAAAAAAAATGCCTTTCTTCAGGCAACAGTGAGTGTCCCTGACTCCGAAAGAACCACCAGCACTTTTACTGGTCCAAATGTTCCTTTCTTTTACGTACGGGTTCTGTGTCATTTTCCAGACGTACAGTAACGGCCTTTCTTCTGTAATGGATCAGGGCTGAGTGTTTGTGTTTATAAATTAAAATAAGATTGTCTTTTGTGATGTGATACGTAAGTTAAAGACTCTTCGCGAGGGGAGTTTCGCTGATCACTTCTGTAATCACATCTGTGTTACCGTTTGTGAAGTTTTCTCTTTGTGTTTTAGTGTCATAGAATTGACTGTGGGGTGTAAGATGATTAATCTAGAACCAGGTGGTGCTTTTCATATAAAAAAAGATTGCGATTTTATTTTATGTTGAACTACGAAAGTTCGTACGCACTGACGGTATTCTCCGAAGTTATTGGAACGTATGTCACTACAGCAGTTTGCATGCATCTATTGAATCAGGTCACTCTAAGCACAATTTATATGGACTTCTAAGTTCCGCAGTTTTTTTGCTCTGGCACTTAGCGCCCCCTTCTGATTATAACTGGTTACTGCATAAATTCCTCAGTGACTGTGACACATCATTTGGAGTCTTATTCTTTTAATGTTTGAACAGGATAAGAAGGTTTTCCTCATGTTTGTCAGAGGATTAAAGATATTCAATGAATTGGAAAGTATTAATAATCACAACCGGTGTGTGTGTGTGTGTGTGTGTGTGTGTGTGTGCGCGTGTGCACAGTCTCTGTGAGTATCTCTAATCTGTATCCAGGCTGTGAGAATGTGAGCGTGAGGAGCCGCAGCATGATGTTTGAGCCCAGTCTGACTAAAGGAGTGCTGGAGGTCTTCACTCCTGTCCACAATGCACTGTCCACAACAGATGACACTGCCACAAAGGCCATCGACATCCAGATAGCTAACGTCAATGGTAAGAAATTTCTATTAAAATAATAGAATAGTAATCTATTTTACACTGTGTTCCTCAGTCCCAAATGTAGCCACTCTCAAACCCTGTCTGTATTGGTCAGTTTTATACACACAGCTAGTATAATCTACATAGAAAAGTTTTGGAGTAGCTGCACAACCAAAAGTCACCATTCCCAGTATCAGACATCAGCTGAGTGATTTTAAAACCCAGCGTTGGTTGTGGAGTATTCTTAAACCACCTGAAAAATATTGATTTTGATCCCAAATAGTGATATTTATCTGGGTTCTGACACTGAACGAAGGAATGTTTAGACATTTGTGTTCATCTGGATGCTTGTATCTTATCTTTTCATCTTTAAAATCTCGTTTATAGCGGGGGGAAATTATGTTTGAGTCATGAATAATTTGTTTTGTTTTGTTTGAGATTGGAAACCTTATGAAATATTTTAAATGCTGTCAATAATTTAGAAAACATAATCTGAGTTTAGTGACGGCCAAGACTTTAAAATATTAATTGGTGTTTATTTAATTATGTGGAGGTTTTTTCATTATTTATGTGTCATGACTGAGTGATGGAGCTGTGATATGGTTTCCCAGCTGTGGGGGTTTTGAAGTAGACAATAATTGAATGGGATATTGAGAGCTTGTTTAAAAAAATTGAGAACTGAATGATTTGTGTGTCCTAGGTGTGGGGGATTTCAGTGTGTGGGAATTTTCCGGTAACCCAGTGTATCACTGCACTTATGACTACTTTGTGGCCAATGACAGCACAGCCATCCACCTTGTTCTGTTCAGCTTAGAGGAACCGTATGAGACTCAGCTCGGCCATGTCACCTTCTGGCTTAACTGCCTCAAAGCCCTCACACCTCCTGAAGACAACATCGGTGAGTGTGTGTGTCTGTGCAGTCTCCAGTGACGTCACTGATGGACCCCTTTTATGACTTGTTTTTACACCTTCATGTAAATGTAATTGCATAATTACTTAATTTATATATAGTGATACTATGGTTATCAAATTTGCCTCGTTAAATAATAAACTTTAATGCGATTTTACTTATTTGACACATCAAGCTACAAAAGACTGTGCTAGTTGTTATTCACACATTTCATTCTCAGTTTTTAGTCTGCGTCTTTAAATGCGTTAAATCCTCATTTTCATGATATGCCTCTTTATCTTGTAACAAAAACTGTTTTGTTTATTTACTGCATTTGACTTAATTGAGTCGACTGTTTTGTGACCTCTGTTGGATCACTGAAGGACACAGTGCGGCGTGTGATTAGATGTGTAGCAGGCATTCTTAATGTGCTCAGAGAATCTGAAAGAACTCGGCCTAAAGGCAAGTGTTGTATCCTGTCATGATTAAGTGCCATTGTATGTTTTCAAAGTACAGTGGTACCTTTAGTGCAGGATCTAAGTAACACAATACAAACATACCTTCATAAACGGTGGGGGGAAAAAAAAGATAAGCTACCTACTGTTTGCTGACGGCTGCTTCTCAAACAGATAAAATATTTAATTGAAACCAAACCTCAGAAAAATTGCTTCTGAGCAGCAAATGATCAGAATAAGATCAAATCAGCAGTCAGTCTGTCATGGTTTTAAAAGCATGGGCTACTTGCATTTTACTGAAACAAACATCCAATCTCCATAGCATTGAGTGAACTAACGCTGCTTCCACAACTTTTTGTTTTGTAGCTGTGATATTTTGTTATTTGATTTTGTTGCTTTCATACTGCGTTTGTTAAAGTGAACCAAATTATACACACGTTTGTTACGCAGATATTTTTCAAAGGGACGAGTGCCTAAGTACTTTCATTTTTGCTAATATCTGAGGGAAATATTTTACTTTATTAAAAAGAAATATGGGGCGGCACGGTGGTGCAGTCTCACAGCTCCAGGGACCTGGAGGTTGTGGGTTCGAGTCCCGCTCCGGGTGACTCTCTGTGAGGAGTGTGCTGTGTTTTCCCTGTGTCTGGGTGAGTTTCCTCCGGGTGACTCTCTGTGAGGAGTGTGGTGTGTTCTCCCTGTGTCTGCGTGGGTTTCCTCCGGGTGACTATCTGTGAGGAGTGTGGTGTGTTCTCCCTGTGTCTGCGTGGGTTTCCTCCGGGTGACTGTCTGTGAGGAGTGTTGTGTGTTCTCCCTGTGTCTGCGTGGGTTTCCTCCGGGTGACTATCTGTGAGGAGTGTGGTGTGTTCTCCCTGTGTCTGCGTGGGTTTCCTCCGGGTGACTGTCTGTGAGGAGTGTGGTGTGTTTTCCCTGCGTGGGTTTCCTCCGGGTGACTGTCTGTAGGTGTGAGTGTGTGTGTGTCTGTGTTGCGCTGTGAAGGACTGGCGCCCCCTCCAGGGTGTATTCCTGCCTTGTGCCCATTGATTACAGGTAGGCTCTGGACCCACCGCGACCCTGAACTGGATAAGCGCTTACAGATAATGAATGAATGAAAAATAAATGTATCACAATCAAATCTAGGATAATAAACCACATTGATCAATGATGAACTGTTTGTTGTGGACTTAAATTTAAATACACTTAATACTTAAAGTGTATTGCTTTTCCACTTTCCTCATTTAGTGCAGACACAAGACCAAATGAATAGTCCACTCCTGTCTAAATGGAGTAAACTACAATAAAAACTGTTAATCCACACCAAACAAGGCAGATCTGAAGTTCTCTCAGAAGCATAAGTCATCATAATAAAAATGTATTTACCTTTAAATTATTGGTAAAATATAAATCAAACGAGAACCTCTTTACACTACATTAAATATACTAATGTGTGTGTGTGTGTCTCTGAAATGTTCTTTTAATGAACTTCTTTTTGCGTTCTGTTGATTGATGGGACGAGACTGTGCTGTAGAAGCAGAACTATTCCTCATCATGCTGTGGAATTGGAAACAGTCAAAAAAATGAAAAACCTTCAGTTACAGACGTTTCCTTAGTTCTGGCTCAGTAATCCGCCAGACATTGTGGTGAATGCTTCCCATTAATTGGACAGTAAGGAAGAGCACGTACATGTGGAAAGTGGTGTAATTAAAGACTGTGATTTGTTACTGTTCTGTGTTGGCAGCGTTTGGGGGGAAGATAAGGAATCCTCTTCATGTGGTGCTGGTGGCCACTCACGCTGACATAGCGAACCTACAGCGTTCCTTTGGAGGGGAGTTCAGCTACGACAAAGAGAGATGTCTGCTGAAGGAAGTCCGCAACAGGTGAACCTTTAGTAACTGATCTGTGTTTAGGGCTTAAGTGTTGAACTAAATTGCTGTGTCAGTGTTGTATTTGGAGATTATTTTTAGTCCTTCCTTAAGTTATATATTTTTCAAAAGATATTTCTCAGGTGATTATTTGCAGATAATATTTTCTAGTCTCGTGTCTGAAAAGCCATTAATTAGAAATACAAGACCCGAACAAGAACTGTTTGCACTAGAACACCAGAACCGCATGTCAGATTTGAGTGAGATTAATTAAAATAATGCTTTAAAGGAACTCTCCTGAAAATAGTAATATTAGAGAGTATGTTTTGTTGGGGATACTTTAATAAACACTGAATCATTTCAGATGAATACTGCCATTTTGACTGGAAATTTGAAATAATTAAATATCTAGGGTGGTGGTGCAGCAGGTTAGTGTCGCAGTCACACAGCTCCAGGGACCTGGAGGTTGTGGGTTCGATTCCCGCTCCGGGTGACTGTCTGTGAGGAGCTGGTGTGTTCTCCCTGTGTCTGTGTGGGTTTCCTCCCACAGTCCAAAAACACACGTTGGTAGGTTGATTGACGACTCAAAAGTGTCCGTATGTGTGAGTGTGTGAGTGAATGTGTGTGTCTGTGTTGCCCTGTGAAGGACTGGCACCCCCTCCAGGGTGTATTCCTGCCTTGCACCCAATGATTCCAGGTAGGCTCTGCACCCACCATGACCCTGAACTGGATAAGCGCTTACAATGAATGAATAAATATCTATATTCATATTCTATTCCAATTGAATAGCTGTTTTTAGGTTATTTTATTAGGTTTTGTGTTCCTGGTTCGAAGGGAAGAGTAAAACCGAATGCATTTTCTGGCAGGTTTGGGAATGATTTGCAGATCGCTGAGAAGCTCTTCGTAATGGATGCAGGAGCCTCAAATTCCAAAGACATGAAGCTGCTAAGGAATCTGCTGTTAGAGCTGCGCAACACCATTGTCTCAGTAAGAGATTTCTGATCAGCCTTGGATGTGATTTAAAGGCCTTATGACTGAGCTTCTGTTGAGTGGCAGTTGCCAACGTGTTTGAACATGTCTGTAAAGCTCCTGCTGTTTCACACCCTAACGCTGTAGCATTTCCTGCTGAAGGCACAGATTGCTGGTGTCGTGAAGGGTTCTGAATACTTTATTATGTGTGTGTGGGCCTAAGCTGGCGGACTATCATCCGACATTTTAATCTGCATTATTTTCCCAATAAATAATACCATGATTCAGATTCTGTTACAGTTTACAATCAACATTTTCTCTCTACTGAAGTGTACTAGTGTCATTAGTATTTCCCCAGTACTGTCTTAAAATCAGTGTTGTAATTTTGTCCTGTGGTTCCTATTTTCCTATTCCTGCATTTTGAAGTAAATGTAGATATAGATATTGCATTAAAGCAAAGACATTTTAAAAATGCATTTGAAAAACAACCAAAGAGCAACACTGATATTTATTTAGTTAGTTATTTAACATTAATTTATACCATTTTTCTTTATCATCATTTAATTTTAAATAATATTTTTCCAAAGAGTTTCAAATCAGTGTTGCAAATATGAAGGGTTTGCGTGGTGTTTTGCACTGTGACTCAGTCTGAATCCACTCTTTAAAAACAAAGCCCTCTAGTGCTCTTCTCTTATACACACACACACACACACACACACACACACACACACACAAAGAGCAGAAGGACACAAAGCCTTCCCCACACACTCTCCATAATGAGACCCTCTCTCCTCCCACATCATTCTCTTTCTCTTCTCCTCCTACACATACCTGCAGCCTTCTCAGCCTAATCTACCGTCCTGATCCCGGTGACTCAACTCTACCTTCACTCTGTTATATTCTACCTTCTGTCTTACACTCTATTTAATATTGTACCTTCAAGCAAAAGTGCATCAGCTAAAATATAAAGGTGGAATAGACATGGGGTGCTTTTGCTATTTTTTTCAGTCTCACTCTCTCTCTCTGTCTCTCTCTCACTCACTCACTCACTCACTCTTTCTCTCTCACTCTCTATCTCTCACACACTCTCTCTGTCTCTCTCTCACTCACTCACTCACTCTCTCTGTCTCCCACTCACTCACTCACTCACTCTCTCTCTCTCACTCACTCACTCTCTCTCTCTCACTCTCTATCTCTCACACACTCTCTCTGTCTCTCTCTCACTCACTCACTCACTCTCTCTGTCTCTCTCTTACTCTCTTTCAATCTCTCTTTCACTCTCTCTCTCTCTCTCTCTCTCTCTCAGAGCTGTAGGCCCATGACCCACCTGGTAGAGAAGCTGTTGTCCACTTTGCCCCTGTGGCGTAAAGTGACTGGACCAAATCAGCTCATGTCATGGCAGCAGTTTGTGGCAGATGTTCAGGACCAGATCAACCCTCTGGTCAGTGAGGAGGATCTGCGAGAAGTAGCCTTACAGTTGCACAGCATGGGAGAGGTATGTGTTTATGCGAGTTTTGCGGTATTGTATTAATACATGAGTGGCCCTTTAATTAAAAACACTTTCACAGCATCTGTCATTGTGATTTGTAAACCACTTTATAAGTCTGCAATTACTGACTTCATCCCATAAGTTGCTGTAAGTAACCTGGTGGGAACCTGGGGAATACGGCTCAGTGGAGCTTACTTCCAAATCTAATCTAAGAAAAACCCAATTAATCAAAGCATTATTTAAGGCTGTGATTAACAGATATATATAATATGTATTAGAGCTAGCGCTGGGCAATATTAAGGTTCTTCTCTTTTTAAAAACTTTGGATCTCACTTCAGTTGTGCATCCATATTAAGCAGTATGTATTTCTACAAACACGCATCATTTATATGCATTTGGGTTTAGCGTAATGGATGATATGTGGGTGGAATTAGTTTAATAGCTATCCTTCTATTCTTCCAATTACACCTCCCACACTGTGTTAGCGGTGTTACAACAACAGAGCTGCCGGAAGAACGCCAGAGCGTTAGTCATCTGGCTTATTATGTAAAAAATTTATTACACTGTCATCTGAAGGGCATTTTCTAAAATGTATTATTTTCAACCACTGTTTTTATTGTGAAGTGTCACAGAAAATGATAACTATTCTGTCCACTAGATGGCAGTATAATATCACTGATTTGTGGTTTGTGCACGTGGAAACGGTTGTAGTTTTCCATTAGAAGGCTTTATTAGTTCCTGTGAAAGTATGAAACCGAACACAGTTCCTGGAAGAAATCTAGAGACATTCTGAGGAAATACTTACTCATAATGACGTGAGTATTTTTAAAATTGCTCCCTTTCTGTCCTTTGCCTTTAGATCAACATCATGCAGAGTGAAACTGTGCAGGACGTGGTCCTCTTAGACCCCCGCTGGCTCTGTTCCAATGTTCTTGGCAAGCTCCTCTCTATTGAAACCCCCAAAGCCATTCACCACTACAGGGGGCGCTACCGCCAGGAGGAGCTGCAAACTCTGGTCTCTGAGGGAGATGTAGATGAGCTTCTCCAGATCCTGGACGCTATGGACGTTTGCGCGCGGGACCTGGCGAACCCAGGCATGGTAGATGTCCCTGCTCTAATCCGCACAGGGGGACTGCAGCGTTCCTGGACAGACGAAGAAGACGAAGAGGTGCAGGACATCCTGCTGTATGGTGGAGTCCGAATAGTCCCGGCTGAGCACTTGACCCCGTTCCCTTGTGGCTTGTTCCACAAGCTCCAGGTGAATCTGTGTCGCTGGAGCAGGCAGCAGAGGCCTGAGGCCGAGGCAGAGGATGTGAGGCTGTGGAGCGCCGGAGCTCGGGTGGGCCTCGGTGGGGCTGATGCTTTGGTACTACTGGTTAATCATGGACAGGGGATAGAGGTACAGATTCGAGGGCCCGAGTCTGAACGTAGCCGATGCTACGCTTTGCTGGACACGTTGTGTGGCATGACGGAGGCGTTGTTAGCCGCTACGCTCCCAGGTCTTCTGACAGCCCGCCATTACTTAAGCCCTCAACAACTGAGAGAACACCATGGCCCTATCATGCTCTACCAGCCCCGAGACTTTTTCAGAGCTCAGGCACGTGGTGAGAATGCATTAGCTAACACCATGGGCGGCTATCGTGAAAGCTTTAGCAGCATTGTGACACTAGGATGCACCCACGTGTATAAAAGGGGCAGCCTCGGGGGGGACGTCCCTGTGGCTGAAGTCGGACACCTGGCTCGGAGGAAGCTCTGCCGAATGCTGGACCCTCCTGACGCTCTTGGTAAGGACTGGTGTCTGCTAGCAATGAACCTTGGGCTTAGTGAGCTAGCTGCTAAATACAGCACAGGCACCAATGGAACTCCTCCTGCAAACCCCTTCTTGGTCCCAAGCCCCACTGCAGCACTGCTTCAGGAGTGGAGCCAGCGGTCAGACTCTACTGTAGGTGTTCTAGTGGCTAAGCTGCGAGAACTTGGCCGCCGCGATGCCGCAGATTTCCTCCTAAAATCAGCGCCGGTGTTCAGGGTGAGCGTAGACAGTCTGGGCACTCCCCAGAACCCTACGGCCCAGTCTGCAACGGCGGAGGGACATCTTACAACTCCATCAGCTCCGTCATCTCGCGCTAGAGTGCCACCTACGTGCACGGAGGAACATGTGCAATTTAACCCGAGGAGTGTTGTTAACTCTTACGTTCCCCCAAGACTCGTGTCTGTGAAGTTGGATCATTTGTACACTTCAAATCTTCCTCCCCTGCTTTTTCTGAATGTTTCATTTCTCTGGGGGTCACCAGAGAAGGTGCCTACCTTTTTAAAGAGGACATTTGATCTCCAGTGTTTTGGTTAAAGTCTCATGACATCAACAAAAATAATGGAGTGTTTCTTAAGTTTGGATTCTTTTATACGTTCACAGACGGATAGTTCAGGGCTTGGCCACATTACTTGGAAAAACACAGGTAATGATTCAAGCAGTTGAGTGCCTTTTAAGATGGTGTGCCATTGTCAGTAAGCCATCTTGGACATGTCTGATGCCCCCTTATTAAATTTAAAACGTGTCATATGTCATTGCCCTTTAAATGGAGAAACCGTAGTATCCATTAGCTTTTAGTTTTATTTTAAATCATTAAAGAGGCTCCGTCTCAATTATTCATTCATTCATTATCTGTAACCCTTATCCAATTCAGGGTCACGGTGGGGTCAGGAGCCTACCTGGAATCATTGGGCGCAAGACCGGAAAACACCCTGGAGGGGGCGCCAGTCCTTCACAGGGCAACACACACACACACGGACACTTTTGAGTCACCAATCCACCGACCAACATGTGTTTTTGGACTGTGGGAGGAAACCGGAGCACCCGGAGGAAACCCACACGGACAACACACCACACTCCTCACAGACAGTCACCCGGAGGAAACCCACGCAGACACAGGGAGAACACACAAACTCCTCACAGACAGTCACCCGGATTGGGAATCGAACCCACAACCTCCAGGTCCCTGGAGCTGTGTGACTGGACACTAACCTGCTGCGCCACCGTGCTTCTTCTCAATTATAACCTTATTCCCTAATAACTACTCCAAGGTACTTTATAAAAGGCATGTCCCTACAGACAGGGTTTGAAATGACAGAGTAAAGCACACAAAAAGGTTGTATTCAGTGAAAAGGGCCAAAACTTTGTAACATTTTCTCTTTGCTTTAATTCAGGATTTGCTTTGACAATGTTAGCTTTTCAGTTCTTTTTATTGCAGATGTTAATTAAATACTGCTGTTGAGCTCCGGTAAACTGCACATGCGTTCCTTATTTAAGATAAAAAACGTAATGTTTCAGAGCAGAACTCCATTAATAATGTGATTCCATTTTTTTAAAGAAACAGCTTTGGCTGCTGTGTGTTTAGACGCATGATCTGAATATTGTTACAGTCTCCAGCTTTAATATATATTTCTGTTTCACACGTGTTAACACCGTCCATGAGCTGAGACGGGTTCATTTCAGTCGCTTGTCGTACGTTACTTGACTAGGAGACATTTTTGCTCTTACGTGGAACTTTTTACACCAAAACAATGGGAAGGTTTATGAAATGTGTTCATTTTTGTTTTTGCACTGAGGTCAAATTTAGAGTACGCTGAAATATTCAGTTATTATCATAAGAACAGTGCTTTATGTCTGTGGACTATAACAACACACTTGTGCTCTACAGAAGTGGATTATTTATGATTTTTTAGACTGAATGTATTACTTATGTCAGTCCACTGAGGTGAAAGTGTGGAACTGTGACCACATCAAACACTTCTCTTTTTTTCCTTTACCTTCATCTCTTTCTTTAACACTGTTTGTCTGATTATTTTTTGTTCTTCCTCATTGTGTCTGTGTCCTTTGTCTCTGTCTCTTATTCTCACTGCCCAAAGACGAAAGCGTATCTCTGTGTGTTGGTCTTTAGTTTACTGTATCATTGGAACACAGCAGCTGTCCTTCACTTAGTGTGGAAATGTCATAATGAATGGACCAATAGAAATGCTCCAAAATTAATTGCACTTCCTTTGAAAGTTACACAGGAGAAGACTTTTCCTTTTATGAAGTTACTCTTTTGGAGATACGTGTTTTTCTTTGGACAGTGACAACATTCGTTTTCTTTTTCTTTTTTTTTTATCCCCTCTGTCACCTTCCTGCTCTTTGTGTATTTCTCTCTCTCTCTTTCTCTTTCTCACTCCCTCTCTCTCTCTCTCTCTCTCTTCCCCCCCTCTCTCTCTCTTTGCCTCTCTCTCACTCTCTTTCTCTTTCGCTTGCTCTCTCTCTCTCTCTGCCTCTCTCGCTGTCTCTTTCTCTCTCCCTCTCTCTTTCGCTTGCTCTCTTTCACTCGCTCTCTCCCTCTCTCTTTTGCTCTCTCTCTCTTTCTCTCTCTCTCTCTCTCTCTCTCTCTTTTTCTCTCTCTCTTTTGCTTGCTCTCTTTCTCTCTCTCTCCCTCTCTCTCTCTCTCTCTCTCTCTCTCTCTCTCTCTCTCTCTCTCTCTTTCTCTCTCTCGGACACAAGGGATCTTTGAAAAATAACTATCAGTGAAGGCAGTGTATCCCCTCCGTCGCCAGCTAAAATTAAAGTATGAAAGGGAAAAGTGTATATTTATGTTCTCATTCCAGAAGGCACATTTTATATTGTGATTGAGTCTATGTATTATTCAGCTGTTTCTTTCTCTGTTTTCACATACTGAGGCTTGTGTTTCCCCCTGTGAAGACTCTAGTGGGCTTCTAAAGTGTGTGGGGGGGGGAGACCAGTCAGGTGTATTTAAGACTGTACAGTCATCTCTTTGCACAAGACTTTTTTTTTTCTTCTATTTATATTCTTAAAGCATGTCTCTGAATGCCATGTCCTTAATACTTCCTTTTAAAATGGTGTAGTACATTTTTATAATAAATTGTTTACCTGACAAACAGCTTGGACTGTGTCATTTGTACATTCATTCATTCATTATCTGTAACCCTGTTCAATTCAGGGTCACGGTGGGTCCAGAGCCTACCTGGAATCATTGGGCACAAGGCAGGAATACACCCTGGAGGAGGCGCCAGCCCTTCACAGGGCAATACAGAAACCCTCACACACACAGTCATTCACACTCAATTTTTTGGAGCTGCGTGGCTGCTACACTCCCTGCTGCGCCACTGTGTGCCGCCCCTCATTTGTATATTTTTCTTTAAAAATGTTATTTGTTTTTTTTTTAATCATTGGAGTTGTTCTGAGAGGTTAGTCTCTTCCCTCTCTGAGCAGCCTGGTCACAGATGTGTAGGTTGGTGTTTTGCTTTGTTATTTGTTACACATTGGTCACACACAAAGAAAAAACAAAACCTCTGCTTGGGATTCCAGGCGTTATTACTTCTGCCTCACTGCACCCACTGCTCCCAGACTAGCTCCTACTGAGGCCTAAACACAGACTAATGTGGGGTTATTGGGGGAAAAAGAACCTTTCATTACCAAAGAATAGCTGCTCAGGTCTTGAAATATGAACATATTCTTTACAAACATTATCAAAAAAAAAAAACCCTCTGACCCCTGCCTTAAATACTATGGTAATGTGAGTAAATGAACAGTCATGTGCTCTTCAGGTTTGGGGGCTGACATGTCTAGGCATGTCACGTCCTGCTGTGGAAGTGTCAATTGATTTCGAACTCCAGTTATCTCTGTACATTTGGTCTTTCCTCAGAACATGATTGTGTTCATCGTGACTCATTCTGACATTCTTAGAACAAACGTAGGGTGTTGCACAAAAACAAATCATAACCTCAGAAAAGACTTGTTATAAAATATCCTATCAATAATATTGGAAAAGAGGCCCTTTCTCACACAGAGCCCCTCTTGTTACCTGTGAGACTGGAGAGTGTATTAGTTACAGGTCACTTAAGATGGTTTAATATCTTCAAAAATTGCAGGAAAAAAATTTCATTTCCAGTTCTAATTGTGACTTTAAAATGAGCCAATCCTTATATTTATCGAATATATGTATCGAATTTTGGATTTTTTATTAATTTATTTGGGATGGCACAGTGGTGCAGCAGGTTAGTGTCGCAGTCACACAGCTCCAGGGACCTGGAGGTTGTGGGTTCAATTCCCGCTCCGGGTGACTGTCTGTGAGGAGTGTGGTGTGTTCTCCCTGTGTCTGCGTGGGTTTCCTCCGGGTGACTGTCTGTGAGGAGTTTTGTGTGTTCTTCCTGTGTCTGTGTGGGTTTCCTCCGGGTGACCGTCTGTGAGGAGTGTGGTGTGTTCTCCCTGTGTCTGCGTGGGTTTCTTTCGGGTGACTGTCTGTGAGGAGTGTGGTGTGTTCTCCCTGTGTCTGCGTGGGTTTCCTCCGGGTGACTGTCTGTGAGAAGTGTGGTGTGTTCTCCCTGTGTCTGCGTGGGTTTCCTCCGGGTGACTGTCTGTGAGAAGTGTGGTGTGTTCTCCCTGTGTCTGCGTGGGTTTCCTCCGGGTGACTGTCTGTGAGGAGTGTGGTGTGTTCTCCCTGTGTCTGCGTGGGTTTCCTTTGGGTGACTGTCTGTGAGGAGTGTGGTGTGCTCTCCCTGTGTCCGCGTGGGTTTCCTCCGGGTGACTGTCTGTGAGAAGTGTGGTGTGTTCTCCCTGTGTCCGCGTGGGTTTCCTCCGGGTGACTGTCTGTGAGGAGTGTGGTGTGTTCTCCCTGTGTCTGCGTGGGTTTCCTCCGGGTGACTGTCTGTGAGAAGTGTGGTGTGTTCTCCCTGTGTCTGCGTGGGTTTCCTTTGGGTGACTGTCTGTGAGGAGTGTGGTGTGTTCTCCCTGTGTCTGCGTGGGTTTCCTCCGGGTGACTGTCTGTGAGGAGTGTGGTGTTCTCTCCCTGTGTCCGCGTGGGTTTCCTCCGGGTGACTGTCTGTGAGAAGTGTGGTGTGTTCTCCCTGTGTCCGCGTGGGTTTCCTCCGGGTGCTCCAGTTTCCTCCCACAGTCCAAAAACACACGTTGGTAGGTTGATTGGCGACTCAAAACTGTCCATAGCTGTGTGTGTGTTTCTCTCTCTCCCTGTGGAGGACTGGCACCCTCTCCAGGGTGTATTCCCGCCTTGTGCCCAGTAATTCAGGAGAGGCTCTGGACCCACCATGACCTGGAACTGGAGAAGTGGTTTCAGATAATTAATTAATGATTGTTGTATTGGCCCGTTTATTATAACATTTAAAATGTCATGATGATTACAAAATACATCTGCAATGTTTTCCCACTGCTGTACTCTACAAATAAGAACAAAGCATTTACAAACAAGCTTTTTTTATATATATATTCTTTTCTCATCACAAATAATGTAGTTTCTTTAAAAACAGGCCTGTTCTATTTCCTCGTTAGTTGTTTTGTTATGTAACTTATTTATTTAAATAACAGGGAAAGCACACATTAATCAACATCATATTTTCATAATGGGCGGCACGGTGGCGCAGCAGGTAGTGTTGCAGTCACACAGCTCCAGGGGCCTGGAGGTTGTGGGTTCGTTTCCCGCTCCGGGTGACTGTCTGTGAGGAGTTGGTGTGTTCTCCCCGTGTCCGTGTGGGTTTCCTCCGGGTGCTCCGGTTCCTCCCACAGTCCAAAAACACACGTTGCAGGTGGATTGGCGACTCGAAAGTGTCCATAGGTGTGCGTGCGTGTGTGAGTGAATGTGTGTGTGTCTGTGTTGCCCTGTGAAGGACTGGCGTCCCCTCCAGGGTGTATTCCCGCCTTGCGCCCAATGATTCCAGGTAGGCTCTGGACCCCCCGCGACCCTAAATTGGATAAGCGGTTACAGATAATGGATGGATAATGGATATTTTCATAATGAAATGTTCCAGATTTAGTTGAATGCCTAATTTTCATCTGTACCCAGCTAGGTTTTACGTCAGCTGCCACAGCGTGGAGCCCTTGGTCTCTTTACTTAGAACTGTTTCCACTTCAACAAATAATGCATGTGTTGTGTGTGTGTGTTTATACAGTGTACTCACCTCAGGTGTCTCACATGTCAGAAAACAATCAGCTTGAATTTCAATCTATCAACAACTAATACAGCTTTAAAGCTTCAACAAAGCATTCAAACGCACATCAATAAGCCAGTCATTTGAAATAAGATACATTTGAACATATTCGTAGTGATTTGCATTAATTCTTCCTTTACTTGGTTTAGCTTTTATCACATATTTGTGTTAGTTTAAACAAGGTTCATGTTTGATGTATTTGTCTGATATGACATTGATTGTAGCAGGCTTTATTTGACGTATACATTCATTCATTATCTGTTCAGGGTCGCAGTGGGTCCAGAGCCTAGCTTGAATCATTGGGCGCAAGGCGGGAATACACCCTAGAGGGGGCGCCAGTCCTTCACAGGGCAACACAGACACACACACACTCACACTATGGACACTTTTTGAATCCACTGACCAACGTGTGTTTTTGGACTGTGGGAGGAAACTGGAGCACCTGGAGGAACCCCACACAGGGAGAACACACCACACTCCTCACAGTCAGTCACCCAGAGCGGGATCTTGAACCAACAACCTCCAAGTCCCAGGAGCTGTGTGACTGCGACACTACCTGCTGTACCACCGTGCCGCCCTTGACGTATACAGCTTAAGAGTATATTTACATCATGGTGCATGAACATGCACAAACACACGTTCACTAGGGACAGTAACTGGGGCGCACACAAACGGAGGGGTCCCAGTGCCTGGAGAGTACCTGGGTTGAGGGAGGACACAGTGCTGCTTCTGCAATTCTCTCTAGTTTCTGCACTGTTCCAGCTGCTCCTGTATGTTTTTTATTACTTCTCATCACTATGGAAAGCCATACAGTTTTACTGCACACTCCAGTAAATCATTTTAAAACAAAAAAGTGTCTTTTAGCAGAATTTTCAAAAGTAAAGTCTCTATTAAATTAGTTTTTAAATGACTACATTTTTATGCTTTATAAATCTACAAAAAAAGCATTCAAATACTGAAGTACAATGATAAGATCCGGAGCTGGACACAGTTTAACATTCTTAGTCATGTCTCCAAGTGTCTGCTTACAGACCAAGCGTTAATTATTCATCCCTTAATCTCAGCCCCTTCAAAAGAAGGCAAAGAGGTTGATTCAAAGCCTCAAACCATTTCCACCAAATAATTAGACCACCTTAAGAGCAGATGAAGTGGAATGCTTTAGTTAGGTAAAGGATTACATCAAGTTTACTGTCCACAAGAAGCAGTGATAGGCTTATCTTCTGAGTGTTTCAATGTCCCTGTTGAAGGGACGTTAATTGATCACACTTGGTGACGTGTGATCAAGGGTGTGTTTCAGTCCTCTATAGAGACAGCCTCATTGATCTTAGATGAATTGCACAAGGCCTCATAAACATAACTCAATCACATCCATGGTCCATGTTTTTAACAGTTCTCATAATATTCACTCAGTCCACTGAAGGGCCTTTATGAAAAACACAACCCCTTTAAAAGAGTCTGTACCTTTCTGGGTGGTTTATAAATGATGATTTAGCTGATCTCGTACTGAATGAAAAAGAAACAATGTTAGAGCAGGACTTGGGAGAAGTTGTTAAGACGATATCAATCAGGGAAGAAGTCTCTGAAGGATCTGCTGATTGATGCAGTCCTGCTCGTGTTTACATACACAAAGAGAAGTGAAGTATGACCAACAATGCATATGATGCAAAAAAATGTACAGAGACCTTTGTTTTTATGACTTTCTTTAGCTGTGTTTTATTTTTTTTACCAAGTCATCCCTTGTGATTTGTTCTAGGGGCTTTTAGGTCACTTATTTTCTTGGCTGCGTTATCAGAGATTTACACTTTAACTTGTGTTTCCTTTCATTCTCAGCAGCACTGTATAAGACGAGTCCAGAGATTCACACACAACAGTGCAGATAAACAACCTGTCAAAATAAACCTTCATTTAAATTGAATAATACATCTAAATAAACAAATAAAAAGAAATGCTTTATTGACTTTATTGAAGGCAACAAATATATATATATATATATTACAAAAGTTTTTAATTGTTTATTTATTTATTTATTCTTTCTTCTAGGGTCTAATTGTTGTTTTTTTGCACTGATGTATATGATAAAGTATAACCCAGTAAACAAGAAACGTCCCTGGACATTCAAAATAGGTCTAAAAGTAGTCTGTCCCTCAAGGACATATTTTAAACGTCAGTGGACGTCCAAAATCCATCTTAATAAGTTAGTTAAGTGGTGACCAATCGATAACGTCAGTGGACGTCCAAAACGCGTTTTAAACAAGTAATTTATTTCGGGGCCAATTAATAACGTCAATGGACGTCCAAAATACGTCTAATAGTCGTCTTTTCAATGTCTGTGTTTGAACGTCTTTTCAACTTTCATTTTCAACCTTAAGAGAACGTTGATTAGACGGCAGTCATTACGTTATTTCAACGTTGAATCAACGGCTAATTGTTTACTGGGAAGGACTCTTCATGTATTATGTCTCTGAGGTCCACAAAACGTTTATAGAAGACCCTGCTCTTCCAAAGTGAAAAACATAATATAAAGAGACATGTTATTGGGTTAGAAACTGAATGAAAGAATCACTTTGTCATTCACTGTGATCCGATCAGTGTTAAAGTAAACATCCTGATAGCAAGGAGACGGCGGACCACGGTTCGTGACTGAGGGCAAAGTTGCAGGTCCAGTGGGTTTTTTTTGCACAGCGTTTTCTGGGCGGACCACTGGTGATTAAACAGAATTTTAGAGAAAAATTTCCATTCACAGTCCAATTTATAATTTTTCCCTTCATTAGGTTCCTTATTCTTTATAAATTAGATTAGTAAATAGTGTTAATTTTAAGCTTAATCAACCTCAGGCTTATACTCATTATTATATCTCTTATAGTTGTTGATAATATTTGTATTAGTGTGTTTTCCAGAATAAAAGTCTCTGTGAACGTAGAATCTGTTTGAGGAGATTATAAATGAGTGATATCCGGTACAGGAGAGTAATCTGAGTGGTCCCATGGTGGACCAGCAGTGGTCTACAGTCAGTGGTGTGACAGTGGACCGATATACGCTCGCTGTTTGGGCAGCTGCAGTTTTAACTGAGCACCTTGAGGGATATATTTGAGAAAAAGATAAATAACGTAAACAAGCCTGTAAAGGATGAATGAATGAATGAATGAAACTATTAAAGAAAACATTTTTTTCAAAACTGCATTGAGAAAAACAAGCATTTACCTTTGAAAAAAAGAAAACCCACTCAGATTTAATGTCTCATTTAAATATGTCTCTGACAATAGCAAACCTAATAATAAGAGTATAACAAAGTTGGGCTTTCATCATAGTAACAGTAAAGGAATATGGACAAAAACACACTTTTTATTATATTAGTATTATTTACAGGAAATTACTGGAACAGCACACATTTCAGAGGAGTGTCTGTTGAGAAAGAGATAGTTATTTATTTATTTTATAACATAGAATAACCTTAACTGCAAGTTCTGTAGATTAGGTTTTTTTTATTTTTACTTTATTTTATTTTTTTGGTAGAATGCTTTACTTTTATTAAAATGTCTTTTAACTTTACAGGTATATAACTAATATCAGTGAGAGAAATAAACACTGGACGACGTCAAAAAAATAGTGAACACAGTTTAAACGATTTCAACAGAGAAGCTTAAGCCTTGTTTCATAGTGGTTTATATAAAAAGAAATACAACGAAGTCCCATAAACATCTGCTGGGAAGCAGTCACGTGCCTCCGGATCACATGCTCTGGGATGAGTTCACGTATAGAGAATGCCTGAGCCAATCAGAGCGCGCTAATTTGCATATGGCGATACCGTATATAAAAGTGCGGCTGGTTGTTTGTGGGACTACTTCTCTCTGAATATTTTACAGTGGGTGAGTGGGGATGCTTTTAAATATTTATTAACCTGCTTTTATTACCTGCATTGTTTTCTTTTATATTTGCTGCAGTGTTTAATGCATCTTTGTGTATCGGATGGGTTGTTTTTCTGGTGCTACTTAAATCTGTATGTTTTTTTTCGGTCGGAACCGTTAGTACTTTGTGTCCATTCTGAAGTGTACTCGGTTTGTTCAAATACGTTGTACATGCCGCGTTATAAAGTCAGGGCTGTGTTCAGAGGCTCGTTCTTATCTTTCTGTAAACGAGTTTGAAGGAAAATAACGAGGGGATAGAGAGGAACAGGACAGCTGGGGGGATGCTAAGTTATTCCACAAAGCAGGATTTCTCAGTTCAGCCAAATAACTTCAGCCCAAAGGTAAAAAAAGATGGGTGAAATTCCTACTGGACAATGCTCAGTTTTGGTATCAGTTTATTTAGATAACGGATAAATCCTGCTTTGTGGAGTACTCTTGTGGTGTAATGCTGGGCCATTATTTAGGGACTAAAGTAAAGGGAAAACAAGTAGCTACGTGGTCTGTAATGACCTGTACGAACGCAAGACCTACGTTTTTACAGCCTTCGGTTAAACACAGAAGGGGTTTAATGTCACTAGATATCTTTCCTTTTCGATTTCCGCGGCCTGCTTCGGTTCCTGTTTCGTTTTCCTGGGAAAAGGGCTCGGAATCCCGACCCGGTGTCGCAGTCTGCGGCAGAGACAAAGCACAGAGCGTTGTTGTAAACAAGTCCACCCCGTTCCCGGGCCTCACTGAGGCGGTTGGACCGTTAAATGTTGCGTGAGAGTCCTCTGAAATATAAATGATTCTGAAATCGTCGGAAAGCAGCGGTTTGTTTACTGGGAGTGTGTTTGTTTACGACGCGCTTCGTTCTTTTCTGAGAAGCCGGTCAAACCAACTGTTTTTACTCAGCGCTCAACGCCCTTTTCGCTCTACTCCGAGCCATATTTCGAAATAATAACAAGACCCAATCGATGAACAATTTATCAGCAGTGACGCGGTTAAAAAGCCCAACCCCGTTAACGTTATTCAGCGATATACAGCCTCGGCGTTTTCGAAGGAAACAAATCACTCCCTACTTAGTGCACTACACAGGGCATAAAACTAGGGCTCATACTGCCTCAAACCTTGCGCTAAATACTACATAGTGAGTGTTGAAAATAACTAGATTCGTTTTATAAATGTGCCTTGGTCCTTGTGTGTAAAAGCTGTTGTTTTCTAAATTAATATGTGCACTATGTAGGGAGAACGGGGACATTTGGGATTCGCCTTGAGTTGGTGCAAAGATTTTAACAAAATATAAAGTTATTTGGTTAATAAATCACCTAAAATCAGTATTCATCAAAATGGCACATTTTAAAAGATTTTTATTTTCAGAAAATAAAATCCAGTAAAGCTTAAATAGTGGCTTCATTCTAACAAACGCCTCTGACTTCATTAAGTGTGGGCCCTGTCTCCATTTCAAATTTCCCGTCTGTTTGTCCCTTTTAACAACTTTTATAACATTGGACCATTTATGAAGCATATTAAGACATTAGACTGAGCTTAAAATGCGTGTTTTGATTTTTAAGACTATTTAAAAACTTAATTTCTGTGTGTACATGAATGTTTCCCTTACTGGGGGTAAAAATAAGTTTTTAAGACCTTGCTGCCTTTTTATTTCAGTTCTTTCACCATGAGGACGTATCTAGCACTCTTCATTGTTTGCATCGGTGCAGTATTTGCTGCACCAAGTTTGGACCGTGAGCTAGATGAGCACTGGGAACAGTGGAAGAAGTGGCATAGTAAAAATTACCATGAGGTATGTTTTCAGATTACCTTTTTTTATTAATTTAATCAACAACCCAACTTTCTTAACTTTTGTTTTTGTCTATAAAACTATTTTTACTTTGAGAATCACTGACTGAGATTCTTTTATTGCAGAAGGAAGAAGGATGGCGGAGAATGGTTTGGGAGAAGAACTTGAAAAAGATTGAGATGCACAACCTGGAGCACTCACTGGGCGAGCACACTTATCGTCTGGGAATGAACCACTTTGGAGACATGGTAAGAGCGTTGGGAGAGCAGAAGAAGGCTGTTGCTATCTGATCAATCTTTCAAATATGCACCTTGTCTAAAGGCAGTTTTTCAGTGTTGGTGTTTCCTCATTCCCCACAGACCCATGAGGAGTTCAGGCAGCTAATGAACGGATACAAACACAAGAAGGAGAGAAAATTCAGAGGGTCTCTGTTTATGGAGCCCAACTTCCTGGTGGTCCCAAGCCAGTTGGACTGGAGAGAGAAGGGATACGTCACTCCTGTCAAAGACCAGGTAAGACATGCTTGTCTTGGTTCCAGGCTTTCGTTTGACACTCTATAGGTTAAAACAGGTCTGACCACATTGATGTAAAGGCAGGAGGCAAAGACAAAAGGACAAAATGAATCCAGATTTTCCTGTATGCTCCATAAACGCTGAATATCTTTCCTTACAGTTCTGTTGTAATATTCATTGCAGGGAGAATGTGGTTCTTGCTGGGCCTTCAGCACCACAGGAGCCATGGAGGGTCAGGAGTTCAGAAAGACCGGCCAGCTGGTTTCTCTCAGTGAGCAGAACCTGGTGGATTGCTCCCGTCCTGAAGGCAATGAGGGCTGCAATGGAGGACTCATGGACCAGGCGTTCCAGTACATAAAGGACCAAGGAGGCCTGGACTCTGAGGATTCATACCCCTATCTTGGCACAGTGAGTCTACTTACTCCTTTAAAATGGCTTTCTGGTACAGGGTCAGATGAAGGAATGTGTCATTTTAACCCATAGATGTTGGAATGTTTTAAGTCATAATTATATTCTATCTGCATAATGGTTACTAGACCATTTATTGTAGTTACTGAATAAGAAACCTCATGCGTAACTCCGCTCTACAGTTTAAGATGGTTAAATGAGTTTAGAATGAGGTAAAGAGAGGCAGTCGAGTTAATGGTTTTCTGTTTTAACATTTAGCATTTGCCTACTTTTGCTTTTTACTTTGTAATTATTTTTTTTACTTATTTATTTTGCAAATAATGAAGAAATTGTAAGGTTATTTAAGCATGGCTTTTGTCTTTTTTTTTTTTTTTTTTTTTTTTTTTTTTGTTTTAGGACGATCAGCCCTGCCACTATGATCCTCAGAACAGCGCAGCTAATGACACTGGCTTTGTGGACATCCCCAGTGGAAAAGAGCATGCTCTGATGAAGGCTGTAGCTGCAGTCGGCCCAGTGTCCGTGGCCATCGATGCTGGACATGAGTCTTTCCAGTTCTACCAGTCAGGTGAATTAGCGTAAACGTTAACTGAAAACCTTGGGCTAATATCAGTTTCTGTGACAAATAATAGGCAATAACCCTGAAACTGCTAATGTCTGTTGGATATAAATCCTTCCATGTCTATGAATTGTTCATAAAACATGTCTGGTCCTCATCCTCCACAGGAATCTACTACGAGAAGGACTGCAGCAGTGAAGAGTTGGACCATGGCGTTCTAGTGGTTGGTTATGGATTTCAGGGTGAAGATGTGGATGGCAAGAAATACTGGATTGTCAAGAACAGGTATGAGGCGGTTGTGTTCTATACGTTTGACTTCCTCAATGTGATCCAAGATGGCTACCGTAAATGCTGAAGTAATGACATACTCTTACACTTGTGCATGCCTTGGATTTGTTTACAGCTGGAGCGAGAAATGGGGTGACAAAGGATACATCTACATGGCAAAGGACCGGAAAAACCACTGTGGAATCGCTACAGCAGCTAGCTACCCCCTGGTCTAATGAATGTTTCTGTTCTGCAGTATTGGTTTCAGAAGAGCTGTCAGTGTCTCTTTTAGTTTGCTACGCTGTGGCTGTTCTCTGCACAGTTGCTCAGTGAAGTACACTCTATAGCCAGTGCAGTGAATTGTTAGTGACCTGAGATACAGTGTATTACAGCCTGAGTGAGGCTAGAGCAGGATGATTACCTACATGAGGCTATTGTAGGTTTTATGTGGAAAAATAAAAACACTGTTTTAGGGAAATTATGCAATTGTTTTAGTAAGCAAGTGATTTTTATGATTATTATTCCATGTAAATATGTTCTTCATTTTGAAGAGGTGTTACTTGCCAAAATGTAAAGTCTTTGTTTTTTTTCGTTTTTTTTTTCTTCCTACTTTTACAATCTATTAAACCTGTGGAAATGAAGTGTAACCTCTCCGTCTCTTATTATAGTTTCAGTTGTTATTTGTCATGAAGTGGGAAGAGAAGGATTATGAAGATGCAACATTATTTTTGACTACAGTGTTGTGTAATAGTGAAGCTATAAATACCCTATGACACAAGCTTCAAAACAATGTCGTTTGTTTACTACATTACGAAAAACAGGAAATGGTCAGTTAAAAGCTATTTTATTTAATGAAACAAAATCAAATGGGCACCACACTGTTATTCTTAGAACGACTCAAATTTCTTATGTAATCACAAAGCTGATATAGATTCGGGCTTTAACTAGCAATAACATGGAAGAGGGGAACGACTATTGGTGTCTGCTCTATGACATCATAACAGAACCTGTATTTGAAATTATTTTACATATATTCAATCATCTCCCCACTTTATCCTGATCAGTGTTACAGTGGGTCTGCAGCCTACTAGCAATCACTGGATGTACGGCAGGAGAATGTTGGGATCTCACACACATGTAGGCACCAACTTTAGCATTGCAACCTACAAACACTTTGTTTTGCTGGAGGAAATGAGCTCCCATGTGAATTTCAAGCAGAAAGCACCAAACTTCAGCATTGAACCCATGAGCTCATGACCCTGGACCTGTCTGATTGCAGCGCCATTTGTGCTGCCACTAAACGTATATTTTAACAAATTTCTGTGGACCATAAGTAAAATTGCGTATATATTGTTCTTGCGTTTTATATTTTCCCTGGGGGTATGTTACTGTGGACTTGTGGGTTGATAAAATTCTAGACTCAGGTCTGTTTACATTAGCCAAGAGCTGTGACCTATATTCATGTCCTGAGAAGAGAGTACTATAACGTGAAAGACAAGCTGAATTGTTTTGTACAGTGTGTCTCATGTACTCATCTATATTTGTCCTTTAAGTTACTAAGTCAAGCCACAGAAGCCCTCCTTCAGGTTGCAGGGAGCTGTGGGCAGATGATGAAGCTCCAGAAATGTCTGAGGATCCAGTTACTGACAGGAGGAGGTCTGTGTTAACCGGAAGACAACAGGAGAATGGACTTTGCCAGTGACCAATCAGTAACACTCAGCACATAATGTTCACAACAAGCTGGAGACGAAGAGAGAGCGAGAGAGAGAGACAAACATAAACACTATTCTGGAGAGCGGAGAGAGGGAGACAGCCTCAGGGAAGGAATGTGCAAAAATATGGTACAGCTTTGAATAGTTTAAAAGAAAGTAAACCACACAATGAACGCTTTTTTATTTGGTTTTCTCTAAACAGAGCAGAGCCTAAACTGTTTTTCAGAGGCATTACAGTGAAGCACTTTCCATGGGTCACATTATCTTACAGAGTTGGTGTAAAACAACACGTAGAATGGCCTCAGGCTAATCAGCCTTTGTTACTGGATGACACCCCGTATAATGAGCTCATTCAGCTACTTTAAGGTGCACACCCCACACGTTTCATTGTGCACACACAGCTTGTGTATTCTTCATAGAAATCCATTAACAAATGTACAGGGCACTCTGGGGCAGACACACATGAACCTAAGGTCACCATGCCCAATGTCAAGTGCTGACTAGAACACTACAAAGTGCCTTAGCTTAAAGCTTTGAAGCTTATAGTACATGTTATAGTACTATTCAATGCCACTGGGATGAGTTGCAGTCAGGTTTGTGACCCAGAACTAAGCCTACCACATCAGGACGTGGCCTCACAAACGTTTATGTGGCTGAATGCCATCAACACTGTATAGAAATCTTTAAGCATCTAATGTAAAATATTTCTAGAAATATCTTGGGTCTACGACATATGAATTTCTACATTATTTGTTAGCTGTTTCCTGTCTCACGACAAAGACCATTTAAAATTAAAGGCTAAGCACCACTTAATGGACCTCCATGAATATTTCACATTATTTTAGTTACTGACATATATAAGTATGAATTAAAATGAAAATAGCAGCTTAATTTGCTTTAAAACTGACAATTTTATTAAATTGACGGAAAAACCCGAGCTCGCTACGGAAATTCTTGAACACAACCGTGACGTCACTGGTGGACAACAGCTGAACAACGCCGCAGTAAAACACCGTTATGAGTGACTGTTATGACAGTATCTAGCTAGATAAATAACCAACATTATTCATGACAATAGCCTAGCAATAAGCTAAACTCAAATTTAGAGGTACCGTTATTCTTGTAAATGTGATCGAAGTCGAACTCGAATTCATCCGACACTATAAACCTCCGTAATGCAGCTACGTAGCCGAGTATAATCTGAGCCACCGAGTTTAGCAAGTCAAGCTAACGTTAACTAACACCAACTAAAACAGGCGAAGTGAGTGTCCTTACCCTGTTTACCTCCATGTTACAGAGGCTCTTGAACACCTTTCGTTGGTGTCCTTACATGTCCATATTGTTGGAAGAGCGCCAGTGAAATGAGCTACAGATAACGGAGTGAGCGGATGGTCCTTTCCAAAGTGCCCGTTTAAAGTGGACAAATTTAGTCCATTTTCTGGATATTTTGGGATCTTTGGGCCATTTGTGCACAGATGTCCCACTGTACATTGAATGATTGCAGCCAAAAACAACTGGAACTTCTAGAGTTGTTGTCCACCATCTACATCACATGTAAGACGTCTATTAGAGTTGCCCAACACCGTTGGGGGGGCAACGGTCTTTTAAACCTTATTCCTTGAAATAGTAAGAAATAACATGTTTATTGATAGTCAGAAAACAAGTTAGGAATTCAAATTCCGCTTATAATATCTTAGCTATTCCAAAATCTACAATGTTCAGTCATAACAATATAATCACCTCCTTGTTTATATACTCATTGTCCATTGTTTTAACTCCACTGCCCATAGTGATGCACTTTATAGTTCTACAGTTACACACTGTTGTCCACCTGACGCTCTGCATATTTCACTAGCCCCTTTTCAACCCAACCTCCCTAAACTGAAGGTTAACCCTTACCCATCACCAAAATAATACCACTCAGTTCTGTTGTGGTTCTGTTGGGTTCCTAACCATTACAAATAGGGTGAAAGGTGGCTATGAAAGTATGCAGATCAACAGCAACTACAGAGAGTCTGTAACTGTAGAACTACAAAATCCTCCTGAACGGTCAGTGGATCGGTGTGTGTGTATTTAAACACACTGATCATATATTAGCTTTTCCAAAATATATTTTTGGTTTGCAGTGATGTCCACTGGTAGGTGTTGGTTTTAAAACGTTTGGCCTTTAGCTCACTGTAGCTAGACAAGATGCTGCAGAGCAATTACAGTAAAGATCAGGGCCCAGTTATCCCAAAATCATCTGACAAAGGGAGAGAGAGTGTTCAGTGTGATGCTCGTTCTACCACTTAAGAATCTTCTTGGTTCTAAGATGCTTTTAGGAAGCCCAGCGCACAGGTGCTAAACTATTTCTGATATTTCTTGACAAAGGACATGTATTCCTCCACGTCGTCTGGGGAGCCAACCACAAAGGGAACTCTCTGATGCAGAGCCTCAGGCTTAATGTCCAGAATCCTCTGAGAGCCGGTAGTGGCCAAACCTCCGGCCTGCTCCACCAGGAACGCAATGGGGTTACACTCATACAGCAACCTCAGCTAAAAGAGAGAGAGAGAGAGAAAAAGAGAGCTTACAATCAGCAAGACTGGTCAAGCACTTCCCAAAATGCATAAATTTGGCCACTGACCACAGGGTCATTTCACACAGCAGGATAATGAATCACATAAAAGGCTCAGGAATATGACAGGGTTCTTACGCCACACATTTCAACATTTTCACACTGGGCAAAAATAATCAGAGAAGGGTCTAATGAACACAAAAAGCCTCACGTCTTAATTGTCTTACGATGATATCAGGAACAAAACACACACTCTAAACTGCCTGTACCCTGTCATCTGCCCCATACTTTGGTTAAAGTTCATATAGAGGGAGGCTGTTCTTAGAGCCCTTATCTGTAGTATAAGAAAGAAAGCAGTGCTCTTATCTTGAAATATATAGGCCACTCAGAAACATCAGCTATCACAGTGTTTACAATGTCTAGAAAAACTCTGTGAACCTTAGACCTATGTATGATGAGCATGAAGAGGAGAAAAAAAAAAGCAGGAACTGCATTCGCTGGAGTTTTGAAGCTCTATCCAGTAGTTCTGGATTCAGTACCTGAGCTCACTAATGTTCTCATGTCTGAATACAATCAAAACCTCACAGCAATGTTCCAAAATCTAGGGTAAAGGCTTCCCAGAAGAGAAACTGGTGCTCCAGCAGATGGGCAGGTCCAAACTTGCTCGGTTCAGAATGTTTATATAAGAAAGCTCATGGATTAGTGTCAATACATTTTATGAATATATACATCCATCCATTCATTATCTGTAACCCTTATCCAGTTCAGGGTCACGGTGGGTCCAGAGCCTACCTGGAATCATTGGGCGCAAGGCGAGAATACACCCTGGAGGGGGCGCCAGTCCTTCACTGGGCAACACACACACATTCATTCACACACTCACACCTACAGACATTTTTGAGTCACCAATCCACCTACCAACGTGTGTTTTTGGAGTGTGGGAGAAAACCCACGCAGACACAGGGAGAACACTTTATCAATATATTTGATATTTAAAATGATATTTCGGCCAGTACCTTCCAAACGCCAATTTAAACCAAAGACTTGTGTCTGGTGCCCGATTCATTAGATTTCCACTGGTGTCATGTGGAGTACTAGAGGTGTGTAACCAGCCATAGTAGCATCAATAAACTAAAGCATCATACACTTGTCTCAATATGTGTTGATGCTCTATAGCATAATGTTACCCACGGTTTTTATGTCAACTGTACCACGTTAGCTTGGACTCCCTCCAGGCAAACACAAGGGGATCAAACTGGCAAAACCCCTAAGGATAGGCCCAGTGCCTAGACCTGTGTGATCTAGCCCTGTACTGTTATCTAAAAAAGTGGACACAAGTAAAGGCAAAAGTCTTGCCCCATTTCAAAAAGCTGCTGTAACTGTTTGCTCCAACTCTGCGTATTCCGACACATATGTTTTGTGCCTGTTCAGGGCTTTGGTAAATCATTTTCCAGACCGTCCCTTACTGTGTAAACTGTCTGAGAGTGAAGTACAAATGAGTGTCACTCTATATAAACACAGACACAATAACCCACCTTTCCTTTGGGACTCTTCTCATTGGCAGGGTATATGAAGATGCCTCCATAAGCAATAGTGCGATGTATGTCTGACACCATGGAGCCCACGTACCTGGCACCATAAGGGGCACTGCCATCCTGTACAAACACAAGAATATGATCATTAAGGCACACATTTGGACTATTTTGAATAGCCTATCTACCTACCAACATGTGTTTTTAGAACAGAGCGCCCAGAGGAAACCCATGCAGATACAGGGAGAACACACCAGGCTCCTCATAGAGTGACCCGAGGGAAGTTCTGAATCCACAACCCTGGGGTCCTGGAGCTGCCTGTTGCACCACCATGCCACCCTTATTGTTGTAGTCTACTGATAAATACCTCATAGTGGGGCATGCCAACGCAAAAATATAACATCACGATACCTGATTTTTCCGATGTTTGATGAAGTGGAACTGGCAAAATGCACCAGAAAGGCCACATTATTCAGAAAGTGCTAAAGGGATTTGACTTAAGGTTATCCTCTGACTGTGAGAGGGATGGAGTACAAAACAAAAACTGTCACATTCATTCATTCATTCATTCATTATCTGTAACCCTTATCCAGTTCAGGGTCACGGTGGGTCCAGAACCTACCTTGAATCATTGGGCACAAGGCGGGAATACACCCTGGAGGGGGCGCTGTCACAATCAGTTAAAAAGTATTTAAAGCTTTGGTCTATAAAAGACTGGAGGAAAAAAAACACATCCATACCTGTAAAACATCTGAGGTGTATTTTGCACTAGGTTTTATGAACTCTGTAGCAGTATAAATAAATATAGTGTTTAGTGGATCTTGTGCTGGCTGTAAAACGTAACAGTGAGGAAGAAGATGGGTGCCTTAAAAATGTTATATAGTCATTTAGTGCACATCAAAGACATATTATCTCAGATGTATTCTTTTTTAAATTTGCTACAATTCATGCTGAGCCTTTTACAGGCCATAAAACTCAGAGAGCTAGAACTATGAGAGTTTTAATGAGTGAAAGTTTACGTTTTCTTTTTATTATCGTCTAACCATGCTTCCATATCTGTCCCTCTGACATTGAAGGAATTACAGTGATCTGTTAATAGAGCCTCTCACACAACATTAGGGTATGTCCTTACAAATGCTCATCTGAATGAATAGATAAAATAGAAAGCTTTCCCACAGGGGTGGAAGCTGTTACAGCTGCAAATGAGAGACCAACCATATATTTATGACTATAGTTTTAGGACGAGATTTCATTAAATTTCTTGTATGTGTAACTGGTAGTTATAGTCATTTTTGATGATTACTGTCTTGCCTCTTGAAATTCGGTCTGTAACTTGGACTAACACTATGTAAATCCACACAAACACAATCGTGATCAAAGTTCAGCAGCACTGCACTGGGGGAAATAGGCAGCATTAGAACTGAACGTACAGAACACAACTCAGTGACAAGTGCAGGAGGAACTGAGCCAAGAAAGAATGAGAGAAAAAGAAGAAAGAAGTCATGTGCTGCTTAGTCATGGTAGAGCAGCAGTGAGGTGGCAGGGAACTATGCAGCGCTGCATAAACACGCTATCTCACACAGGCACACACACACACACTCACACACACATAGATTAGGACTGAAGTCCAGGGTTACCACAAACCTCAGAACAACAACCAAAGGGAACAGCAGCACAAGAACAACAAGCATAAACAAATCCCAAAGACATATGATCACTAGACTGGGGACACCTACCAAGTATCTATACTCATTGTCCATTTTGTCAGCTCTTGATCATATAGGAGCACTTTGTAGTTCTACAATTACAGACTGTAGTTCACCTGTTTCTCTGCATACTTTCTTACCCCTGAATCACCCTGCTCTTCAATGGTCAGACCCCCCGCAGGACCACCACAGAGCAGGTATGATTAGAGTGGTATATAATTCTCAGTGCTGCAGTGACACTGACGTGTGTGGATCAGAAAGCCCTCAGTTTCACTGCTGGACTGAGAATAGTTCACCATCCAAAAACACCCAGCCAACAGCGTCCTGTGTCCACTGATAAAAGCCTCATAAAAGAGGACAACCAACAAATTGTGCAGCTACTGTATCTGACTTTACAGCTACAAGGTGGGCCAAAGAGGTAGATGTGTCTAACAGAGTTGACAATGAGTGGAGACAGCCCTGATGTGTTTGTACCAGCATGTACACACACAAACACACCCCGAATAGCCACAATTAAAAACAACTGACAGCTAAAGTGAATGATATTGATGATCTGGTTACAGTGGCACCTGTCAAGGGCTGGGATATATTCAGCAGCAAAGGAACAGAGTCAGATCTTGAAGCTGATGTTGAAAGCAGGAAAAGTGGCTAAGTGTAAGGATCTGAGCGACTGTGACTAGAGCCAAATTGTTATGGTCACAAGGTTTTGGTCAGAGCATCTCCCAAATTGCAGGTCTTCTGTGGTGTTCCTGGTATGCTGTGGTTGGTACCTACAAAAAAAATTGTCCAAGAGATTTTCTCGAGGTTGAGTATGGAAGGCTCGGGGTGAGCGCTTCTGCAACAGATCTTTGGCCTGGCCAGTCACCAGATTTATCACCTATTGAGCATTTATGGGACCATCGAGGCACCAGCTTTGGCAACCTAAGAGTGTACAGGATCTACAGGCCCAGCTGCAACTGTGCTGTATGCCCCTATGCAACAACTGTAACTTCTAATCTTCTTTGTGCATTTTATTTGGTCAATGAGTGTATATTACACAAACCTCTAAACATCTAATATAATATAATATAATAATGCTTTTTATTTAATGAGTCAATTGGCACTTATTACAGCGTTCAATGACTAGGTAACAGTTACATTCCATTCTTCAAGAATACCTGAGACGAAAGAGTTGTTTCCAAGCAATCCTCACCACATTTCAATAATGTCAAGGACCCTGGAGCAGCTTTGCTTAATTTAGTCTAGTGGATTGTGTCAGTACGTAGCCATTCCCAAAGCCCAGATAAATAGGGAGGGTTGTGTCAGGCGTAAATATGTGTTCCAAGTCGATGGTGCGGATCGGTTGATCAGCTGTGGCAACCCCTGACGGAAGCAGCCAAAGGCAGAAGAAGACTGTGTCAGTAAGTAGCTGGGTCATCGTAAACTTGAATGATTTTGCAGAGTAAAATTCAGGCTTGAGCCACAAATTAATTATTAATAATCAGCTGTAATCAGGAGTAAACATATATATCTGTTGCTATTCACTGGACCAAAAAAAACATGTTTTTGAGAACTCTTGCAACACATGACCCGGCTGAGTGAGTTGGAGCTGCTGAGTCTACCACTTCCATATGAGCTCCAACAGCAGGACATGACACTTCCTGAGGGTAGATTTTACCTCAGCACTCTTTCCAGCACATCACCGCCATCCAGGAATCAGCTGACACCAGACAAACAGGAAACAGTCGCGTAGAAAGGAGTGTTCACAATGCACTTACACATCTTTCTGCTGAAGGTCAGCCACTTGGATCTGACCACAAGTCATGGGTTGAACATGCTTTAACAAATGACTGGTGCTGAATTACAAATCTGTAGTTTGCAAAAATAATTCTACTGATGTCATTTTCCCATTAACCCAAACATAGCTGATGAGCCAAAATGTTTTTCTGAAGTTCTTCAGTTTTTCTTTGAAGCCACAACCCTAGTGTAGCTAACAAGTGCACTACATAGCCAAAGGTAACTTAATGAATTCAGCTATAATGTGCCAACTATGGGCACAGACATTCAAATGTGCATGTACAGTGTATCATATCCATAGAACAGCATGAAATGTCAAGAGATACCCTGGAGAACCTATACTGTAGTCACCAAGCTCGTTGTCAAGAGTCATCTAAAGAAGCAAAAAGCCCTTGCATTGGGCTTTGGAGCAGTGGAACTGCATTCTCCGTCAGGAGCTCCATCTAATAAGCTCAGATGGGTTGGAGTGGCTTTAGGGATCTAAAAGTGATAATTAAACATCAGTATGACTTCAATGTCTAAATGCTAAGGCTTCCCTGAAGGTTAGATGCTGCTGTTGTAAGAAACGAGGGACAAAATTCTTACTAAACAAACTTACTGACATGGGCTTCAAGAACAATGCACTCTCCTGGTTTGAGTGTTATCTCACTGGACGATCCTTCAATGTGTCATGGCTTGGACAAACATCAGCGCGACACCACCTCACCACAGGTGTGCCCAAAGGCTCAGTGCTGGGTCCCCTCCTCTTTGCCTTGTACACCTCCTCTCTAGTCCCAATCATACATTCACACCGCTTCTCCTATCACTCCTATCTCCTATGCAGATGACACACAGCTCTATTTATCCTTTCCTCCAGGTGATACTTCAGTGGCAACTCGAATCTCTGATTGTCTCTCTGACATATCTACATGGATGAAGGAATATCACCTCCAATTGAATTTATCCAAAACTGAACTGCTGGTCCTCCCAGCCAAGCAAGCTATTCTCCACAACATCAGCATCAAGCTAGAGTCCCTATCAGTGGCTCCCACCAAGGTTGTAAGAAACCTAGGTGTCATGGTTGATGACCAGCTGACCTTCGCAGATCACGTTACCGCAGTAGCTCGATCGTGCCACTTCTCCTTATTCAACATAAGGAAGATTAGGCCATACCTTACTCAACATACAACACAGCTCCTTGTTCAGACGTTAGTAATCTCCCGTCCAGACTATTGCAACGCCCTCCTGACAGGTCTTCTGGCCTGTGCTGTGAGACCGCTACAGATTATCCAGAATGCTGCAGCACGCCTGGTCTTCAACCAGCCTTAAAGAGCACATGTCTTTCTTTGATGCACTTATTACTTCCTGGCATATTGCACTCTATGTAAGGTATTTTGTATAATTTGTGCTGTAGTTTGAATGTTAGATCCTCTTTTGTAAGTCGCTTTGGATAAAAGCATCTGCCAAATGCGTACATGTAAATGTAAATTTCTTATAAAAAATAGTCCTAATTCCTGGAGGAATGTTGAATTGGCATGTGTCCACATGCCAATTCATATATTTCGTATGGCCTGACATACACGTTTTTGGTGATTATGGGGTTAAATACAACAGATTATAGAGGCTCAGAAAGAATACTAATATGTGTCTAAAAACATGGCCACTTTTAAGACCTACCTCAGGAAATTTCTTGTGCTTTATGTACTCAGTCACTGCGGGCTCAAAGTACTTGGCGTAGCCTTCATTCAGACTGTAGATCTTTCCTTTCTTCTTAATCTTCACATTTCTCTCAGTCAGGATGAATTCACCAATGGCCTAAAGGGGGAAAACACTTCTTTCATTTTCACTGAAAAATGACATTCCACTCTCCATCCAGCTCAGAAATGAAACCCATATTGTACTCATCAGGAAAATGCACAAACTTGAAAATGGGGAAGCAACACTACATTGCACTGACAAAAAAAACTCATCACAATCAAATGAGAAGTGAAAATACAAACTTACCATATGTGATATTCCATTGAGCACAGTTGTAACCACAAAACAAAGACCCTATAAATAACTACTACAAAGTTCATAAAAATGTCTTTTCCTCAGAGCGTACAGAGAGGAATCCAGTGTCAATAATTAAATCACATTATTGTGAATGTGATTAACTAGGTAAGAATAAAAGAATCACATTATTCTGAATAATAGTAGTAAGCATAAAGCAGACAGCACTATGGTGTTTAAAGCAGTGGCACAGACACTCAGCTCCAGTCTTGTTTTGGATCCTCAGGGCACTACTGGATGAGTTGGTTAGTGACTGTGAGAGTGAGTGAAATCGTCCACAGGTGTGTGAATGTGTGTGTTTGTGAAACAAGTTGACTGTGAAATGAGGTGTGAGCATGTGAGAGTCTGGGTGAGTTTGCAAAACTGTCCACATGTGGGAGTGTGTGAGTGACTGGTGATGTCCTGTGATGGACTGAAAGTGTGTGTTTCTATGTCCTGTAATTCCAGTTTGGCTCTGGACCTACCGCAATTCTAATCAGGATGGAGTTATTTACCCATCCATCTTCTTTGGAGCCATTTATTGCTTATATACTATATATAGTACAGGTCACACACACTATGTCCACAAATATCTATGAAACATATTGCATTGCCGATAGGATGGGATGCTCTGAAGAAGCTACACATAAAATTAAGGTCATCATCATCGTCAATACCAGCCGTCGGCTAGTGTGACACTGGCATGAGCCCTATCCGACAGACGTTTAGAGGGGCAAATCAAAAGGCAGCCCTGCTGTACATATCTTGAAGATTATTTTCAAATATAAGACATCAATTCACTACTACTGTGTTTAAGAAGTATGCAAAGTACTGATTCTGCTCTCACTACTTATATATTAACGTCTCAGATGTAAAGAACTATTCTTAGATCAGCACTCTTAGATACAGGGGCAATTGGACAACTGTGCTGTCCGTTGCTGCCCCCTACACAGAAATCTAGGGTTCATTTTCCAGCTTCAGCAGGAATATTATTCTGTTCATAGTACACGTGTTACTGCACTACACCATATTATATATATATAACATGATTAAACGTCGAAAGGAGCCAGCTGAGATGGTTCGGGCATCTGGTTCGGATGCCTCCTGGACGCCTTCCTGGAGAGGTGTTCCGGGCATGTCCAACGGGGAGGAGGCCCCGGGGCAGACCAAGAACACGCTGGAGAGACTATATGTCTCGACTGGCCTGGGAACGCCTCGGTATACCCCCGGAGGAGCTAGAGTCGGTGGCTGGGGAGAGGGAGGTCTGGGTTTCTTTGCTCCGACTGCTTCCCCCGCGACCCGGACCCGGATAAGCGGTGGATAATGGATGGATGGATGGAACATGATTAAAATGGTTAAGGGCAGAAGTATAACTGATCAAAGATCAGTACCGCTGATCCAGACTAGAGTCCATTCTATAACTACGTACACAACCTCAGTACTTACTGGATCTAGCATGAAGAAGTTGAGTCCAGCTCCAGAGCTCAGGGCCACTACAGTTGCACTGCCGTACAGAGCATAACCTGCACATACAATCTGATTACCAGGCTGTAGAGCATCTTTCTCTGTGGGTTCAGCTTCTGAAGTCTGTATGAAGAAAACAAGAGAGCGGAAAGTTCTATCAATTTACAACATTAAATGAATTAAAGTGACATCACCCCACCAACATACCCTCAGGATCTAAAACCTAATAAACCTGTTATAAAACCTAATTAACCTGTAATAAAAAAGGGTTAAATCTAGACTGGGTACTTTATAAACCATCACACATTCAATAGAATAAATGTTGGCCTAAAAAAATAAACCCTGGTATTTTCTTCTCTGTAATTTTTAGGGGGCTTTTTTTTTCAAAACAGATGTTTGAGCATGTGTTTTAAATGAACAGGTGTTAGAAACACTTCAATAAAAGGAAAACACGGCAAAACCGTTAGCATAAATGCTTTCAAATAATTAGCATGCTTATATAGGCCAAAATATGCCGAGGTTTTTTGTTTCCAATACAAACTTGTGTGCCACAGCATCACCTGTTGGCTATTAGTGGTACAGCAAGCCTGTCTTTTCTAATATTTCTAAAAGTAAAGTCTTTTTGACTTAAATTATATAACAATGTATGGCAGTCCATTTTGTTTTGGCCTGTACACGTCATACAGCAGGTCAGTTCTGGTCAGCTACCTCTTCAATCTGCATAAAAAAGTACAACAAAAAACAAGGCCATGTGTAAGAGCCATGGAATACACTTATAAAGTAAAAAATGACAACAATCAAGTTATGAAGTTATGATCAATTTAATTCCTCAGGGAATGTTACAAAAATTAGAGTTAATCATCACTCACTCTTTTGTAGATGGCGAAGATTGTGCCAATGGGGGCCAAGCAGTCGATGTTGGAAGAGCCATCCAGTGGATCAAAGCACACCACGTATTTCCCCTGTGTGTGTATGAGGCACAGATTCATATAAATACTGATATATGTGTAAGGGATAATGGCTTTTTATTCATATAATTTAGTCCTTAACCACAGCAATGGTTGAGCTTACATTCTTTCGCACTGGAGCTGTGACAATACAATCTAAAAAACCTTGAAGAAAGGTTTTTGTTCTACACAAAGCTTGTGCATGTTGGATCATATTGTTGGGTTATTAGCAGTGATGCGTAGTTTTGTTTAACAGTACACACTGGATTAGGAACACCTACCTAGAGTCCACGCTCAATGTCTGTTTTATTAGCTTCACTGACCACACAGGAGCACTTTGTAGTTCTACAGTTACAGGCTTTAGTCCACCTGTTACTCTGCATAATTTCTTATCCTCATTTCACCCTGCACTGACACTGACATGGTGGTGGTGTGTTAGTGTGTGTTGCACTGGTACAAATGGATCAGACCCAGCAGGGATGCTAGAGTTTATATTTTTGTAGCTCCATTACAAAATTAAATAAACAATATTAAGACATGAGACAGGTCTTGGCTTATTGACAGAAGCTGTAGAAACTGTGAATTAAATTTCTGCCCAAACCATCATGTGAGTTTTTAGTCACATTTAAAGAAATAAACCCATGTTACTGTGTAGTGGACGCACCCTTTTCTCAGCAGGGGTGATAATGGCCTCTTTGTTCTCCTCAGTGACTAGTAAACAGGTGCCGTAGGAGGCCCGCATCATGTTGATCACCAGGTCATTGGACAATACATCCAGCTTCTTCACCTCATCACCTGTGACGTTTATGTGTCCGGCAATGCCCTGACTGAGGCCATACACAGTAGAATAAAAAACATCAGTGCGGTGAACATTTTACAACTGAAGTTTGAGAGAGATCCTCTGACTGTTCTCTTCTTGCTAGTCTACCATCTCTCCCCGTTTCATAATGTTTCTGTCAAATATTTAACCTTATTTCTGTTTCCTTCAGTACAAGCTACATAAGCTACTGCAAAAACAATAACCAAACATGTTATAATATTTAAAGACATTGTCCAATTATTCCAGTTAAACAAGATTATCATGTTGTCTTTGCGATGTAACATGCAGGTGGGCAGTGTTCATCGAGTCTTGACAATATCCATGATACATTCACAGAATCCTATTCATAATAACAACATTTATCACATTAACAATAGATTAAAAAATTGCCCACCTCCCAGCTGCAAATTTACCACTGCATCGTTAAGAAACAACAGATCAACATTTTTAATATTCATAAATTATCTGTAAGCGCTTATCCAGTTCAGGGTCGCGGTGGGTCCAGAGCCTACCTGGAATCATTGGGCGCAAGGCAGGAATACACCCTGGAGGGGGCGCCAGTCTTTCACAGGGCAACACAGACACTCACACGTTCACTGACACACTCACACCTACGGACACTTTTGAGTCGCCAATCCACCTACCAACGTGTGTTTTTGGACTGTGGGAGCACCCGGAGCACCCGGAGGAAACCCACGCAGACACAGAGAGAACACACCACACTCCTCACAGACAGTCACCCGGAGGAAACCCATGCGGACACAGGGAGAACACACCACACTCCTCACAGACAGTCACCCGGAGGAAACCCACGTAGACACAGGGAGAACACACCACACTCCTCACAGACAGTCACCCGGAGGAAACCCACGCGGACACAGGGAGAACACACCACACTCCTCACAGACAGTCACCCGGAGGAAACCCACGCGGACACAGGGAGAACACACCACACTCCTCACAGACAGTCACCCGGAGGAAACCCACGTAGACACAGGGAGAACACACCACACTCCTCACAGACAGTCACCCGGAGGAAACCCACGCAGACACGGGGAGAACACACCACACTCCTCACAGACAGTCACCCGGAGGAAACCCACGCAGACACAGGGAGAACACACCACACTCCTCACAGACAGTCACCCTGAGTGGGAATCGAACCCACAACCTCCAGGTCCCTGCTGCACCAATGTGCCGCCCACATTTTTAACAAAACATCACAATTCTGTCTTTAAATCGTCATATCAGAATTCAAAGTAAAATTAAGTCATTAGTTCATCAATTCAATTTCTGTAACAGCTTCAGCATGTTCAGGGTGACATTGAGTCCAGAATCACTGTGTTTAAGGCAGAAACACAACCTGGAATCCACCACACTATTATTGCCAAAACCACATGAGATTATTTTTTGTTGTCAAAATCCCTGAATAATAAGAAGACACTGTTTTGGCACTAGATCTGCTCATACGTGACTGAAATAAGCTCAGTCCCAACACCGATTACCTGCTTCCATCGTCCATTTTATACAATCCTCTCAAAAAAACTGGACCAACTATCAATTTTCATTTGTCTAAATTATTTTTTTTTGAACATTAAATTGTTATAATGTACAATTCTTAAGCAAACAGTTTGTCACAAAAATCTGACACAATTCTTCACTCACAAATTCCAGTCATAGACCATCTGTGCTGCTTATTAGTAACTATTCCTAAGAACATTTATACAATAGGCTTTTGAGCTCTGAATCTAAGTTAAAAAATCATAGGTCATAGGTCTCATGTATCATCAAAAAGGTCACATCAAAAGGCTACAGAGCTATTTTTAAAATGCCTATTTTTAAGATACCACCAACAGGCTCTGGTTAAAGGAGTCAAATTAACCTCAAGGTTAACCACATTATTTTTCACAATGTAGATTCCTTATACAGTCCTTCTAAGTCCTTCTTATGTTTATGATAAAGCCTATAGCATTACATTCGGCTCTAAATCTTGATGAGCAGTCCCCCTTCCTGAGCTGTACTTGGTAAGTTAACTGGGTATAGGATGTTGTAGTGGGCAGCCATGGCCTAATGGTTAGTGAAGTGGGTTGAGGACTGAAAGGTAATTGGTTCAGTTCCCACAACTTTCAGCAGCAACTGGCTTTTGTCACACTTGTTCTTCAGAAACCAGGCCTTGAATGTGCAGTTATGGGAATGTTACACCAATTTCTAACCTGCCGTTCATATCTAAAGTTTGAGAAAAGGTTGTTGCTTCACTATTGCAAAACCATCTGGGTACCAATAACCTTTTGGAAGTGGTTCAGTCAGGTTTCCACTGCCATCGTAGCACAAAGACAGCACTTGTTCATGTCTTTATTGATTTCCCTCCATCTTCACTGCTGTCCTGTGTTCAGGAGTTAACAAACTGATTGGATACAAATTTTCACAAGATTAACGCCAAAAAGTGGCAGCCATCTTAGCTTACACAGACTACGTCATTGACATAGACAACACCACAGCCGGCTCATCTTCTACTGTTCTAAATCTGGGAGTCATATTTCACCCTAGTCCAAGTCCGCATTTTTTCATCTTCAAAACATCAGTAGACTCCGCCCCCTGCTCTCTCCTAAAGACTCTGAGATCCTGGTGCTGACCTATAAGGCCTTGCATGGATTAGCTCCATCCTATATTTCTGCTCCTCCACGCTCACGTAGGTCCTCTGATTCTGCTCTTCTGGCTCTTCCAAGGTTTAAGCTGTCCACTGTGGGTGGAAGGTCTTTCAGTGTAGCTGCCCTTACCCTTTGGAATGCCCTGTCTCTCACTCTCTTAGATAATCTCCCTTTCATTCTGTGTTTAACTCTCAACTAAAATCCAACCTATTCTCTACTTTCTTTCACTCTCTTTAAGGTTTTTCCCCCGTTTATTGTAAAGCGTCCTTGTTTTTTTGAAAGGTGCTATATATGAATGTAACTTATTACTAAAAGGCAGCAAGCCCTCAGCTGCTCCCCGGGCGACAGGCATGGGTGCCCGCCACTCTGGTGCGTGTTTACAGCACCTAGTGCACTTGTGTATGTTGCAAACGTTTTTGGACTGTGTAATCTGGTGCACCTGGAGGATACCCACACAGACATAGGGAGAACACACCAAGCTCCTCACAGACAGTAATCCAAAGTTGGGTTTGAAACCACAACCACAGAACCCTAGAACTACTTAATCGCAATCATGCCACCCTTGAATCTCAACTAATGCACGTCTGTGTTCTTGTAGTTCACCAACCTAACCACTAGAGGTCGCGTATCTAGAATCTTCACAAATCATAATGTAGCACTGACTTCCATATACAAAGCCCTTTCCAGACCAGCTCTGAGAACACTGCAACCCCCCCCCCCCCCCCCAACACTTAGAAAACATTTAAAGAACTTACAGGTGCGCTAGGCCTGCTTTCCTCACAGCAGATGAAATGGCTTTGATGGCTGTTAGCATGGAGTTTATCACCTGGGTCAGTTCACCAGTAGCTCCCTTCACTTGTCTTCCAGTCTCCATAACAAACCTCGTGAGGGTCCACACATCTGTGTCGAAAGCGGATTGATCCGTCATTTTTGCGTTTTTCCTGCTCTGTTCCACAGGCTTCCTGAGCTCAAAGTGGGTGAACTCTTCTCTGGAGCTGCTCTTTACACATGCAGGATGTAGTTAAAGGTCAGGGGTTATATATGTGAGGGATATCAGGTGGCAGGCCAGTAACTCATGGATCGTGGTTGTGTGAGACCTTAGAAGTGTCATTCATGGCCAGAGGCAATATTTCTTTGCAAATGTTTGAGCATTCCTGGCCAAATTATATAATCTTATAGATTTCTGAAGGGTGAAGAAATAAAATATGCAGGGGAGCTATATAAAAACGACACTTATTTATATTTGATTAACTTAGGAACTAAGAAAATAGCATAATGCCCTGTGCAAAAAGTACAACTATTCCAGTTATGAAGAGTCTGGCTGCCTGAGTACTTGGAAAAAAGCTAACTGATATCTATAAAGGGTGTTAAGGCTATAAAAAGAAATAAAGACAGCTCCAGCTCAGTTTCCAAGGTCAACTGCAGAGGTCAAGGCAGGATATGAAAGATGAAAGACATACTCATATGAAAATAATGCTGCATGGATCACTGATTACCTCACCAACAGACCGCAGTACGTGAGGCTACGTGACTGCGTGTCTGATGTGGTGGTCTGCAGCACGGGGGCCCCCCAGGGTACAGTTCACTCTCCTTTCCTATTTACACTCTACACATCAGACTTCAGTTACAACTCGGACAGCTGCCACCTCCATTTTTTTTCTCCATTGTTTTTATTGTCTTTTTTCCCCCTCTTCTTGTCCAATGCCTAAGATTGTGTGCTGCTGTAACAAGTGAATTTCAAACTCAAACTAAATACACCAATGATATATATATATTACAGTGTAATCTGTAAACGGGCGGCACAAGGTGCAGCAGGTTAGTGTCGCAGTTACACAGCTCCAGGGACCTGGAAGTTGTGGGTTCGAGTCCCGCACCGGGTGACTGTCTGTGAGGAGTGTGGTGTGTTCTCCCTGTGTCTGTGTGGGTTTCCTCCGGGTGACTATCTGTGAGGAGTGCGGTGTGTTCTCCCTGTGTATGCGTGGGTTTCCTCCAGGTGACTGTCTGTGAGGAGTGTGGTGTGTTCTCCCTGCGTCTGCGTGGGTTTCCTCCGGGTGACTGTCTGGGAGGAGTGTGGGCTGTTCTCCATATGTCTGCGTGGGTTTCTTCCAGGTGCTCCGCTTTCCTGCCAGTCCAAAAACACACGTTGGTAGGTGCATTGGTGACTAAAAAGTGTCTGTGTCTGAGTGAATGTGTGAGTGTGTGTGTCACCCTGCAAACAGGGTGTGTTCCAGCATCACGCCCAGTGATTCCGGGTAAGCTCTGGACCCACCTCGACCCTGAACACACAACCAACGAACGAACGAATAATGTTTTAACAAAATCAAAAGAAAGTTACATTCATTTTTTGGCACAAATGCATTTATTGGCATCATCCACTGCAATATACAACTGATTCTTAAAAGGCACACATTTGGTAATGCATAGATTTTAGCTAAAAATTGGTTTGGATTCAAACTGGCTCATATTGCTTTGGTCTTGTATGGAGCATGTTTTTTAAGCTCTGCTACAATTTAATAAATCATGGATTTACTCAAGGAATGTTCCTTCTCTGCGCGTTTGTTTTAATAATAACAGTATTATTAAGTTCAAGGATAGATCTTTGGTTCCAACATGATATTTTAATGCTTTAGTTTGATCTTTGGTCTCTTATGAATTGCTTTGGCAGGTCTTTATTGTCTGGTCCATCATGACGGCTTTAAGTGTCTTCATTTGTGATGTTTCTGGTAGATGGAGATGTACTCCTGAACATCCTCTGGAGAACCCAGCACAACAGGGACCCGCTGATGGAGGCTGTCAGGCTGGATATCCAGCACGTTCATAGTCCCTGTGGTGGCCATCCCTCCAGCCTGCTCCATAATGAAGGCCATGGGGTTGCACTCATACAAGAGTCTGAGCTATTTTAGAGAAAAAGACACAAAAATGTTTAAAGTTGCACAGTACACTTATAGGAGACAAATCTGATTTCCTATATTCAATGCACTATTTTTATTTCAATATGCTAAATTCAGCCAATCGAACCTGCACAAAAATGAGCAGGATAATAGCGTATTTGGGTTTGTTCCCTGTAGAGGACATAACTTATTTTCACTTAGACAATGCGCAAAATATGTGACTTGCCCAGAGTTGTTTAAAGTTTTCCACAGAACTTCATAATGATAAACCATTGACCTACAAACACAACCCATTTTTCAATTAACTGTATTTTGTAATTATCCAGGGACAAATCATTCATTCATTCATTATCTGTAACCCTTATCCAGTTCAGGGTCGCGGTGGGTCCAGAGCCTACCTGGAATCATTGGGCGCAAGGCGGGAATACACCCTGGAGGGGGCGCCAGTCCTTCACAGAGCAACACACACACATTCACTCACACACTCACTCACACCTACGAAGACTTTTGAGTCGCCAATTCACCTACGAACGTGTGTTTTTGGACTGTGGGAGGAAACCAGAGCACCTGGACGAAACCCATGCGGACACAGGGAGAACACACCACACTCCTCACAGACAGTCACCCTGAGGAAACCCACGCAGACACAAGGAGAACACACCAACTCCTCACAGACAGTCACCCGGAGCAGGAATCAAACCCACAACCTCCAGGCCCCTGGAGCTGTGTGACTGCAACACTAACCTGCTGCACCACCATGCCGCCTGGGACAAATAATGTAAGTGAGTATAATAATGTAGAATATGGTCCCTTCAGTTTGGCCCTAAAAAGACATTTCTCTTTTAAATGTCATATCAATGAATATCACTCCTGTTACTGACTTAATAAATATACGATAAATCAAGGATGAAAGTAGTGAAGCTTCAGAGCTCCCCAGGCAAGTAGAAACTGATGGTACTTTCAATACTATACCACAAGAGAGCCCTTAATTGAGATAAAGGATTAAGGAACATCACTAAGACTGTTCAGGAGCTAATATTTACACCTATAGGGATTTCCCTGTGCAAGTTGCCTCTCAAAATGTCTAATTCAAATGGACATTTCTGTACAAGGCAGACTGAAAATGTACATTCACATTTGAAACTCTGACACCATTTCAGTGAGTGTGCAAGCAGAAGCTGATCTGCTAGTTATACAGTCCTGTTGACACAGTTGGAAAGCCACATTCTGTAGACTTTACAGGGTGTGCCATCCATCAAAAAAAAAGCAAAGGTGCATGACTAGCATTCTTCACTTTGTTAAGCCTTATGTAAATCAAGAAACAAAGCCAGTATCATTTTATTTTTAATTCTTGTACGTATTACTCAATCGTAAAATTAATAATTTTCAATATCTCTTTTACAGCAAAACAGTGCATTTTCAATTCAAAATACACCTTCACTGAGACAAACTGATTTTAAGCCGCTCTCTAGTCTCTCATTATTCATTCATAATCTGTAACCACTTATCCAGTTCAGGGTCGCGGTGGGTCCAGAGTCTACCTGGAATCATTGGGCGCTAGGCGGGAATACACCCTGGAGGGGGCGCCAGTCCTTAACAGGGCAACACAGACACACATTCACTCACACACTCACACCTACGGACACTTTTGAGTTGCCAATCCATCTACCAATGTGTGTTTTTGGACTGTGGGAGGAAACCGGAGCACCCGGAGGAAACCCACACAGACACAGGGAGAACACACCAACTCCTCACAGACAGTCACTCAGAGCGGAAATCGAACCCACAATCTCCAGGCCCCTGGAGCTGTGTGACTGCGACACTACCTGCTGCACCACCGTGCCGCCCCTCTCTCATCATTCCAGTTTTTTTCAAAAGCATTGTTATCTTCCATATTCCAACATACCTTTCCTTTGGGACTCTTGACATTGGCTGGGTAGAGGAAAATACCTCCATAAACAAGAGTCCGATGCACGTCTGCTACCATCGAGCCTACATAACGTGCCCCATAAGGGGCGCTGCCATCCTGTAAAAAACAAAAACAACCCCATCTCATTACACCCATAATGTAAGGCTGCCTTGTATTTAATCAGAAGCACATATTCTGTGCTGTAAATGAACTAGATTTAGTAGTTCCAAATTCTGAACTGGGCCACTTTTTTTTTGATTGATTACTGTAGACTTAATCACAAGTTTTAAATGATCAATAAATAAAATATAACTTTTTATTTTAAACTTTAAAGGGCTTAAAAATATTATACAAAAATGTACAGTGTATAATAATAGAGTAAAAGGCATCAATAATAAGTGTAAACAAGGCAGTAACTAATGACTGCAGGTTCATAGAGATTCATACAGTCGAAGTAAACCAATGGTAATCATCAGCCCTAATTTATTCACTTTACACGATCATTGTACACAAGTGCAGGGCTGTACCTCCGGGAATTTTTTCCTCTGCAAGTATTCTGTAACAGCCGGATCAAAGTATGTGGCATATCCCTCATTCAGACTGTATATCTTTCCTCGCTTCTTTATTTTCAGGTCCCGTTCCACAAGAATGAACTCCCCAATGGCCTTCAAGAAACAAACAGGCTCAAACAAGGTCAATCCATGTTTTTTCTTCATCCTTGAAAGTGACAGTTCACAAGCCTTCCCCAAGGAAGACTGAGTACTGTGTTCATAAATACATTACAAACACAATTTCAGCTGTTTATTCAGGACAATTTGTTAAGATTATTATATGAGAAGACATATAAAATAAAAAATTAAATAACAAAAGGGAAAACAGGAATCTTCATATTTAAAAAGAGGTGTTTAAAAGTAAAAGGTAGAAATTAATTCGTTCATTCATTCATTATCTGTAAGCGCTTATCCAGTTCAGGGTCGCAGTGGGTTCAGAGCCTACCTGGAATTATTAGGCGCAAGGCGGGAATACACCCTGGAGGGGGCGCCAGTCCTTCACAGGGCAACACACACATTCACTCGCACACTCACACTTACGGACACTTTTGAGTCGCCAATCCACCTACCAATGTGTGTTTTTGGACCGTGGGAGGAAACTGGAGTACCCGGAGGAAACCCACGCAGACACAGGGAGAACACACCACACTCCTCACAGACAGTCACCCGGAGTGGGAGTCGAACCCACAACCTCCAGGTCCCTGGAGCTGTGTGACTGCGACACTAATCTGCTGCACCACCGTGTTGCCCCTTAATTTATACATAATGTAAAATTAAATGTATAAAATACCCATGAGTTTATAGTTAACATGAAATTAAAATGCATTAGTATAATCAGTAATTCCACACTCTTAAACAGCAGTGCATGTTGAAGTTAACTCACCGGATCCAGCATGAAGCAGTTGACTCCTTGGCCAGTGGAGAGCACCACCATGGTGGCACTACCATACAGAGCATATCCAGCAGCCACAATGTTCCTGCCAGGCTGCAGGGCATCTTTCTCACTCGGCTCATCCTTTGTAGTCTGGAGAACAGGTTCACGTGTATGATGTATTATTATTATTGTGTCCATGGGGATTTTCTTAAGAGATATGTTGACTTCTCTGAATAATTACATTAATAAGATTGGTGAAACGGCAAATATTCTTTCAAAACTCAGCCACTAAAGAAAATTAAATAGGGAGTCTTTTTTATTAAATATATACCAAAGTGCATTAAAACATCTGCAATCATTTTGCTTTGAATAATGTAATTATGGCAAATTTAAATTCAAATAGGAATTAAATGTTCCTTGTCATGACTGAGGCTTTTAGTAAAACATCATTTATTGTTTTTTATTAGTGAAATGATTTACAGTAAAAATGAAAATTTTTAGTGGCACATTATTTAACACAACTGAAATGGGGAGTGGGGGTATTTCCCACTTCAGTAAAATGGAAAAATTGCTGAGGGACATTCCTATTGGACAAGCCATAACTGTGGTTAAAAAAAGTTGTCTGGCTGACTCAGAAATCCTTTCATTCATTCATTCATTATCTGTAACCCTTATCCAGTTCAGGGTCACGGTGGGTCCAGAGCCTACCTGGGTGCAAGGCAGGGATACACCCTGGAGGGGACGCCACAACACAGACACACACAAGTTGTGTTTTTGGACTGTGGGAGGAAACCGGAGCACCCGGAGAAAACCAAACCAACACAGGGAGAACACACCACACTCCTCACAGACAGTCACCCGGAGGAAACCCACACAGACACGGGGAGAACACACCAACTCCTCACAGATAGTTACCTGGAGGCAACCCATGCGGACACAGGGAGAACACACCACACTCCTCACAGACAATCACCCGGAGGAAACCCACAAGGACACATGGAGAACACACCACACTCCTCACAGACAGTCACCTGGAGCAGGAAACGAACCCACAACCCCCAGATCCCTGGAGCTGTGTGACTGCGACACTACCGGCTGCGCCAACGTGCCGCCCCTCAGAAATCCTGTTTTGTAAAATATTCCCACCTTTATTTAGCACATACCTTTCTAAAGATGGCAAAGATGCTCCCAATGGAAACCAGGCAATCAATGTTGGAGGATCCATCAAGAGGGTCGAAACAGACCACATATTTACCCTTCGATCAAAACAGAAAAACGCTTTTCAGTACGATCAAAACTCTCACCTGTAAACAACTAGCTTTCAAGAACTATTCCTGTGATATTTTACCCTCCTTTCCGGCTCCACAATGATGGCACTGTCATTCTCTTCTGTGACCAGCACGCAGGACGTGAAGGAAGATTTGAGCATGTTAATGACCAGGTCATTGGAAAGGACGTCCAGCTTCTTCACCTGGTCCCCCGTCACGTTCGTACTCCCAGAAATGCCATAGCTATAAGAGAAGACTTGTATTAGACACAGCTACACAATACACTGTTTGCTAATTGACATCACAACACTGTCTTCTATCACTGCGACTGCTGAAGTCAAAGTAAACTGTTTTTGTTTTATGTAACGCAGGACTTTCTTTTACTTTGTGACTTTGCTGATTCAAGTGTGGTGTCAGTATATTGCAGAGCCTACCTGGAATCATTGGGCGCAAGGCGGGAATACACCCTGGAGGGGGCGCCAGTCCTTCACAGGGCAACACACACACAATCACTCACACACACACACCTTCGGACACTTTGGAGTCGCCAATCCACCTACCAACGTGTGTTTTTGGACTGTGGGAGGAAACTGGAGTACCCGGAGGAAACCCACGCGGACACAGGGAGAACACACCAACTCCTCACAGACAGTCACCCGGAGCAGGAATCCAACCCACAACCTCCAGGCCCCTGGAGCTGTGTGACTGTGACACTACCTGCTGCACCACCGTGCCGCCCCGCACGTCACAATATACAACCTAATTTCTATTTCAAATGTTCGTTCTTACTGTGAAGCCTCGAAATAATTCACGAAATGTACATCCACTCATTTATTACAGACATTCCTGGTGTTTCTCAGTCTGAACAGCAAAGGTCTGAATTCACAAGTAAGCATGATGTTGCATCTTTCAGCAGGGAGAGGTCAACACTCTGGTCATTAATCATCATTAAAGGGGATCTTTGTATAAGAGCCTTTCTGAAAATGAATAGTCATTGTGCTAATGACAAATTGTACTTTTGGGATTTGCTACAGGAAATTGTATTAATATTAAACAAAACATAAAATGTATAAACCATTTTAGATCCCTCCTTTTTTTCAGAAGTACTGCTTTGGGTAAATAATTCTAATCCTACATTTCATCCTTGTCCCCTTGCTTTGACCTCAACGTTCATCAACAGTGAGCTGTTTAAAGCCTGTCTGTAAAAGGACTGTCTGTAATTGCAAACTTTGCAGAGGTTTGTGTAAGAAGTCACCATTTAGACAAAACCTGCTCTTCATACCAAAAGACAAGTGAAAGAATGTTTTTGGTGAACAGGAATCTGATAGCTGCAAAGTCTTAGGTTTCCCAAAGCAGGAGATAATAGCTGTTTCTGTAAGCAAGCGTTACAGGTTTCCCCTCATGATTTATTCTAAAACAGCCTCTTTCTGATGCTTTCTGTGATATGTTTCAAAGAACCCAAGTGGTGGTGTCCCCAGACTTTTGCTAAGGTTATTGTGCTACAGTTTTAGAAAGAGACCCAGTAAACAATTAGCCGTTGATTTAACGTTGAAATAACGTAATGACTGCCGTCTAATCAACGTTCTCTTAAGGTTGAAAATGAAAGTTGAAAAGACGTCCAAACACAGACATTGAAAAGACGACTATTAGACGTATTTTGGACGTCCAATGATGTTATTAATTGGTCCCGAAATAAATTACTTGTATAAAACGCGTTTTGGACGTCCACTGACGTTATCGATTGGTCACCACTTAACTAACTTATTAAGATGGATTTTGGATGTCCATTGACATTTAAAATATGTCATTGACAGACAGACTACTTTTAGACCTATTTTGAATGTCCAGGGACGTTCCTTGTTTACTGGGAGATGTTGTGATTGTGCAAAATACTGTAGACGTTTGGGGAAAAGTTGCAGCACAGTAGGGTCCACATGGGTGGAACATTGTGGGCCCCAATGAGTGTTACAGGGATGCCCACATTTATCCCACAGAAGAACTCCTGTTTATCTACTCAGTTATGACACTGTAGTATAGTGCAGTTGTATCCCATGTGGTTTGAAGGTCGTTTTGTAATATCAGTATATTTTGATCAAAAGTCACTAGTCTCTTTAAAGTGATTTGCACACAGAAGTGTTCCTGAGTCCGGTGTAGTGCATAAGTGAGTACTCACAGGTTGGCGATGCCTGCCTTTCTCACAGCGCTGGAGATGGCTTTAATAGCTGTGCACAGAGCATTCAGAAGTGTGGTCAGTTCTCCCGTGCCTTTCGCCTTCCTTCCCTCCTCCAACAGAAACCTGGTCAAAGTCACCACGTTAGTGTCGAAAGGGCCCTGGTCCGACATTTTGCAGAGAGCTGCTGAGCTGAGGAACCTCAGAGAACAAAATACAACAAATCCACTGAAAAACAGACTTTCATTCAGTACTGTCACAACAACACGGAAATCCTGAGAGAGGGGGGTGTGGACTAGGTTGCCAGATCCACATAAATTCGGCAGACTATACTCAGGTCATAACCTACACACTCCGCCCAAGCTGAAGCTAGCTCCCATCCAAGTACATGACAATACTGAAACATACAGAAAAACAAAAAACGAGTACGAAGTAGCGAAATCTACTTTGTTGCATCTTTGGAAATTCACAAGGTATTTTGAGATTAAAATTTAAATTGCTCTAACCATAAACCAATTATTAACAAAAAGTAGTAATAAATAAATAAAAAATGTAATAAAAAAGTTCTGTGGGAGCATCTGGACGATAAAACGTTTAAGCGGAAAAACTGCGGACCTGGCAACCATGAGTGTGTAGCACTGAACCAATAGTAAAACGGTAACGTTCAGAAACCCGACACTTACGCGGTGTTATTGCAACGTTGTCGTTTAATAAAACGTTCACAGAGAGCTACACTAACACATTGGTTCTCGGCTGTGGTTTTAAAACACAGACTGAAAGGAGTGTGTTTGTAGAAGAAAGGAAACCGCACTGCTGCTCTGACAAAAACAAGTCCAGGGAATAAAGGGTGCTCTCATGCCTGAAATGAGGGAGCTGACTTGTGTCAGTTTGCTACGCGCACAGCCTCAGGGTTTACGAACACATTATGACTTTTCAGGTGCATGTTTGGGCCCTCGAAAACCCCCTAACAGCGTTGGTCCAAATGCTTGTAGACATTCCCCTGTACTTGGTGAATTCAGCTACTTATTGTGGACACAGATTTTAAATTTGCATACACAATAAGCATGAAGCAATAAAGGATTCTCTAAAGCCCCATATGACCCTGGGCCCAATGCCTAGCGTTAGCCAGAGGGGTATATTTATCTGGGCCTATACTGTCACACACACGTAGCAAAATAACATTGATTCAATGTGGAATTAACATCAGTGAAAATCACTGGGGTCAGCTTCAGGGACCTGGAGGTTGTGGGTTCGATTCCTGCTCCGGGTCACAATCTGTGAGGAGTGTGGTGTGTTCTCCCTGTGTCTGCGTGGGTTTTCTCCGGGTGACTGTGAGGAGTTGGTGTGATCTTCCTGTGTCTGTGTGTGTTTCCTTCGGGTGACTGTCTGTGAGGAGTGTGGTGTGTTCTCCCTGTGTCTGTGTGGGTTTCCTCCGGGTGCTCCGGTTTCCTCCCACAGTCCGAAAAAACACATGTTGGTAGGTGGATTGGCGACTCAAAAGTGTCTGTAGGTGTGAATGTGTGAGTGTGTCTGTGTTGCCCTGTGAAGTTCTGGCGCCCACTCCAGGGTGTATTCCTGCCTTGCGCCCAGTGATTCCGGGTAGGCTCTGGACCCACCGCGACCCTGAACTGGATAAGCGGTTACAGATAATGGATGGATGGATGGAAAATCACAGGAACAGCATTGATTTCTGATACTGATTCAGCATTGAAACTGCTCATTGTCTAGAACTGAATTCAAATTGAACACTGAATAAATAAGCAACCAAAGCAGACACAAAATTAACTTGTCAATCACAAGCTAAATGCAGTATTGGTTTCTGGCTTCAATTCAAGGTGATTCTATATTGATTTAAGTCATAAAACAACATGCCACTTAAGAATACCCCCCTCCCCCCAATAAATAAATAAATAAAACACAAAACACAATTTAGTTCAGTTAAATCATTTTTTGTTATATTCCCCAACATTAAAGTAACACTCAATTACATTTACAGAATAACTCTAAAACATTCATTACGTATATTCTTTACTGACTACTGAATATATCTGAATATATATGTAATGAGAAAGCCTTAGGAAACTAATGCTTAGAGAATATTAAACATGTCTTGACTGATCAACTATGTCTGAGGTAAGCAGGAAATTCATTTTTGTTTCCGGGAATGCCACCCTCCCTTTCAGGTGAATAACACAGCCACGTCTTGACCACAGCAGAAAATGGTATCAGTGCGAGCATACTGTACCTATGAAAAATGTTAGATTTGAAATAAGACCTGTATGTGGTGTGAGCAGGTTGAGAAAACCTTTGGTGCTGTATTTTGATGAAAACAACTGCATTATTTAGGAGATTTAGTGTTTGTTACCCAGTCCCAAACATTCATTCAATCATTATCTGTAACCCTTATCCAGTTCAGGGTCGCGGTGTGTCCAGAGCCTACCTGGAATCATTGGGCGCAAAGCAGGAATACACCCTGGAGGGGGCGTCAGTCCTTCACAGGGCAACACAGACACTCACACATTCACTCACACACACACACCTACGGACACTTTTGAGTCGCCAATCCACCTACCAACGTGTGTTTTTGGACTGTGGGAGGAAAGCAGAGTACCTGGCTCCGGATGACTATCTGTGAGGAGTGTGGTGTGTTCTCCCTGTGTCTGTGTGGGTTTCCTCCGGGTGACTGTCTGTGAGGAGTGTGGTGTGTTCTCCCTGTGTCTGCGTGGGTTTCGTCCGGGTGACTGTCTGTGAGGAGTGTGGTGTGTTCTCCCTGTGTCTGTGTGGGTTTCCTCCGGGTGACTGTCTGTGAGGAGTGTGGTGTGTTCTCCCCGTGTCTGTCTACATAAGTGTGGTCTCTAGGGGCACAGAGCTCACAGAGCTTCCTTTTCTGCCCATGTCCTTGTTGGGGGAGAGCAGACAGGGCAGCGGCTGGGGCTGAGGCTTGTACACTCCTATCCAGACTGCCTGTTATAAATCAATTATTTCCCAATAAATTTTGCAATAAATTCTTGTCCAAAAAATTTGGTTAGAGCTGTCTGCTGCATCCAATGACCCATTTTCGGTCTCCTGACTAAAATAAACTCACGACTCAAAAATACTTGTTATGAAATGAAAGGTGAAATATGCAATTCTTTGTCATTATACAATATACAATGAAATGTCTTATGCATTTAACCCATTTCTGGCAGTCAACTCACACACACTATTGCACTAGGGGCTGTGAGCACACAGCCGGAGCAGCAGGCAGCCATCTCCGGCACCCGGGGTGCAGCTGTGGGTTCCATACCTTGCTCAAGGGCCCCTCAGCCCTGAATTGAGGGAGGACGACAGTGCTGTTACTTCACTCCCTCCGTCCCCAATATTATTTTTATTTTATCCCCAGTGCTGAAATGAAATTTTTACAAACAGAAACCTTAACTACCTTCTTATTTAAGACAGAATTCTAAAGCCATGTGCTTTATGTAATATAACAATTGCAAATGTAGACTGATAAACATCATGGAAATAATAAATAACTGAAGATTAATATAACATTATATGACATTAATATGAATAAGAAGAAAGGAATTTAACATATGCCTTATTCCATATTAATATTAATTAGATACGGAGTGGCAAAACACTATTTTATACATTCCAGGATACTCCCTTTGCACAGGAGGTGTCACTACTGAGTACGAGTCACTATGAGACTTCGGGTAATGAAACGTTTGGCGAACATTTGGGCGGGAAAGCCCCATTGATTCATTCATTCATTATCTGTAACCCTTATCCAATTCAGGGCCGCGGTGGGTCCAGAGCCTACCTGGAATCATTGGGCGCAAGGCGGGAATACACCCTGGAGGGGGCACCAGTCCTTCACAGGGCAACACAGACTGAGGAAGGAAACCCACGCGGGTGGGGGGAGGGAAGAACACACCAACTCCCCACAGACAGTCAGCCAGAGCGGGAATCGAACCCACAACCTCCAGGTCCCTGGAGCTGTGTGACACTACCTGCTGCGCCACCGTGCCGCCCCCTTCCCCAATTGATTAAGCCTCGTTTTCATTAATTGTCTGAAACCGCTTATCCAGTTCAGGGTCGCGGTAAGCCTCGTCTTGCCATTCACTAAACAGAAGACTACCTCAACACGGGTATCGTAAGTCGTAAATAAACATATTTTGCAGGTACTCCTGTGGTTCAAAACCGTAAAGGACAATTTGTGTCATGTTTGTGTGTGTTTAAAGTTACTCATGTGTGAATATAAAGCTTCTCTTTGCTTTGGTAAATAGTCTCTATGCAGTTATAAAACTTAAGCTGATAAACTACATGCGTGAAAGTCTGCGCATGCGCCGTCCAAATTGGCGCAGTCGCGCAAATCGGTAGCGACATCGGAACTTTCCAGAACTTTATTTATGACGTTTATTATGACACAGACCACGCGCGAGTGTCATTATTGCTTCATTTGGATGCAGAACACGCTTGAGTGTAGACGTGACCTCTCTCCAGCAGCAGATTAAACAAACGTACAGTATGTTGAACAAGAAGATAGACCTCAGCCCTGCAGTGGATGAGGATACAGAAAGGTGAGTTTTTAAATGAGAAGTTACATTTCCAATATTTTACTGATTTTAGGGGATATTTAAAGGTGTCCTGTTTTATGCCGTTCAGTATATACATGTACATGTAGGCCTATCCATATATGCACAAAACTGTATGTCTTTGTGTGTGTGTGTATATATACAGAAATATATTTTAGAGACAGCTCTAAAATATTAACCAAATGTTTTGGACAATAATTTATTGTGAAATGGGAAATAATTAATTTATAACAGCCAGTCTGATTAGGAGTGTGCAAGCCCCAACCCCAGCCTCTGCCTTGTCTGCTCTCCCCTAACAAGGACATGGGCAGAAAAGGAAGTGCTTATGTAGACAGTAACACTTATCCAGTTCAGGGTCGTGGTGGGTCCGGAGCCTACACGGACTCATTGGGCGCAAGGCAGTAACACACCCTGTAGGGGGAGCCAGTCCTTCACAGGGCAACATTCACTCACTTTTGAGCGTCACTTTTTGGAGGAAACCCACACGGACACGGGGAGAACACACCAAACTCCTCACAGACAGTCACCCGGAGCAGGAATCGAACCCACAACCTCCAGGTCCAGGAGCTGTGTGACTGCGACACTACCTGCTGCGTCTCTCTCTCTCTCTCTCTCTCTCTCTCTCTCTCTCTCTCTCTCTCTCTCTCTCTCTCTCTCTCTCTCTCTCTCTCTCTCTCTCTCGCTCGAACAAAAACAAAAAAAAAGTCCCACCTTAGAAATGCATTACGGAATGATTGGATGATGTCACAGTGGGATCTCTCACACACACCAGGGAGAGAATGCGCACGGTTCCCTTCCTCTCCTTCGGTCCTGCAGGACTGTGTGTACATGGAGGAGCTTATGGGCCATCCATCCCTTGATCATTTAGCAAGAAATTTAAGGTGGAAGGGGACATGAGTTAGAGTTCATTCATTTATTGTAACCGCTTATCCAATTCAGGGTTGCGGCGAGTCCGGAGCCTACCCAGAAATCACTGGGCACAAGGCAGGAACACACGCTGGAGAGGGCTGGGTTAGAATAGTCTGAGTTAATTTATTTCTAGGTATGTTATTGTAGGTAAGAGTACTTTATCGTTCAGAATTAAATAAGCATCATTGTATACTTGTAGGAATACAGCAGGCCAGGTGACGGTGGACAGTGTTTATCAACGTCACAGAGACTTCCTGCAGCTACAGATTCGGCTTAGAGCACTGTTAGCATTGAGCAGGCTACCTCAGGAAAACATGTCTGAATCAGAACCTTCAAAAGTCTTCAAAAGGAAGTTTAATGAACACCTTGCTTTGACCGTTACAAACGAGGTCATGACAGAGATTGACAAAGAGAGAAAGCAGAGAAAGGCACTTTGTGCTGGTCCTCTTAGCCCAGGGTCCAGTGTGGGTGAGGACACTGCAAAAGAAGTCATAGCGGAGGCAGAAGGAAGAGTGGATTAGGAGCAGGAGGTTAAAGAGAGTGACAACTCAGTGGAGGCAGCATCAAACCCAGAGCCCAGCTACGGCTCGGAATGTGCCCAAACAACAGAGAGAGTGGTGGACTGCTCCAGGAGCTTCCCAGTTCTCAGTGGCATGTCTGCGTCTGTCAAACAGAGGATGAGGAGGATCTACCGAAGGGTTTCTCATATCTGCATCAATCGAGTAGCTCCTGCTTCCTCTACTCATTCTTCATTACAAGAGCGAGAAGGCAGCATCCATCTGGAAAACACATCTCCCACTAACAGCATGCCCACTGTATCCCCTCTTCATCCACAAGAGAGTGGCTCCTCCTCCACCTCTTCTCCCAGAAGAACTGTGTCGCTCTCTGGAGTTAAACAGCTGCTGCAGACCTTTCCCTTTCTGCGCCATGACACACCTGAGGCAGCTGGAGATATGGGAAACCTGCAAAGAATGGCAGAAAACCAAAACGGGCTGTTTTCGGATGTCATTGCTGACTCAACCCTGAGGACCGTCTTCAACGTCCCACCTGCCACTCAGCCGATTTGGGGTGCTCCAGACGGGTCCACCACACTTGAGGAGCTTCCAGTCACTTGGCTTCGTGAGCCAGCGGTAGATGCTCAAAACAAGCGCCCCCAGCCCACAGAGACCAGGTTCCGCTGTCCTGTCAGGATCCTCAGATTCAGTTTCAACCTAAGGGTACGTGAGATTTTGGATTTACTGACAGTGCAGGTCACTAAGATTAAAACTAGAAGGATGGTGAAGTGTAATTTAAGGTGGTTTACCAAAGCCGGACTTTGCTTTAAACTGAGGAAAATAAGGCTCACAATCTTGCTGGTCTTTAAATAAACCATGTTTCTTATAAATGATACTATACTGTCTTCTGTGTATTGGTCAGTTTGTAAATAGCTGTGCTTTTATTTTTCCAGAAGTGGTTGAGAAAGCGCAGGACATAAGGAAGACTCAGGGAACAGATGGACTGGCAAGATACATGAGGAGCTAAATAAAGTAGTGAGGGGGTAAATGAAGCAATAAGGGGTTAATGGGTGACAGTAACTCCACCTAAATCTGTTCTGAAATAAATAAATAAAGAAACAACTTATTTGGTTCATTTTTTAATATGTACATGTATGTACATTTACTCTACAACATGTAATTACTACCTGCAGTACCACCACCAGCCGGTAGAGGGTAGTCTTTATTAAATGTTCCCTGTAGTTGTTCCCTGTAGCTGTAATAAAACAGCGTATATAACAGAAGTCTCAAGTATGGAATATTGCTGTGTCGTCAGTATCAGACTTGGAAAGTGTTAGAAAAACACCACATTTTCATATAATCTGCCATAGTTTAATGACAGCATACAAGCCAATCTTGATCAAATATTTAATCAATTTTGAGTCGTGTCATAAAGAAAAACCACAATCAAAGCAAACACGCTGTGCTCTTACTCTGTTCACAAAATGTGAGTTCTTAACCTTGAGGATTATAATAGTTCACCTTGAAGTCTACTGCACTTATGATAAGCCTCATTAATCCAGTGTGTGAAAGCATACACACACAACACACATTAAAAGAAACAACATTAGAACTAGCGTGGTAATCCACAAAGCAAAATTTCTCAATTTAACTGGCTAACTCAAGCCTGAAATAAAACTGCATCACACAGTAACAGAAGTGATACAATGCTAAGTTTTATAGCAGTAACAGTGCTACTTAGCTCACTGCAAACCTAGAATTTCAATATGATTAAACCTCTAGTGATGGAAACAATCATAAAACGTATAGAACCACTGAGTTAAGTTGTAGGATAACATTAAGGTGACACAGACTTTAGCAAAGTTAATGTTTAACTAGCTGTAACGTCTTGTAAGCGAGAGCTGCAGGCCTAAAAGGCCATTTCAATGTCACTGTATTCAGCTTTATTATTAGCCACATGAATTTTTAAACAAATGGATTCAGTTCCTTACATGTTATTCCATTCATTAAATGAATTGTCGATGTATACCTAGGTCTGTTTTAACTTTCACGTTCTAAAATTAATAATACTCTGTAATAAGTGACATTAACAGTTACAAGGTCTTTCAGATGTTGAGAGAATATAATTTAAAAATGTACTGTTAAAAAAATGGGGTAGTTAAATCTAATTTAAAGAAATTATATCTGAAAATTCAGGCAGTGAACTCCCTGTAGCTGGATCTCGAATGACTCTTCACTCCCTGGATAATACGCCATAAAAGTCTCAAAAGTATATGTTTTACCATTAAATAGTGCACAATTTTACAATTGATACATTTCCAATAGCAAAACTATCTGTATCTGGGTTTCTGAATCCCAAAATGTAACTCTTGGAAATTTATTCTGGTGCTATGTTTATGCTCTTACTTCTAATTGAGTTATCATTGTACTCATTCATTCATTCATTCTTTCATTATCTTAACTGCTTATCCAGTTCAGGGTCGCGGTGGGTCCAGAGACTACCCGGAATCACTGGGTGCAAGGCAGAGACACACCCTGGAGGGGGCCCTAGTCCTTCACAGGGCAACACACACTCACACCTACAGACACAATGAGTAACCAATCCACCTAGCAACGTCTGTTCTTGGACTGTGGGAGGAAACCCACTCGGGCACGGGGAGAACACCCCAAACTCCTTACAGGCAGTGAACTGAGGTGGGGCTTGAACCCACAACCCCAGGACCTTGGAGCTGTGTGGTAGTGACACTAACTAGAGCACCATTATGCCACCCCATTTCATAGTTAATAACTTGGTTTACACCTTAACAAAGTTAAAATACATCAAGTTTGAAATGTCACTCACATACTCCTTTAAGTAAACATATTTACACCTAAATGGGGTATTGAGTTCAATCCTTGGTGTGGATCACTATCGCTGTGAGGAGTTTGGTTTTGTGTTGTCTGCATAGGTTTCCCTTCACAATCCAAAACCACATGTTGATAGGTTGATTGGCTGTTTGAAATTGTCCACAGGTGTTAGTAAGTGACTGAATGAATGTGTGAATGGGCCCAATCTGCTGTGTGTTCCTGCCTTGCACCTGGCCCAACGCAAGCCTAACGGTGCTTGAAGTGGTTACGGACTATTAATGAATGATATTTGAGGGGCGATTCAGAAAGCTGGGTTTCTAAACAAAGTATTTTAGATAAATGTAATGTGAAGTCAAGTCTTTACAATCCTTAACTTTGGGCTTAAGTTGGACAGCCTGCTTTGTGAACTACCTTTTGGTGACTCCCTTGGTGAAGTGGAGTACCTGAGTTTATTTGGACACCGGGATCAGCACGGCCTGCGCATGCGCAGAGAGGAGACGGCAATTCGGCGGCGGTTGAGCCGAACGAAGAGCTACGGAGAAACAGAGCGAGCTGTGACCTGAGGAGTGGGAGCTACAGGGCTCGTTTAAATGCTTGTAATGTGAGGTAAACAGAGAGCTACTTTAAAAACAGTTTCATTTGCATTTGACAGAGGTCACCACGGTTCAGTATTGTACCTCACCTGTCGTGAGAACCCTGCGAAACCCGAAACGACTACTTCATGACCGGAGGCACCAAACACAAGGTGAGTTACTGCCATGTTTTCGTGTTCACACGTTAAAGACACATGTAATCTCGTTTATACCATACTAGTTCGTCTTAAAGTTACCTCGGCTTTAACCACTTAAACCCACATGCCTCTCGAGCCTCGGAATTTTTGAGCTTTGAACATTTAAAAGTGAACTAACACAGCGTTTACAGTTTCAATTTAAAAACACTACGAAATGTCGAGGGAAATATCACAGAGGACGACATTTTGCTTGTAAAATTGAACAGTTTCAGTGAAAAATATCACAAACTACAATTTTAATATACATTTGCCACTTTGTCCTTTCCATTGTCAGTATGGGGTTAACGTTGGGTCTCAACACTGTAACACAGATGTGTTAGTGTGCTGCACTGGTCCAGGTGGATCAGACGCAGCAGTGCTATTGGAGTTTTTAATTAACACTCTGCCCATTCAGTTTGACACCCATCGATCGTCTTGTAGCTGCACAGTTTGTGTTGGCCCTCCTCTCGTTCATCAGTGTCCAGATGCTGCCCATAGGATGCTGTTGGCTGGATTAATTTTTAGATGATGGGCTATTCTCAGTCCAGCAGTGATGTGCTGTGTCATATCCATTGACACAAGAGCAAAACACACTAACAAGCCACCACCACATCAGTGTCACTGGAGCGCTGAGGATGATCCAGCACCTGAATCATTACCTGCTCTGTGGGGCTCCTGACTTTTGAAGAACAGCGTAAAAGAAAGCTACAAATGTATGCAGGGCAACAGATGGAATGGAGTCTGTAATTGTAGCTCTACAAAATGAACCTGAATGGTCAGTGGTGATGATTAAAATGGACAATGTGTATGGAATATTGCAGTGTGTAAATTTGCATCAGACTTACCTTACATTTTGCCTTCATTTCTTTAGAGAACCAAATTGTTTCTATATGAGGTTTAATACACGAGGCCCCTCTTACTCCCTGTTTCTTCTTTTGTGATTATGGGCTTTAAAAGCATGGCTTTCTTTTGTTGTTGTGGACTCTGTTGAAGTGAAGTGAAAGCTGTGTGTTTTGAAGACACCATTTTGAATAAGTAAAATCAGTTTATGTAATTTCAATGAAACAATGACATGGAAACATGACAATTGTGGACATGATATAAAACTCCCAGCACTGTACTGTGGCTTCTGTACATGAACTTACTAATGCCCGTGTGATTGAGTGCCATCAGATCTCCACAGCTATCTCACAACTATCTATAGTAGAGCTTCACTAGAAGAGTTGAAAGCGATAACTGCAGCCGAGGGGAGCAAACCTGCCTGTTAACACCTTACATTTCAGAAGAAATGATGGTCAAATAAAACAAAATTAAAAAGAAAATGTTGAAATATTGATAATAAGTATGAAATCTACACAGCCCCAGCAATGACCTTAAATATTCCTGTACAAGGGATAATACAATGCTCCAAGATATAATTAAAACTGAAAAGCTATATCATGGCATGCCATTACCGATTTAAAATGGTCCAGCTGTACGCTCAGCATCTGAAAAAACTCATCTTGTACAAGAAGTAGCAGCTTAATGGACTATTTAGAAAAGTGTGGTTGCCAGTTGAATGCCCAGGAATTCTTCTGAAGTCTTCTAATCCCCTGAGAGGATGTAATTTTGAGAGCCCCCCCCCCCCATCCTAACTCCATGTCCTTGTTCAGGAAGTCTTTACTTGTCCTCAAATGCTGACCTTCACCTAAAGAGATCTTTAAAGTCCCTCTCTGGCTCATCTCTGTTCTTCAAAATGGTGTTTAGAAGTTTTCAGATTTTCAAGAAAAAACTCCCCAAAGCCCTGAAGTAACTCAACAGTAACTGAAAACCTTGTCCTTCATTCAGTACGTGCAGAGTTAGTTTCTGCCTCTGTGTTTACTTGTCTCTCCACCAGTCACCTACAGGTCATTGTTATCCTGTAACGTCCCACACTGCAAGTTGTTTAAAGTGGTTCTATACATTTGTGGTGTACGAAACCCTTGTGACTGGTGCTCTCTATGATCTAAGTGGAAAATTCAGCCATGGCATTGACTGCTTGTTTCACTCATGGTAAACTTAAGTATGATGGAGGGCTGCAGATATTTTTCCCCCTGTGCTGTTCCTTTAAAAATGCCTCAAAACACTTTTTCTAATATATTTCTTTTATGTTTGACACCTGATTTTAGATTCAGTTTATCATGTGTTTGATAATCACTCTTAAAAATAAAGGTGGTACAAAGGGTTCTATGAGCGATGCCACAGAAGAACCACTTTTGTTTCCATAAAGGACCTTGTTTGTTTAAGACATGTCAGCATGAAGAATCCTTTTATCACTCGATATTACGGTTCTATATCCTTTTTAAAGGTTATTAGCAAAAAATGTTTTTATTTATGGAACTGAAAGTGGTTCTTCTATGGCATTGCTCAGAGAACCTCTTGTGCCACCTTTATTTATAAGAGTGTATTGTGGAGCAGTTTTTGGCAAGCCCTCTTTTTAGGGGAAAAAAACTGTAAAACAGTGTGCGAGACCTGTTTCGAACAAAAGCGTCATTATAGCTCGCGGTGAAAGGGGCTGTCAGCAAATATCAAAATATCATCACCAGTGAAATGAAGCCTCTGTTGCGCAGATCTGAGGTCTAGGACTGCATTCTCCCTTTGAATATCTCTTCTTGGATCCCTTCACCAGGGATTTCAACAGTAGGCAATTCTGGATTCTTCTGCGAATGTGGTCAGTTTCTCACAGTAGAACTCCAGGGAAAGGTCCCTGTTCAGAGCTGTGCAGGCTGTTTTAGTTTTAAACCTGGGATGGTGCATTTTCTGAGGATAATTAGAGATGAACATACGTTAATGGATTGTCATTGTAGGAAGCCACATTGTCATTTTGGACGTACTATTAGAGGTTTTAAAAGATCAAGGAAAATCAATGTGTTTGTAGTATTTTAAAACAGGTTTCAACAGATTAGTAGCGTCTACCAATCGTTTTAACTGGAAGAGACGAGTGTTTCCGCACAGACTACTTTTCGAGTTAAGGCTGCAAATCAGAAAGCCATGTTAAATTCAGAGATGTAAAGAAAAGTTGTAAAACGGTCTAGGAATAAATTAATTTTGGTGCCTCATTTTTAGTATATAAACCTACACAGACAAAAGCTATTATGTCCTGTAATAAGGACTTTTTCCCAATTGTCCTGTTGCCTTTGTCAAGAACATAACACATTTTTGACTATTGGAAACTATCTTCTGTGTTTTTTTTCCATCTTTGCCACAAAAAAGAGGCAATGTACAGAGGTACAATGCTGCTCCGTAGTACCAGTCACAGAGTGGCTGTGCCATTTAAGACAGCTATGTGTGGAGGAGGGGTGGAAAGGGAAAATGTGAAGCTTTGTGTTTGATGATAGTAATTCTGCACTGTAACTTGTTTGATTGTACAGTTGGGTGACTGAGGATGTGAAATCTCGGAACTGTGGACATTGCTGTAGTTGTGTCAAAGATACCTTCTTAGCTGCTTTAATTTGCTGCAACATGTTTATTGGCAACGTTCATCTGACAGGTTTGTTTTTGTCTGAAACCGGTCAGCAGTTTCTAAACGGAGTGTAAAGCCAACTAGGGGTGGGCGATGTGATCCTAAAATAATATCGTGATATTTCAGGGTATTTTGGCAATAGAGATATTCTTGGCGATATGAAAAAACACTTAAAATTTTATTCCTTTTTAAGAACACATTGCATCAGAATAGATGTTATATTAATGTGAATTATATTAAATTAATTATGTCTAAACAGTTTCAAATATCAGAACAAACATTTGCTTAACTCAATTTCCAAACCACCTCCACACGACTGGAGTCACTCCTATTTGGGAGCCAATTTGTGAATGCAGAGCATGTTTCCACTGTTACTGTCACTGTGCCTTTAGTGACATAATGAATGTGTGCCATGTTACGTGTAACTGCAATGATGCATTACGTAAACAAGTCAGAATATCACAATATTATTGCACACGATACAATATGGCACTGTCCTAAAGCCAATAACATTCAGCTCGGTCAGAGGCTTGGTTTATGGGACTTGTTTCCAACCTCTGTGGCCACATATGGCTCAAGTCTGCCTTAAGTTATCACCTTGCTGAAAAGGCCCTGCACATGGAGATCAAAGATCAAGCCTGCGGTAAGGGGAACTGTCACCTCTGGCTTGCCGTCAAGCAATAAAACCCTCCCCGCTGCTCACTGTTTATACAGGGGATATTACTTCCACTTTGCTGCTTGGTTAGAACTGTTTGCAAATCTAATCTGCCCCGTTGCTGTCAGTGTGAGGCTATTGCCATCACTTTGGGGTGGATAGTCTTTCACCACATTTGCTTCAGGAGACCCATGTAGGCCCCAATTTGTAAAGAATTGATCTTAAAGTGAGACTTGTGAATTTTTCACTCTAGAGAGGAGTCCCATTATATCTCTAAACACAGAAGCTGAGATTACTTTAAAGAAGGGCTATAGAATAAATTGACCATTACAGAGGCTTACTCTGTCTTGTCCTATTAGGGATGATTCTGTTTGCTGGTAAAATAGCAGCACTGAGTCTTAGTGGTTGGAAATGTAAAGGCACATACATTTTAATATGTTGTGCATTTAGAAATCAATCTGCAAACCTACTCGTCTAGGACTCCTTAAGCAAGGTTAAATCTAAATAAGCTTAATTAACCAAACAGTAGCTATGTTAGTGTTAATAAGACAGGCTGGGAGAGGAGGCAATAGTTTAAACCAAAGTCTTTATAGGAAAGTGTGATCACTCAATGCCTATATTTGTAGTGCCACTGGACAGTTAGAACAAGTTCAGAATCCTATCTCTGTGAATGGAAATACAGTGGAACCTCTACTAACGAACGCCTATAGTAACAAACTTTCCAAGATACGAACCAGGTATTTGAATATTTTTTGCCTCCACCAACGAACCATGGCTCTAGAAACGAACCCGAGCCTCCGCCGAGCCGGCGGCTGGAAATGGCCACTGACCCCAATAGGCGAGTCTCCCAGCGCCCAGACTTGAGTGAGCTTTTAAGATTAGCATATTGTAGTTTTAGCAATTTAGCATTAGTGTAAATAGCAGACATCGAAATTCGTGCTAAGTTAAGCCGTATCTGCGCTTCGTCTCCCCACATTCACCCGCCTACTCTCCGTTATTCCACCCACCTCCCGTCATACAGCCAGTGCCTGTGTTACTCCTCCAGCCAGTCGTCACATCTTCAAGGTAGCGATGTGTAACCACTTAAAACTTTATTATTTCTTTTTTATTACTGTTACCACTGTATTTCTTTTATTTTTAATAACGCTACATGTATTTTTTACTAATTTGAGAGTGTTGTAAACATATATCAGTGCAAAAAGGGTGACTTTCGGGGTGGGGGCTGGAACGCATTAATTACTTTACCATTATTTTAAATGGGGAAAATTGACTCTAGAAACAAACTTTTCCACTTATGAACCGGGTCACGGAACGGATCAAGTTCCACTGTATATTTTAAATCACTGAATATCTGACAAAATCCTCATGAATAGTCTCTTGAGTTCGGCTCAGTTTTGCCCCCAAAACATTATTTGTTGGCTTGTTCTTGCTGCTGGAATTTTGCAGATCTCCACACTCAGGTGGGGTTTCCCCATTAGCTCCACAAAACCGTCTACCTTTTTCCAATTGTGAAGAATCTGGTCAGCTGATTGGCTGTTCAAGGGTGGGACTATATCCATAAACGATTGCCATGTTAAGCATTAAAAGAAAACATAATGTTGCTGCAGAAAAGAAAGAGGCAGTGATGTAAATAGCTGTGGTCTGTGAGGCCATCAGATACCTTCCCAACACGTGTATGGGGATTGTTGTCATTTTTTCTCTTGAACTTTCAGCTGCACTGGCCGCACGGTTTCCAGTGGCATTGCTTTAATCCGTCTGTATTTGTAAGCTTTGCGAGTTTTTTTCAGAGTGCACAAACGGACTTATGGCAGAGTATCTGTATTTAACGTTGAGCCTAAAGTCAGTAAACAAGAAATAAAACGAGCTGTCCTGTCTCACGTAGAGTACAAATGTCTTTGGGTGGTTCCGCTTTCTCATCCCAGTCTCTCCAGTCACAGGGCTGGACGGACGCTCATTCATGTGAGCACTCAAAGATGAGGTTAAACAGATCAAAACAAACACAACGAGTGCAGAGAAATGAGTACTGATGGTGAAAAAGGCTAAAAAGCAGAATGTCTGTTTCTTGCTTCTCACTCCTGAGCTCAGCTGTGGCTCATTCTCATTTAAAGGAACGGTAGCTGAAATCAGTCGTTTAAACAGGGGCGAACACTGTCTTGGTTGATCTTGGAAGACCCAAGGGCACACAGTTCTCATTTGTGGAACAGGGGTTGTATATTTCCCTTTCAATCAGTGTTTTTACCGATTTAAAGGCTGGTTTTAGCTGCTAAATGTTTTTTTTTTTTTGGCTGATAAATTCTCTTCAGCAGCTCGCTCTCAAGCTGTGTGAGCCTGGGTGAGTGTGGGTCAAGTGAAGGGTTTCAGCACAGCCGGACAGTGCATAAAGAGACACGTTGGCAGTTAAAATCTGTCTGCCAGATAAAATATCATCCTTTTGTTAGTGCTTGCTCGTCGCACTCTGATCTGCTAGAAGTGTTTGGGATGTTTTCAAGTTTCCCACTGTGACCTCACCCATTGCATGAGAGTGGCAATAAATAGAAGTGTATAATTGTATGGCTCATATAGCATGAGTGAAACCCAAGAGTGCATCTTTTCAAGTCCCCCATCAATCAGCGGAGTTGAACAAATCTTCACATTATTGAGTTTGGTGAAAGATCTGGTGATGTTTTTATTGATTTATTGTAATTCAAAATTAGAGTTTGTTTGCTAAATTATTAAATACACATAACCAAAATGTGTTAACTTTTTAATATGTAGTCATGCAGATAGTTGCTTTCTTGCGCTTATTGTTTGATTTAAAACACAAATGCTTGTTGTATCTTATCTCTAAAATAGTAATTCTTAAATTAAGAATAGATTAGTAAATATCATTGCAGTCTAAAACGTTTGATTAAATGTGTTTTGAGTAAACATTTTAGAAACAGTGTATTGGACTAATGTAATTGTGCTGAATGTATTCAGTAGAAAGTAAGAGCTTTTGCCGTGGCCCACAGTCGGGTCAGAAAGAGATTATTTGAGCGATCAAAGGTTTGGCAGAATTTTAAACGGCCTCTTAAGAACTTGCTAGATTTAAAAGATTACCAGTAAAAAGGGTCTAAATACTATCAGAGGTGGATTGTTTTTTTTAAACGGCTGCTTGTAAATACCATTTTGCATTTGTTTTCTTTGTTGCTGTTCCATTTCCAGATCCATTAACTAGTTATACACAGCTTACACCATTTTATTCTTAGTGGAATATAGGAGAAGCAGCGTTTGTCTGACTTTTGCCATTACAAAAAGAAGGACGACCTCCAACATCCAGCAATCCTTCGGGTGGTGTAACCAAATGAGGCAGGCTGGGTGCTCGTCAGTAGTGACAACCAGACATACTGGTTCATGAAGGAGTATGGTTACTAAGGTTGCAATATATTCAAATATAAACATTTTTATTTATTGTTGATAATAAAGCTTTAAAATGATGTCTAGCTTTAACAAGATGGAGGCAAACCTAATTATTTGGCAGCTTTCCTTATTCTACATTCTGATAATCTACTGGGACAGAAGATGACATGATCTGGTTTACCAAAGACCCAGACAGTCCTGCAGATAATGGTGCCTCAGTGTCAATGCTTTCACCCTTTTGGCTTTCATTGTTGTCTCTACAGTGAAGGGTTTTGTCTTGCTGCATTGGAATGGGAAGTGGGTATCCTTAATACCGTATAAAGTTTCACAATTCACCCACAGGGTTACATTGTTGAGTAAAGAATGTTCTGAGACCTATCGAATTTTAACTTCAAATATCAATTTGAAGCCGCCTTCATTTTTTCCCAAATAGAGCCCATCAGTGTTGTATTAGATTGGTCGTATACTAAACATTATGAATTGGTGAACAGACTGTCCAACGTGTAGTTAAAGTGAACGACCCATGTTTGTGACATCAGAGCCCTCTTTCCGTGGCCTTTGTGTCCAGAAAGGCTTGAGTGAAGTCTCCTTTGTGAGGAAAACAGAATTCCCGCTGGTCCTTGTTTAGCTTTGAAGTCTGAGCTGTAGAATTGTATGAGTGAAGCTCCTGTCAGGGACAGCTGTTGAAATGTAGGGCCAGGCTTTTGTCTAATTGCAATGTCCCTTTCTTATTTTGGAGAACTGTCATAATACTCCCCCTCTCAGCGTTTAATGTTAATGTCATGCAGCTGTGTACTCAAGACAGCTGGATGCTTGGGAAGTTGACCTGAAACCTCAGGTAAACTTCAGTGACCTTCAGTTGTCTTATTTCTCAAAATGCTGTCAGGGGACTAGCTAGGGCTACAGTCATCTCAAAAGCCTGTTATGCATCGCCCATCTTTCCTTAAAACATTGTTATGATCAGGCTGCCAAGGCTTAAGCAAACCCTCAAATTCCTTCCTGCAACACCTTAACCATGACCAGGATGGTGTTATTTATTTATTTATATATTTTTGCTTGGCATCTGCAAAACAACACGTTTAAACGTGAAGATAACGTTGGTATAAAGAGTACCCTACATCAGCTACTGGGATTACACTGCACAGGAAAACACCCACGTGGCAAATTTGTCTGACCCCTCACAGAGGCCTTTTTGTTCTTTATGATGTTAAGTCTTTTATTCCATGGTCACCATTTCTGCAAGCTTAATCATATGCCTTTCTTTTTTCAAAAGATGGGTTAACCCTTTGAATGACTGGAAAGCCCAGTTGCTGAACAAAGTCGTTAGCTTGTTGTGACAGCTTCAGATTGTTTACAAAAAACTACTGTGCATCTTGGGTGTGCACTTGTCTGCGCCATATAAATGCAAGTTTGAATAATAATGCATTCCTGTTTATTTACCACGTTTTTCACATCTTGAACTTCAGTGACACCTTAACTATTGAACTGAACAATTAAAATGTAATAAAACTTTTATTTTTAAATAAAAAACAGACAACAAATAACAAAACAGGGAGCTGTCAGAGAAAGGCTTCTGCAGTGGTTAAAAAAATGCTGGTGGGCATATCCATGCTAATGAGATCTGAGAACATAACTCCATGAAGTGTTGGACAAATGATGCCCCTCCTATTTTCAGACATCTGTACCACTCCCATGCAGCTTGATGCACAGCATGAAGGTTGGATTTGGGCCTGTGCCACCAGGACTACTGTGAAGAACTTGTTGAAATATGCTGCTTTTGAACCCTGCACTGAATAGATTGCCCCTGGGAAGTGCAAGTTGCTCCTTGCTTGATGAAGCCTGCCATAATTGAGTGTTTTGATAGCTTGCTATGATGGAGAGCACTGGAGGCTTGAGGTGGTGAGGAAGAGATTGCAACCAAGCAGGGAACCCAGAGAGTTGTTAACCTCCAAAAGTGGTGCTTTTTAAACCATGATTCTTGCCTCTGAAGGTTTGAATAGAGTTGAATAGAGAAAGAGCTGGTGAAGAAAACCTCCCCTGCAGTCTGCTTTTAAGTTCATGAGGGAATGGAATGCATTTGAGGCATAAATGGAGCTGGTGCTTTACAGGCTTCAAATTTTGGGCAGGAACAGACAGGTCCAAAAATTAATGTTTCTCAAAAAAAAAAAAAAAAAAAGCAAAGCATTGAGATAAAATAAAGTCCTTTTAAATGCTGTTGGGATGAAGCCATTCCATTAAAGTCTCTTAAAAAGGGTGTGTTAGTTCCATCCAGCCACTTTTTTTTGCAAGAGAGTAGAGTTACAGGCACGATTATGTTTTCTAAATGAAGTACATCATTTACACACTGGAAAAAAGTATGATAAAGGTATATTATGGTCTCTAAAAGTGTAAATGTACAACAGTGATAGTCCAGTTGTGTTTACATATGAAAATTTGTATATTTCATTATAGAACTGTGTAAAATTTAAAAACAAAAACTCAATATAAGTTCTGGGGGTGAAATGGAATGTTTGAAATCAACAATTTTCTGTAAAATCTACTGTTATAATTGAATAAGGTACAATTGTTCCCTAAAAACAAAGATCCATTGTTTCATACATTCGAACATTTATTAAAAGGCAAGAAAACACAATGAAAATATTGCAGTGCTTTCACTGAACAACTTGAGTTGCAAATTAGAATTTGGCACCTACAACATACTCAAAGTTGCTGTAATGTTACACCACCTTTCCTTTGACTTGGACGTTTAAATTGTTTGGGAACTAAGGATACTAATTGTTGAAGATATGCAAGTTTCTATAATTACTTCATACAAGACTTTAGCAGCTCAACACTCTGTGGTCACGATTGTCTGATTCTTCCTTTCATCATGTGTTTGAGCACATTTTAATGTATTTTTTTTTTAACTAATAATTGAGTTTTACTTGGTTACTGAGAGAGCTCCAGTTTTAAGGCAGGACTTAAGTGCTGTGGTAAACTGGATGTCTTTGGAGGACTCAACCCAGTAGCCGCCAACGTCCTCAGGTTTCACTTGATGTTGTCTTCTACGCCCAGTTGGTCAGCTCAAATTACTCCTGTGTCTGTATCAGCTGGCCTTAGACTCACTCTCCCTTTGGGTATTCCACGGTTTGAGTGCTAAGCAGCAGGATTCAGTCTACACTGACTTGATCATAAGTGGAGGAACTTCTGAGGAACCTGGGCCAAGTCATGCAAATGCAAAGATGAACCAAACACCCGTTCTTGGCTGTGTTGTTTACAGCTACAGACAGTTTCAGTGATATTCATTTCAAACTTTGTATGTATAATAGTAACATCAATAAACCTCAGAGGACAATATCCTGGGGAAAGAGCACATAACATTTTTAAATGGACTTTAATTTAAAAAATACACAAGATTCATTTACCAGATTGACGGTTATCTTTTCCGTTTGTTGCCAGGCATCTTGATTAACCTTGTTTAACTCTTTAAGTGATCTTTGCCCAGCAGGTAAAGACTTGTCACCATATGTTTCTTGTGGTTACATTTGGAATACCACAGTCATCGCATACCCTCTAGGTCTCCAAGAAATGGTCTTCAATTAAACATTTAGGCATTTAATTTATTGAAGTATTCAGAAAGGTTTCATACCACACTCTGGGGTTTAAAGCGGCACTTCTACCCAAACAATCTGAAACTTCCAGCCCTGTCATCTCCAGATGTTGTGACCAAGCTTCTAATTTTTTTGGTGGACCTAGCAATCATTGTGGGAGTTAGACTTGTCATTTTAAAAACAGCTGGAAGACATGTTGGTGTGTCACACGTTACTGTTGGTTTTTATACTGTAGTCCCTTTCACACGTGCACAGTAAGATTTAAAAGATGGAGGAGCTGAATGCGTTAATGCAAACGTCCATGATATTTGTACTGGACATTACCTGCACTTTATCCTGTTAGGCCCCTAGTACATAGTCTTGGTACACTCTGAACCTTATTCTCCTGGCTTTTTCCTGAGGTTATATGTGAAAATGGCTTATGTGGAAACAAAAAGCAGAATCATTCTCTGATTGAAGTGAGGTTTTCAGGGCGTGTGTTCTGAATAATTTGGATTCTCACATGTCAATGCATGCATAAGTGTTAATGATTTAATATTCTATCCATGGGAAAGGTTAAGAAAAATAGCTTTGCGCAATATCGATATAAAAAACCTATCCCGACATTGTTAAACGGGCCTAACTGGAGACACAGACACAGTTCCTCTTTAAGTCTGGTCCTTGTCTGAGGCAACAAGCTTGTATTGTGCTCATTTAATTTAGCAAAGTATCATACATAAGTGTGAACATCCACTGCAGACAAAGTTAGCATTTCATTACCATTGTTGGCCTTGTATATTCTTTCTGTTGTCGATAATTTGCTATAATTTTCCCATTACTTGTAATACATCTCATCTCATCTTCTTTTCTGCTTGTCCATTTCAGGGTCGCGTGTAGAACAGGCTTTCATCAGTCCAGCTGAATTTGTCACAATGCACACTAATTTCAATAAACAAACTAGCCTCTATGTGCAGGTAAATGTCCCTGGGAACAGGTGCTGCTAAAAATGAGGGCACAAAAACCTTTTTTAAATAAACACACATTAACTTATCTGTTCTCTGCCAGAGTGCAAAAATAGAGACGAAAAAAGAACAGGAGGTGTTATCAGCCTGGAAACTGTTACTAAGACAAACCTGTATTTGTAAAAACAGAAATGTGAGAAGCCCATTATGGGTTTAAGGAGAAAGATGGGCTCACTGTGGGTTTGCTGTATAACTTAGGACCAAATCTATGACACACTCATTTCATTAACCAGAATAACTCACTTGCAATCAAAAAAGTCCAGCCTACAATCTCATAATGAAGGTGACCAGTGGAAAGGGGTAGGTTTAGTAGTTTACTTTTCTTAAAGTCTCTACTTTTAAAGCCATAGCAAGACTTACTCAAACTTCAAAACCGAGGTGTACAGATGCACAAGTAGTCTGTTTTACTACCTGTTTCAAGGGCTAGTATTTCAATTTATAATCAGTTGTATTGCAAGTACATTTTCATCCTCTAGCTCCTTCAGTTTAGTAACTATTTTGAGGGGCATGGTAAAAACGAATGAAAAGCTTCTCTTTGAATTTGCTGCAGTCCAAATTATATTGGGTGTGTTATTTTCTGTGGGTCAAATATCTGCCCACATGACCTTTACCATTGCTATGTAAATTGGAGGCATGGGTTTTTATTTTAAGGCGTGTGTAAACTTGTGCTGTGCCTGTGCGGTGTCTGCAGGAGAACTCCAGAGCATTATAGTCCCTGTTCACACATGCACTGACTTGGACTTTATCTAGAACTTTTACTAGGGGGCTAGAAGGATAATGTCTGGGACACGTCATGGCTGTTTGCATTCACACACACAGCTCCCCAGGAAAACTCTGGAACATTTCTGGTTTTCCCGTGCATGTGTCTCTTAATGGATGAGGATGGAGAGCTTTGATCTGCTTTAGGCTGGAGCGCACTTCATACCAATAAGACAGTCCTTGCTCTGTTTGCAGCTGTGCTGGGTTACAATGGTGCAAAGATTCAACTAGTAATTCCTCAATCTCTGTTTGTTGGCAGGGTCTTCTCTGGAAAGAAAAAACAACTGATGAATTCTGGAAAACAGTTCTTTTGATGACTATATCTTCCAGTCTTAAAGTATTCTCTAGAATTCATATCTAATGTACTTCAAGCCAGTTCCCTCAGCCCACGTTTTAATAACAATTTTGTGCTGAACACCCCAAAACCGAGTCAGCTAAGCCAAAACACTTGTTGGCATTCCCATGGTAAATAGTGGAGTCTGACCAGTCAGCCTTGTACTTTTTGGAGGACAATGCAGCTCCTAATTTGATGAGTGCTCATTGATTCGTTAAGCCTCGCATGCTGTTACTCAACTCATTCCCAGGCATTCCTCTGGTGTCAAGGTCATATGCTGAGCCCTGTTCTATAGGAGCAGTCCACTCAGGGTGCCATGTCTACAGGACATGGCCTACGTGCAGAGCGACAAGACTATCTGACTTCCCTCATTATTCAGAGGGCAGGCTAGTTTAGATTAATGAGGAGGATGGGATCTCTGATTCTTGATTCATCTCAGTGTTTCTTCATAGTGTTCTTGAGTGGGGGAGACGGTATCTGGTCACTTTCACCTTTGGTTTTCTCGTTAGGGGAACAGAACTGCATGTCGTTAAGTTGTAATGAATAACAGCATTTGTGTTGTAAAATATAATGGAATAAATATGAATTAAGTTGACTGACATTTTAATTTCATTAATGGACCCAGAGTTTTGTCCATTTCTTAGAGAAATGTGTGGCTATTGAGTCTGTGATGCTGAAATACTGATTCATATAAATGAGTTTATTTAAAAGAGCCTTCCATATTTGTCGGTAATTCATGGTAAGACTAAAAATTCCACCAAAAGAAATGGTAAAACTGAGAGCTGTACATTTCAGTGTTAAAGGGCTTTGTTGCCCACTCTTCTGATGCCAGTGGAAACCTAATTACTGCCAGTATAAGGTCTATTGTGTGTTATTTTGCATTTTTAGCAGAATATTTCCCCCATCCCTTTCCATATACTTGCAATCGCTCATGCATTCTTGAAAACATCCGTCCCTGGTCCGATCAGGTGGCATGTAATTGGGGACTGGATCAGATGTGTTTTTCTCACTTTGATCTGTGGGAATGGTGATTTCCAGGCCACAATGCCACTGTCTTTCTGCCCCCCATAGCTCTGTTATTACAACTTCCTGCTGAGAGGAGTTCCTCCGGTGCTGTTCCCCACTCCCCACACAATACAGTGCATTATCTGCATGAGGACACACCAATAATATCATACCCTCATGACCTCCTGACCTTTTCCGCCACTGGCAAGGAAAGCACAAATGCAAAATGACTGTGTTGATAGCATCTCTCTCATTTGCTTTCTTAACTGCTGGGCCTGATAAAATGGAAAATTATAGTTTATTATTTGAAGGCTTTATGTAAATTATAACCTGTGGGCAGCAATTCATAGGATGTTATCCTTTAACAGTCGGTCAGTAATGAAGCCTGCTGCGAAGCCTTCTAGGTTCAGCAAGAAGATGCTGAAAAGTTGTCGTCAACAAGTTTTGAATCAAATTGGAGCATCTCGTTTGTAAAGGGCACCCTGAAGAGGATTCTGGGGGTTTCATTCTTTCTGTGGAGTTCTAAACGAACAAAGTTCATGAACCTGCAGCATCCATTCTTATAACGTCACATCCCTTTTACATGGCAGTGCTCTCTTGTTGGGGTCTTGGCAGTGCATGTAATGGAGAATAATACCTGTGGAAAGGCTTAGACCCTGTCAATGTGATTGTTCATACTCATCTGAGCTCTTTTGTCTCCTGGCCTCCATCTCTGCTGAGTAACCCTCTCTTGACATACCATTCCAGGAAGGAAGCTCTTCAATGCATGGAACTTTTTAAAATGATTGTTTTACGTTTTGTTTACTGAAATGTTTGGACATTCATTGAATTTTTTTTGAGAGGCTGATTGTGCAGTGATTGTTGGACGGCATTCAAAAATCTTCTGGAAGAAGTGTAAAGGCAGGTTTAAATCTAAGTGTTTAATCTAAAGTAGGGTCTAATGCGGCACATGTTACAAAATAAATAACAATTTGAATGGTCAGATGTAAAGGGAGCCTCAGTAATGTATGGGGTACTGTAGAACCTGACATTAAATATCATTATTGTCAAATACCATTCTTTTTCCTCTGAAGGAAATAACTTTATTTCAGTTGTGTTGTTAGTGTCATATAAGGAGTGCCAAGAATGGCCTGACTTCACTTTCCCTTTTTAAATGTCTTTCCCCAACCCCCTTAGTCAAAGGCTGTCAACCAGTGAAGAGTTCCCTGTCCACACACTATTCTTCGGAGGATTTTTTTTTTTTCTGAACGCTATTAGGATACACCTCTCAACAACTCACTCACTTTATCCGGTTAATTCCAGTTGTTTCGTATGCTCCTTTTCTCCAGTTTGTCATGTGTGTTCAACCATAACGTGTCTGCCCTTGGGCTCATTTTGTCTTGCTCAGCAGAATAAGAACTTGGCTATAATTCAAGAAGTCACTTGTTCACAGCCCAGTTGAAGGTCACGAATCCTCTGAAGCCTCTAGGTTTTACTGTTCATTTCTTGTACTCTGTAAATATAACGATTCACTAGATTACATTTAGTCTAATAACACTGTGTTCATTTTTAAGTCATTAGGCAAGTTATCAAAGCATGCATACGGGAGACTACAGCCATAATAATACTCCATCTACTGCATCGGTTGTACTCTGTAACGCAAACAAACTTAAACATGTAAGACCATCTCTACCATCTCATTGTTTCTACTGAACCTCAAAATCTAGAGCAGAGAGGAAGAGCCCACACAGGTTAAGTTATTCTTTCGACAGTTTCTATCTCTTAGATAGAGTTCCATTATGGGCATCCTTTAACAAAACTAGAATATTCATAATGGAGCTCTGTCTAAGTGGGAAAAACAGTTATCAGTGTTATGAACATTCTAGTTTTGTTGAAGGATGTCCAGATGCTTTGTACATATTGTCATGTGCATGTCTCAGTGTAACCACATACAAGGTCCTATTCACACTTGATTCTTTTAAAGATTCTTAAAATAAATGGAGACTTGGTACTTTGTACTTCCCAGAACATACCTTGGCTTTTCTACAAAAAAAAAAAATAAATTTAGTATCATGCAGTTTTGTACAAATTCTGTCAGGCTTCTAATTTGCATTTTTTAAAATCAATTTCATTTTGTGTGTTTATTATATCTTATATTTAATATTTACAACTATAATACAACCCCAGTTATTGCTCAAGTCCTTTAGCTGAGGACTTGTGTATAAAAATAATCAAACTATGTACAACCTACTCTTGTGCAGTTAATGCTTCCTTAAAGGCTAAGCACCACTTAATGGACCTCCATGAATATTTCACATTATTTTAGTTACTGACTTATTAAAGTATGAATTAAAATGAAAATAACAGCTTAATTTGCTTTAAAACTGACAATTTTATTAAATTGACGGAAAAACCCGAGCTCGCTACGGAAATTCTTGAACGCAACCGTGACGTCACTGGTGGACAACAGCTGAACAACGCCGCGGTAAAACACTGTTATGACCGACTCTTATGACAGTATCTAGCTAGCTAAATAACCAACATTATTCATGACAATAGCCTAGCAATAAGCTAAACTCAAATTTAGAGGTACCGTTATTCTTGTAAATGTGATCGAAGTCGAACTCGAATTCATCCGACACTATAAACCTCCGTAATGCAGCTACGTAGCCGAGTATAATCTGAGCCACTGAGTTTAGCAAGTCAAGCTAACGTTAACTAACACCAACTAAAACAGGCGAAGTGAGTGTCCTTACCCTGTTTACCTCCATGTTACAGAGGCTCTTGAACACCTTTCGTTGGTGTCCTTACATGCCCATATTGTTGGAAAAGCGCCAGTGAAATGAGCTACAGATAACGGAGTGAGCGGATGGTCCTTTCCAAAGTGCCCGTTTAAAGTTGATACATTTGAACCATTTTCTGGATATATTGGGATCTTTGGGCCATTTGTGCACAGATGTCCCACTGTAAATTGAATGATTGCAGCCAAAAACAACACACCTTTTCGTCATTTTGCATTAAATTAAGTGCAGCTTCTAGAGTTGTTGTCCACCATCTACGTCACAGGCAAGATGCCTATTAGAGTTTCCAAACACTGTTGGGGGGGCAACGGTCTTTTAAACCTTATTCCTTGAAATAGTAAGAAATAACATGTTTATTGATAGTCAGAAAACAAGTTAGGAACTCAAATTCCACTGTATTTATTTGTTTGACACTTTCATAGAGCTGGTGCTTAGCCTTTTAAGCAACCAGTGGTTTTCCATTCAGCAGCCTTTATTTACCACATCATTTATAGGGAACTGAGTGTAGGGTTCTTTTTATCTGTGCACCCTCTCTCACTTGTGCTTATGTTGTTTATCAGAGGCTCCTTCAGCTTACTCAGTTTCACTCAGGAAGCAATTAAAATTTCTGATGTTCTGTGCAGCCACAGTATTCGTTGCAGTGAGGGCAGCCAGTCCCTAGGGCTGGAAGGCTTAGGGATCATAACAGGTGGAGAGGGAGCACATGCGGGAGGGAGTTTCCCCAAACAGGATTAAAAGTGCCTCTCTCTGTGTGCCCACCACAGATGGGACAGCGTGAGGTCTCTCTTCTTCTCTGCGATGAGACAAATCGTTGAGCTGCAACCCCAAAAGCGATTAGTTCTGTCTCCCCAGCTCCATCACTGCTGGCCCAGAGGAGGTTCCCAGATAGAATGTGTTAAAATAGCTAGGCCTTGTTGCTTTAATTTTATTTATTTATTTTTTTTAAAGATGGTAATTTAGATACTGAAGTGGACGAATAGTATTGGGATTTGATTTTTAGTGGTATGTTTAATTCTCAGTTCAGTAAATGATCCTTGCTCATGACAGGATCATCTCAAACATTCTGAAGTTTTTAGATGAGTACATAACAATGTTATTTGCATGTCCCAACCTTATCCCACTCACTGCAGTTTGCGTTCAGGCTCAGATAACATATGACTATCAATTAGCCATGGGAATACATTCTCTCCTCTTGTCAGTTGGTCCTAAACAGCGTAACCCCACCCCCCTTCGTCCATACTAGTGTGAATAGCAAAGAGGGCATTTAATCATGCCTGACCATGATGTCACCTCAATATGTCCCTCAGGGCTTCCTACATTGCTGAAGACAAAAGGCTGGCCACGTCAAGGGTGACTACTGGGAGGCTTGTTCACAGACTGGAGCCAATGGTGAGGGCTGGAGAGTGGGACGAACAGCTGGTGTGCTCTGTGTCCAGCAGATGGAGATGCATAAACAGTAGATGTGGATCTGGAATATTGATTTGGCTGAAAACAATGGGACCAGTCGCACAGCAATGAGCTGATTCATCATTATGCAAAGTTCAGGACTGAAGGGGTCCTGTGTCATAGTGATTGCGTAAAATGCTAATGTGTATCTTCTACAGTAGTTCTCTGTGGGCAACCCCTGTTAACAGTCACAAGGCTATGTTTAGAGTAAAACTAGTTAGAATCTTAATGTTGTGCAGTAATGCTCAGTTCCTTCATGACTTTAGTTTCCATTTTTGGTCAGTTTAAAAAGACACCTCAGAAAGCCCTCTGAGATTGACGGAGTCCCCTCCCCACCCAACAGGTTTCTGGCCCCTGTGTAGGCCTAGGAGGTGGGTTTCCACTGGTTTTGGAAACTTATGAAATGTGCAGTGCGTTGTTAGCAGAACCTCAGCCAGAGCTAGCAATTCTCAGGATGGACATTGCCTCAAAGTCATCAATTATGGTGACAGAAAGCTCCTGGCTGTTTGGTGTGCTAGCCTGTCATGAGTTAAGTACTGCTCCAGGGGCCATAGGTTTAAGTTTAAGGGCTATGTTTGCCTATTCCACACATTTCCCAGCCTAATCCCTCCAGAATGTCCCCTTTTTCATTAGCACCATTTAATGCCTGGCCAGCTCAGATGGAGTGGCTGAACAAAGCCCACATCCTATTGAACTCAGTTCTAATTAAGACTGACAAAGTGTGTTCAGTTGGAATTTAATTCTAACTGACCGTAGACTGTGGGTTTTGAACATTTCTGATGTGTCCATCACCTAGAAGAGAGTTTGGAGTGTCCCACGGAAATGTTACTTTATTTTTCACAGCTAATCTTTTGCGTTTTTCCTTAAACTTGATGCTTAAGTTGATTGCACAATTGCTTGTGTTCTGTGTATTTTTATTTATTTCTTCATGCATACAGACTAATTAGATTTTTGTTAATGGATTTTGAATATTAAAATGACTCCAACTGCTCTACAGATGTTAGTCTTTAACCAGATAGCCTGTCAGCTTTTTAAAAAGGCTTATGTTTTCAGTTGAATTGGCATTTGAGTTAACTTTTGAAGAGTCATCCACCTATCTCCATGGGATTTTTAGATTGAGGTAACCCGACACTTCGCCAGTCAATCAAGGGAGCTGACAGGTCAATGACTACAACTGTTTAAACTTTGGAGGTGAAGAAGTTCACCCTGGTCACATGTCATTTATAACCACATTCATTTCTCTCCTCACTTGATTCATTCTTTTTAAGTTGCTTTTTGAAAAAGGAGAAGAGCAGCTTTTCAAGAGTCGACCCGGACTTCTGAAGGTCATGCAGCCCTTTAAAGACTCTGGAATTTCTTAGCACTTAGCAAACATTTTAAGCCGTTGAGACCCAAGCAATGAAAAACGAAATGTGGGATCTGGTGAACAGCTGAAGATTGATAGTTTTCCTCAGAAATTAATTTAAACTCTTAAAGCTGTGGCTTAGTCAGGAATTGTTTTTATTTTATAAAGTGCTCAAGTTAGAACAATAATGGGCCAAATATTCATTTTGTGTGAAGTATAATAATAATAAAAGCAGAAAATATACATTTAGTTGTTGAGGCATCTGTGACTTTCTTCTAATATTGACTCAATTGCCTTTTATAATAGTTTTCTTTTGACAGGTATTTTTTTTTTTTTCTCTCTCCATTCCTCCATATTTCAGTTTAGAAGTATGGTATACAGTGGAACCTCTACTAACGAACGCCTATACTAATAAACTTTCCAAGATACGAACCAGGGATTTGAATATTTTTTGCCTCCACCAATGAACCACGACTCTAGAAACGAACACGAGCCTCCTCCGAGCCGGCGGCTGGAAATGGCCATTGACCCCAATTAGCGAGTCTCCCAGCGCCCAGACTTGAGTGAGCTTTTAAGATTAGCAAATTGTACTTTTAGCAATTTAGCATTAGTGTAAATAGGAGACATCAAAATTCGTGCTAAGTTAAGCCGTATCTACACTTCATCTCCCCACATTCACCTGACTCGAGAAACTAACTTTTCTACTTACGAACCGGGGCACGGAATGGATCAAGTTCGTAAGTAGAGGTTCTACTGTATTTCCTTCTCCTCACAACTCAAGGAAGCAATAAATGAATCTTGATTTCTCTTCCCTTAATCTATGTTTTAAAATTTATTTCATGTCCAAAAGTTGGTCTGCAAGTTTTCAGTGGTGGTTAAGAGCCCTCTAGCATTTTTTTTATAGCCTTGGATTTATTTATTAATTTTTTTGTAACTCTCCACACCTTAATGCTTTGATCTCTTCTCCTCAGAGTCTTAAATGGAACAAAATAACTACTTAATGGAAACTGCATGAATGAAGTGTATAATTATTGCGCAGGGCGTGTTAAAAGGCATGATTGTTTGTAGTTTTCTTCTGCTAAAAGTCTAATACATTTAAGGCTGTATAATATATTCCGTTTGGTAACTGCTGTGCTGACACTGACCTTTTCATTAAGAACGTTGCAGATGGCTTCAGTTTCCAGTTGAGAGCTCTAACCAATTAGCCTTTATTTGATTTAGATTTTTTTCTTACTTTGTATGTGCTCCACAAGTTATTTTTGGTCAAGTCAGTGCCGAAGGGTCTTGAGCCATGTAACATTACTTGTTACTCTCACATTCACTCACACACTCGCACCTACGGTCACATTTGAGTCACCAATCCACCTACCAACTTGTGTTTTTGGACTGGAAACTAGAGCACCCGGAGGAAACCCATGCGGACACAGGGAGAACACACCAACTCCTCACAGACAGTCACCCGGAGCGGGAATTGAATCCACAACCTCCAGGTCCCTGGAGCTGTGTGACTACGACACTAACCTGCTGCACCACAAGGTGCAGCTTAAAAGAGTTAAATCAAATTTCTAAAATTTAGTCCACAGTGTTGCCATCTAATGAATATAAATTGTAACAACATTTTATAAGCTTGTTGTTTAAGCAGTTAAAGGGAACATCTAATATGGGGAAATGCTGTTCTCTCTGGTTTGTTTACGTTCAGCAGATCCACATCTTTTAGGGTGGAACAGTGCACGTGGCTGAGGTTTAATTTGTTTGTATGTTTATACTCTTTTATCTACCATAGAATCTCATTTGTAAGATATTTTCACCTTAAAAAATACAAAACTGCAAAAATAAACCAGTATTACCCGCCTATGGAGCATGAATAGAGCAATATCCTCATCTTGGGTCATGCTTTTTAAAGTTGGGATGTCTCTCCACTGTTTAAATTAAAAAATACCTACAGATGGCTTTCCCTGCTGTGAGAAGGGAGGGAGGAGGAGGACACTTGGGCTTTAAAAAAAATTATAAAATCAGAATTTTATAGGAAGTGTTTTAGGATAAAAACCATGAATATTGCTTTTAAATTAAATGACCGTGTAGTATTTTATTGACATAGGGATGTTTCTGAAGACAAGTAGTAACCTCCTCAGTGTTCCTGGCTCCAATGAAGAGCTTTAAAACAAAACTGGCTCCAACATGTCCCTGGTCAAGCACACAGTCGGACAGAGGGAGCAGAGAGAGAGAGGGTGGGGGCTTTAAGGGAAGAATGCAAAGGAAAAGGGAGAGTAAGATGCATAGGCCTCCCTTACTGGTGCAAAGCCAGCTTGAGGAGGGGTTTAACTTGTTGGGGCTGTGTATCTGGGACCGTGAGTCTGTGCCAGAGAGAACCACCTCCATCCGATTGTCCCTGGGGTACAGAGTGTGGAGTGAAGCTGGGCAGGGGCATTGTTTAATGATGCTGTGAGTTTGACCAGAGGCAGTGTCCTGACTGCATGCTGTCCAGCTACTTTTAATTTTACATGTGTGTCTGAGTTTATACATATAGTGGATTTACTGGATATTTGGACACCACTGGCATCTTCCATTCATCCACAGTTAAGGATGACTGTAGAAAAACTATGGCTGCTCATGAATTCTGAGGTAATAACCATTTTCAGTGTTTGTTGCTTGGCTTTGGTTGGTGCTACTCTAATAAATGTACTATGTATTCTTGTTTTCTTTTAATCATCACGTTTTTGTTGCTTTGTTTAAGGAAAAGTGATGGATTTCATCATCATATCATGTCACGGATTATTATATGAAGAATTCTTAATTTTCATGTGTAATTGGGTAGTTTCTATGAATGAGCAGGTGGCTGTTTGATTCCTTTACAGCTGTGTTCAGCCCTTGCCTCTAGGTGGCAGTGTTGTATGTGGTTAAACCGACCAAAACGTGGAAAAGAAACAGTAGGGAGCTTTTACTACTAACCTGCTTCAGCCCGTATGTATTAAGTCAGAAAATATACAGTAGATTTGCCATCTTCCTCACACAGTAAATGATAGTTGTACCCTAATTTGCAAGTTATAAATCTGCTAAGAGAGAATGGATGAATAGGGGCTTTTTGGCCCAGTCTTTTCACTCTGGAAGAAGGGAGGGAGAATCCAGGGTAGGTGCCAGATATATCTTTCAGAGAAGGCTCTAACTGCTCAAGCTTCTCTGCATTCCTTCATCTGGAGGGATGGTTTACTCCAGGAGTCCAGTGAAAATGGTCTTGCTCGGATATAAACACCAGGATGTCGCCAAATTTTCTCCAAAGAATAGCATTGTGAAATGAAAAATGGAGTATTTCGTGAAGATTTCTCGTTTACAAGACTTGTAATTTAGCAGAAATAGACCATCACTGTGCTGTTTTTGGAGAAGTAATTTTAAGTTTGGCATTTATAGAGTTCGAAGTTGTCCTCGTCTTCAAAAGCCTCTGTGTCTAATCATGGTTTTAGCCATGCTCGAACAGATAAAGAAGGTTTCTAAATTAGAGTGGGTTTTGGAAACAGAAGAGCATTCCAAACCAGAGCTCTAATCCTCAGCCCTGGATATTTCATCTGCCCTCAGACACACTCAAATCCCTTGCTGCTTATTCATATTTAGAACAATATAGTTTTTCTTAGTGTTCGAGTTTAGCTTGTGTTCGTTTTCTCAGGTGAAGTGGGTAGAGTAGGCTTACAGCCTGCAGGAGGCCATCTCCACGCTTTCAGGGGTTCTGAATGTAGAGGAATGCGAGTGCCCTTTACACAGGAATGCTGTTTTAACTTTTAATAGAATAGAAGAAAAAAGGAGCTTCTTTAGACCACGTGTTCTTACTGTAACGTGCACTGCACACACTCATCAAGCTGATCCTGATCATTTAGATCTGAAGCAAATCTCACGAGCATTATTAATATTATTTATGAATGTTAATCTTAGAGGCTAAGACAGGATTTAGCTTAATGAGCCTTGAGAAGGTGATGAGGTTAAAATCATAGTAGCCGGCCAAGCCACTGGTTGTAGTCCATCCTCTAAAACACGAATTCAATTAGAATTTAGACTGAACATTTTATAGTGTTTCTGGGTTCTTTATAACATACTTCTGTCCTGAATTAGTACTTCTGCTCTGCTCTATCACAAGCATGTTGTGAAGGGTGGAAACAGGAATAGTCCTCGGAATGTACAAGTGATGCCCACTTGACTGATAAACAGACCCTTCGCCTCCACTTGGATATATTTAAAGACCTCCCCTGAGGGAGCTGTTTATGGCTCCTGTCTGGACATGATGGTGATAATGACAAAAATAGGCTTTGCATTACTTGCTGTGTTAATGAAGTCATTTTGTCTCCAGGCTCAAATGAATTTGTATATTTAGACGTGGTGTATTTTTGCTTGGTTCTTTGTTTGCCGCAGAGACACAGGCTCTTCAGTTTAAAGGCCTAATACTGCCTTGAGTGCATACTCACATTTAGGATCAAAAAGGATTCACAGGGGAAGGTTTGCCCAGTGACAGTGAGTGAATGACCTGTATGCACATTCCTCTGAGTATTCAGGTAATGTAAGGCAGAAATATCTTGTATTTCTTGTATATAACATTCTGCATATGTTACTCTCCTCTCCATGCTGCAGTAACATTTAATAAAAATAGACTAAATTCAATCAAAAATAAGTATATAAATATATGAAAGTGAACAAACAGAAGACAAGTGCAGGACATACGATACCAGCAGCTCACTGATAGACATACATGAGACAATGGGACACTGACTGAAGACAATAACCTGATTTGGAGGAAGGATAATGGATGTACAAGGCAGGGTAAACAATAGTGCAAAAAAAATCGTAATAGGAGGAGGTAGCATACTGGATGTACAGGGCAGAGAATACAATAGCGCAAGATTATCGTATAACAACTAAATAAAGTGAACAAGTGCATACCGGTTCTTGACCTTTTTAAATGTAGTGCTGTTGTTTTACTGTTTTGTCTTTTTTCAGATTATTCACCAACCGCAGGAAAACCCCCCCAAAAAAAACGTTTTTGACGTATCGTCCTCCGTTAATGTAGTATAAATGTTGTATTACACGTGTAAATAATTCAATAAACATTTGATTAGTTGACTTCAAAGTTGCTTGATAATGATCAGAGCTGTTACGATAAACCGGTTGACATGTTTAAAAAGTTATTACTGTGAAGAAAAAAAATCATATCACTTCATTGTACCTAGACATTAATTTGAAAATGGATCTGTAGATTACTTTAAGACTGAAGCGTCATTTTAATTGTCTTAACCTACCAGCCTGATGGAATATTATAATAATATACAGTGGAGCCTCTACTAACGAACGCCTATACTAACGAACTTTCCAAGATACGAATCGGGCATTTGAATATTTTTTGCCTCCACCAACGAACCATGACTCTAGAAACGAACCCGAGCCGGCGGCTGGAAATGGCCACTGACCCCAATCGGCGAGTCTCCCAGCGCCCAGACTTGAGTGAGCTTTTAAGATTAGCCAATTGTAGCTTTAGCAATTTAGCATTAGTGTAAGTTAAGCATTAATGTAAGTTAAGTCGTATCTACGCTTCGTCTCCCCACATTCACCCACCTACTCTCCGTTATTCCACCCACCCCCCCACCTCCCGTCATACAGCCAGTGCCTGTGTTACTCCTCCAGCCAATCGTCACGTCTTCAAGGTAGCGATGTGTAACCACTTAAAACGTTATTTCTTTTTTATTACTGTTACCACTGTATTTCTCTTTTATTTTTAGGAACGCTACATGTATTGTTTTACTAATTTGAGAGTGTTGTAAACATATATCAGTGCAAAAAGGGTGACTTTCGGGGTGGGGTCTGGAACGCATTAATTGCTTTTCCATTATTTTAAATGGGGAAAATTGACTCGAGAAACGAACTTTTCCACTTGCGGACCGGGTCACGGAACGGATCAAGTTCATAGGTAGAGGTTCCACTGTATATATTTGTTGCTTATTTTCAGTTATTTTTGTGTCGGCAGTGACTCTTGGCGCACTCACTTGTCTTGTCTATTATTAACACGTACAAGAATGGTTTTAACGGCAGCAAATGGCAGCGAGTTTTACCAGATATCATGGGCAAGCATTTCCAGCAAACACTGCATCTCTGTGATAGAGCAGAGTGATGCTGCTGTGTGTTTTGCAGTGAGTCTCACATCATTGACATTGCATTAAAGTTCTGTGCTTGTTCATGGTTAGTGATCACACCGACGAATACTGTGCCCGGGTCCAAATGAATGAAGGTGCGATGCCATCGCACTAGTTTAAACCACCTGGATTTTGGGATCAAATTTACCAGGCCACGCTACAGATTGCCTAGTTTGAAACACCCTTAGAGCTTTAGTCATGTTTGGTAAGAGTAAAGGTCCATTAAATAAACATGTATTCTGCTTCGAGAACCTTCTACAGCTTCAGTGACCAGATAGTATTTCCAGGCTGAAGAAGGAAGGCAAGAGAAAGTATAAAGAAGAGAGTGGGAGGATAATTCTCCTTTGAGTCTGGCACCTCACCGTTTCCCTTTCGCTTGTCGGGATAATTATATCTCTTTGAAGTTCAGAAGCGGGATTTAGAAAGGTAGTAAGTGGGGGTGGGACTCTGCTTGGTTGCTGTGGTAATGAAAGCGTGGTTGTTGCAGTGCAGCTGAGCTGTGGAGCTTTGGCCTAGGTCAAGCCCTCACCACCACCCAGAAGTGAATTTGAACACAGGTGTGCAGTCCATCCTTGACATTAGGTTTTTCAGACCCTCTTCATTCATTGTGGTTTAATGAATTCCAGCTGCCTTTTTCATGGCAAGGTAGCTGCCAATCTTTTCTCACTTTGTGTTTATAAACAATAAGCGTCACTATGGAGGACTGGAAAAATGCAGTGTTTATATGTAAACATCGAGCAGTTTGTGCCAGCACGGATAAGACCCTGTGGTCTGGAAAATGAACACCGTATGGTCTTTTTCCAAATTCTTTTTAACAAACTGCTCATGAAGAAGCTAGCAGGTAATTTAAAAAATGTATTAAGTTATTAATGGGAAGGTTTGACAAGTAGTATAATTTATATGCTGTTCTTTTTTGATTACCTAGTTCATCAGTGTTATGGTGTCACCACGTGCTATTTTTAATTTTGTTCTGGTGTTACATTCCTTCAAATATAATGGATGCGAATAACCTGGGTTACTCATTCATGAAGAACAACAGTCATATTAAACCATGACCAAACGTCAAGCTTCATCAGAGCTAATCCTGTTGTAGTTTGAACTATTTAAATGATTTAAAGGATTAATTCTGGCATTATTCCTATTTTTCCTTTAAGCAGTGAAAGCAGCACTCATTGTTGACATAAGGATATTTACATTCAGTCATTTCAAAATGGCCCCTCTTGACAGCTTGGGTCACGCAGACCTGTCCAGGCTTTTGTGATTTGTATTATTTGCCCACAGTGCCTGAAGCCTCCACGCTGAGTGTCCACAATGGACACACCTGCAGCCCACGTCAGAGCACTGGAGAATGAACTGGAACGGCTGTGAGATTTGGAGCTCTCCTTAAGCACTTTTTCTTCCCTTTTTACCTGGGGTTTCGTGTTACTCCCAACAGTCTCTGTCTTTGTCAGGATAATGTGGTTAAAATAGTTGGTTATGGTTTATAATTAATTTAGTGCAAGTATTGGTATGTTGTTGTTTTTCGAAGTGTAAAGTATAGTTAGGGGGCATTAGAGGCCTGTGTTCCATTGAAATAGACAGACAAGGAAACCTTGTACCTCACAGAGCACTCTTCCACCAACATTGAACAGGCTCTGTTCTGGCAGCGGGAACCAAATATAGTAGGCTTTTCAGCACAAACCATGGCAACATCTTTGGCCATGTCTAGTTGTATAGGAGCAAGGGGCAATCTTCTCATTTCTGTTTACTTCCGCTGTGCGACGTATTCTGTGGCGTATCCTCGGTTCCACTAAAACTTGTGTTGGTTCGCTGAAAACCACCATAGTTCTTTGAAGCCTGAACAGAACCAGTTGAAGAACCAGAGTTTTTTTGGTGGAATAGGGCTAATGGAGTGCCTTAACACCTCTGTGTAAATCTAAATGTCTAATTTTAGGTGTTAGGCTAATTTAGAAGTAATGATATTAATAAATAAAACATTATCTAATTGCTCAATGTTATTGGCTCTGCACACCTTTTATCCCCTTAAACCTCTATATTTGTGGTTTAAATAAAAAGATATCAGTCCAGCTCTGGCAGTTATATAATGCTAATCAAATTGAAATTAGCTGCAAGGTATTTAGCTAGTTTGTACTTTACTCAGCCAGTTAATACATGCAATCAGGGAAGAGGAACAAGAAAATCAGGAAGCATTACTTTTCATTGTATGTACATCAAGTAGTTTTCTGTCTCTCTTCCTTGGTGTTTTCATGTGGTACGACCAAGACAAATGAAGGAGACCGTCGTGAACGTTAGGTGAGAAACACTTATGAAATACTGTGAAATGTTGAGCTGCTTGTTGTACCTAAAGATATTGACTTAATGGAAATTTTGGTGTTGGTAACAGATGGTGATTTTCACTTATCTAAGTGACCTAGTTCATTTATTGTGATCATAGCTTAGGCGTCACTTGTGGTTGTAGAATAAGAAAGTATGGGACAACCTCCTCTGTTTAATCATAACTGCAGATAATGGAGGTTGTGTCTTTATGGAATGTTGAATGCATACGCAAACATTTTGCCTTCATGAGCGATATGCGGGCTGTGACGGGTGAAAGAGTGTGGAAATATCTCACAAATGCAAAAATATTTGCACAGGAACATCCATGGTTCCTCTGTAAGAAAACTGATTCTTGATATGTGCCAAACAGCTGTAATTTTGCAGTTTTTCTAAACAATGTCTACCCCAGCGTGTCTAAATGCAGTACATTACATAGACCTGCATACTTCAGTACTCTGCTTGCGCCAGTCATCGGGGTGGAGTTGTCAGGTGACTGCCTTGTCATGCCAGCTTGCCCTTGCCTCTGTGGAGATGAGGAATTTAGCAGACCTCATTATTACGTTTGTTGCTTGCCAATCTTTTTTTAGCTCTTCACAGTGTAGCCACTTGTCTCTTTTCTTCATGTGCTATTGCCTAGAGCCTATCACAGATTCATTATTTTATGTCCCACACATACATTTTCTCACATGGTTCTAAATCCTGTCAACAACACGTGTGGATGACTCCAGCATTGCCAGATTAAAATCTTTAGAGGAGGTGAACCAGGAAGGTAGGTTAAAGTGAGTAGACAAATAAGCATCAGGGACCTCCAGGGTAAAACCCATATATGAAATTTGAGCTTGACCTGTGGTCAACACCCACACAGATAACAAGGTGGTAATTTGGTTATTGAAAAGCCTGATTTGTTAGTGAGCCAGTTTTTAATCTTCATTCATTCTTAAACTTGAATTATGGAGCTTTTGCTCACAACCAAAATAGGAATAGATGTTTTAAACATTGTTAATAGTTGAGGATTGTCTTTGAGAATGTGCAGGAACACCTGTCCAAAAGCCATAAGAACCAGTCTGTGAGAGTGTCATGTGATAGTCACCCTGCTGTAAAAGAAGGAAACTAGGCTTCCTTTGACTGCTAATAAATGAATCTCCTCATAGTCAAGTCTGGGCTTAACCACTATTACTCTTTTATGAGCTGCGTGTTCATATAGGTGTGTTCACGGAATACAGTAACATTTGTTCATTTGAAGAACTTCCTGCAGCTTGTATGCACTGGGCAAAACTTAGTAACATATGGACATTAACATTTGTAGGTTTCAGTCTGGATTTGGTCTTATTTCTACTCTTGGCCCTTGTACCTGGGGGCCTAGTTTAGGGTCCAGCCTGGATGTGGCGTTTCCTGATATAGGACCTAGATCGTTTCCCTGTCATCTGAGTAACTTGTCTAATCTTGGATGTAACACAGAGTATTGCGCTGGTGCAGAGCCATACTCAGATCATTCCCTGCACCCACCTGGAAGGATCTGAGGATGAAAGAGAATGGTAGGTTCATGTTTTTCTGTGTATTTAACTTTAAAATGTACTGCAAACCATTATAGACAGTTGTCTTAATTTTATTGTAGTTGTAGCTTTAACGAACTCACAAAGTGATTAGTGGAGCGCTACATTTTTTTATCAGGGAAACATTGGTTCTTCATAGAAATGATTGCATACGGACTCCAGCAGTATCAGGAGTGGAGATTCCCTCTGTGACACACACTAAGATATAATCCGCCTGTGTCCAGACTAAATGTCCAGAAAATCAATCTACATTTTACAAACCTGGCAACTTTAATTTTGCACCAAATGTACAGTTGTAATTCAATAGGCCTTTTATTTTTAATAAGTGCCTGTGTTACGGAGAACATGGATTAGTCTACCACAAGTTCAAAATAGGATGTTGTTCATCTTTGTTTTATTTAGACTGTGTTATTAAAAGATGTGAATTCTTGTTGCTGTAAACACATTTACTTTCAGTATTTAGCATTTAGACTTTGTTTGGTTGGTTGTGGTCTTAGCATCACATCATTCTTTGTTCTGTCTCTAAATCTTTGTACAGATATTAACTTAATATTCTTGACTTATATTTAAATGGTCTTCTACATTAAAGGCTAAGCACCACTTAATGAACCTCCATTGAATATTTCACATTATTTTAGTTACTGACATAAGTATGAATTAAAATGGAAATAGCGTCTTTAATTTGCTTTAGAACTGACAATTTTTTTAAACTGACGGTAAAACCTGAGCTCGCTACGGAACTTATTAAACGCAACCTTGACGTCACTGGTGGACAACAGCTGAACAACGCCGCGGTAAAACACCGTTATAACTGACTGTTATGACAGTATCTAGCTAGCTAAATAACCAACATTATTCACAACAATAGCCTAGCAATAAGCTAAACTCAAATTTAGAGGTACCGTTATTCTTGTAAATGTGATCGAAGTCGAACTCGAATTCATCCGACACTATAAACCTCCGTAATGCAGCTACGTAGCCGAGTATAATCTGAGCCACTGAGTTTAGCAAGTCAAGCTAACGTTAACTAACACCAACTAAAACAGGCGAAGTAAGTGTCCTTACCCTGTTTACCTCCATGTTACAGAGGCTCTTGAACACCTTTCGTTGGTTTCCAACGGTCTATTAACCCTTATTCCTTGAATTAGTAAGAAATAACATGTTTTCTGACTATCAATAAACACAAGTTAGGAACTCAAATTCCACTGTATTTATTTGTTTGACACTGTCATATAGCTGGTGCTTAGCCTTTAAACATTTAAAATGTAACTGTTGTTGAAATGTCACTCAATGTCAGCATTGTGGTCTTGTACCATCATTTTCAGGAAAGTTGTAATGTTTAGATTCCTTCTTTGTTCTTGCTTTCTGGTTAATGCTGCTGAAGACGTTTTGTGCAGGTTAAAAATTTGCTAAAGCAATAACAATTTAATGTTACACCCCTCTCTCCATGTCATAGGTTGCCAAGATGTGTTGCATCATGGACTGTGATACCCCTGAGATTTTTGGTCAGTTTTGCACTGCATATGGAGCAGCATATGGTGCATTACACATCTGCTTGTACTTGCTGTTCTTATTGAACTGATTTTTGAGCCATGAGTGATGCATGTGTAACAGGAATTCTGTTTGTTTGCTTTTTGGGGTGTGGTGGTGTCATGGAGTGGGCATTCCCCAGTATTCCCCAAGCAGATGAACTAGGGTGCAGTTTATGTATTTGTAACTCGGCAGGCCTTGCCTTAGTCCTAAATTATGTACTGGCAGCTTGTTTCGAGATTACACAAATGCCTAAGAGACTCTGATTGTGAAGCTTATAAGAGTTAGAACGTCCTCACTGTTGGCCTTAGTCACAAAATCACCCATCTATATGTTGATCCTTTTGGTGTCAATCGGTTGAACTGTGACGGTTAGGGCTAGACCATCAGGCGAATTATGCATTTATTTTTGTTTTTTAATATGAAGAGGAACAATACACATTTCTACTTGCATATTATTATATTATAATGTGATGTGAATTGTACCTCACTTGGTTGAATTTTTAAATATTCCTAAATACAGATTCGTGGTTTCTGACACAGACGTGTACTACATAAAATTTAACAAAAAGACGATGACTTTTTAAAAGCAGTGGTAGTAGCCATTGTAGGTTACATCTCAAGTACTTTTTTAAATAATGAAAACATTACATAATGCAATGCCAGAAACCATCTAAGCAAGCATATTTGGGATACATGTTTGACGTCTTTACATGGTTAGCAGTGGCTTACGTTACTTGTTAGCTGAATTATCTTTTTAAACTAACGAATTCAATGTAGAATCCAGATAATAAGCCGATTAACTACAATTAGAAAAAGCGGGGGGAAACTGTGTAAATCTTATTTTTGGCTGATTTTTCCCAGAAGAACTTTCTTGATGAAACTTTGCTTGAAGTACAGTATTTGTTTATGTTCCTTTGGGAACATGATCTTATAATCCCATCTGTTCCTTCCTCCTGCTGTTCTTTCTGAAGGAATTTGAGGCAGTACATGCTGTGCATTCAGCCTCTGTCTGGTCTGCACATGTCTTATGCCTGTCTACTTCATTCTGATCACCATTGACTTCTGTATCACCTACCGTGGTGTTCATACTCCAGCTGTGGACTTTGAGCTAGTCCCATGACGCCCAATGATTAATTCTAGAGCCTTAACAGACAAAGGACCTGATACAAGCTTCTGATTGGTAGAATCTAAGCCTCCCACCCACCCATGTTTATTTTTCACATCAGAGATAAACAGCTGTTGAGCTGACCTGGAGCAAAAAGCTAGTTAACCCAATTTCAACTTCTATATTTGACCTCATTATGTTGCACCCACATTTATTTTCATCCAGTCTTGGGTGGCAGCGTAGAGTGAAACCATGGTTCATAGCCTAGCACTTAAAAGGCATAGAAAGAGCTCTACTGTACTTAGTAGCACGGCCGGTATTAACCCAGCCTTTCCATACGCGTGACACTGACTCTGTGTAAGCAAACGCAGCGATGGAAAGGTGCTGAATTGAGCTGTTTGTGTATGCTTCAGTGAAAGGTTTCAAAGGTCATTAGCTCATCAGTAACAGGCCTGCATTGATTTTTCGACTGAATCTGTGCCTTCATTTTCCCCCCCTTTGTCACGTAAAATATTTTCAGAAATTATTTTCTTATGGATTTCTGTGGGATGTTGAACCTAAAATTTAGTTTTGAAGGACGCTTTTACTTGTAATGACACTTTGACCTGTAGAAACTGAGTAAATAAAAAAATAAAAAATATTTATGCCAACATTCTGCATGAAGATGGTACATGAGGTGTATAAAATGACTTCTGTATTCAGCTGAACTGTGAATGTTGGATGCTTATAAAGTCTTGGATATCTGTTTTCTTCTGTCAAGGCCAAGGTGCCTTTGTAGCCCTAACGCTAAACAAAAAAGCAAAATGTGGACAGTGAACGATTAAGCAATAACGAGGGCATGCTATAATGTGAGATATTGGCAGTGATGTGCTGCGGTTGTAAGATCAGTACACCAGTGCCATATCTCACGTTACAGCACAAACCTCAAGTGTAATATTGCATTATATCACAGTTCGTTATCGCTTGTTTATTTATCATTTATTATTAGGTTTTATGATTAAAAAAAAAAAACAGTAGCTTTCCTCCGGGTGCTCCGGTTTCCTCCCACAGTCCAAAAACACACGTTGGTAGGTGGATTGGCGACTCAAGTGTCCGTAGGTGTGAGTGTGTGTGTGTGTGTGTTGCCCTGTGAAGGACTGGTGCCCCCTCCAGGGTGTATTCCCACCTTGCGCCCAATGATTCCAGGTAGGCTTTGGACCCACCGCGACCCTGAACTGGATAAGGGTTACAGATAATGAATGAATGAACAAAACAGTAAAACATTGTTTATCAATTTTCCGTGAAGTAGAATAGTTCCATTCCGTCACACATTCCCTTTTGCTCTTTTCAACGAAGTCTGGATCTTTAACTTGTGTGGTGTTGGACCTGCCCAGGATTTTATTAACCGTGGTTCTCTCCAGCGAGCCGGTTCACACCAGATTTTTTGGGAAACAAGGCTGCGTTATCCAGAACTGCTCTCTGTCTAAATCAGGACAGAAGCAGAGATAAATGCATCATGGTTTAACCATTGTTTACAGCAGATTCAGATGGTAGTGATATATATCATACACTAAACGATGCCAAGTTCTCTCTGTTTTAGTTAAAAGTGATTGATTTGGAGTATCGCTGTTGAGCTGGTGAACGAGAGCAGCGGAGAAATAAGACGTGCTTCGACTCGAGTTAATCACAGTCACAGAAACCACACAGACATAGCAATTAACTTTTTTTTTTCCTGGATTTTCTTTTGTTTACAAATCAGAAGGCAGATAATGGTCCAATGAGCCGTAACTCTTTTACTGTGTTCATTATAAGGTGCATGAACCCCTTTGTGTGAAAAAGTTTTAGTACAGCTCTGTATTGTAAGCGTTGGTGTCCTTGCTAGGTTACATTTATATTGCAGTGTGATACATCAAAAGTCAGTGTGCCTTTATGGTGTAATATTGGCACTCCTGGAACATCTCTCAGACAAGGATCTGAACTAATGACGGTATATTAAATATTATGTACTTCCAAATCAGTGAAAGAAATACATAATGTAAACATGCCCTTAAATGTAAAATCTCTCTCTCTCTCTCTCTCTCTCTCTCTCTCTCTCTCTCTCTCTCTCTCTCTCTCTCTCTCTCTCTCTCTCTCTCTCTCTCTCTATATATATATATATATATATATATATATATATATATATATATATATATATATATATATATATATATATATATAAAATTTGTTTGTTTATTTAATGTTTAAACATTACACGGATTGCAAATGTGTACAATTTAAAAAGTACCTTGCTCATGGCGTAATGTAATGCTTTGACCCAGATTAGTTGCTGAAGCTTTGTCATTGTTTTCTCCTGTGGTTAAATGTAAACTCTCCAGTGTTTTGAAATCATACAAACCATATGAGGACAACAAACACTGCAGTTCAGAATGCCAAATGCTAATAATCTGTATGAACATTAAGTCATTTTGCCTTTGACCTTGCCTGTGGGCTGCTACTATAATATCCATCGCATGGTCTTAATGTGTTGCTTTGTGGTCTGTCTTTTTGTTTTCCCGGTTAACAGGTTGCATGATTAACTGGATTGGATGCATGGTGTTTGCATGACCCCATTCAGCACCTGTGTGGGGGTGAGAGTGACCTGCTGTAGCCATGGCCCAAACTATGCAGCTTAATGGTAACACCACAGGTAAAGACACTGTTTCCTTTTTTAATTTCGTTGTTCTGCGTTTTGTTTTGGAGAACTAATATGAACCATTGTAACATTGGGGGCCATGTAGCAAAAATTAAGTTTTGTGGAGCTTTTTTACTAGGTTCCTCTCAGCTTTTAATTGTTATTGTCTTTTAATTTTAATTTTCAGTGACTTGTTTTGAGCGTTAAATAACCCAGGTTACTCACAGTAGTTTTTAGCGTGTCCAGAAAATGTCATAAGTAGACACTGCAGCTTTGAGTCTGAGGTGGATTTTCTCAGTACACTGTGAAATATGCAGCGGTAGCTGTGCCAGGCCCCACACTCGTACCTGCAGCTTCCTAACATTCCTCTTCATATTTATTCACCACTCAGATCTAATGAAGTAGGAAATGTTTATTTTAATGTTTGAGTGTTTCAATGTGCAGTACTCGGCATTTCTCATTTTTAGTACTTCAACTCCAATTTATGGAAATTTTATTAACAAAAAGATGTGTTTAAAAAAAATATTGTAACATTGTATTTTTGCATTTAGGCTCAAAGATTTACTGCAGCGTTTAACTTATTAACTAGGGCTTCACTCTGTATTGTTACAAAATTTGTCATAGCCAGTTCGTCCAACTTAACGTAGTTCAGGTATTTTAGCCGTCATAATCAGGACTAATCGTTGGAGCACGTCCACCAGGCAGAATCATGAGAAGTTACATTTAATTTATTATACACAGCCTGTGTTAACCAATTAAATTGTTGGTTAAATTGTGTGATTACATGAAAGAGTGAACGAAATCTTACGTTTGGTCGCATATCCTGTTTACGACATCTTGGGAGAGAAGAAACTAGTGTATTCATTTTATTTTACGAAGCGGCGCATTAGCATTATCTCCATTTAACGTGTAACCAATGGAAGTCCATAAAAGCATTGATGAGAAAATGCTAAAATGTTAAAAACACTCATAAGGGCTGTTGCTTAGCAGGGCTGTTTCAGTTAGCAGAGATATAAGAAGTCTAAATAGCTTTTCGTGTAGTATATAATAAAGCCACATTCTTGAACAGTTTGGCCCAACTATGATATTTGCACGATCCAGTTTAGGTCAGTGACTGGAGAAAGGGGATTTTAGCCTTGGCCAAACTCCATATGGCACAAACTCCACAGCTAGCTATGGCCAGGGAACTTGTGTTAGAAGAAGGTTGCCAAGTGGTGCCTCCGAGCAGTTTGAGGCCTCATTGATCAAGAACTGATGGAAGTTTTTCCCTGGGGGGAGGGCCAGCTCGTTTAGTTGCTACGTGGCTTTCAGTTGTTTGTTTTCTCCTTTTTGGGAAAAGTTGTTCCACTGAACAATAACGCTTTCAGGCCCACTCAAGGAATATTAACAAGAATTGTTATAAACTGTCTAATTAATAAAACATATCTCCATGTTTACTACATCATTTGAACATACCCTGTGTGCTAAATTTTGATGATTAATGGACCAATAGAAATGCTCCACAATTACTTGGAATTAAACCTTTTTACATTGTCTTCTACTGAAGGTTATTTTCTTCTCCTGCAAAGTTACTGTTTTTGGAGATACGTGTTTTTCGTTGGGCAGTGATGGTATTTGAATTTACCTTCTTTCAATTACACACCTGTCAGTTACATATATGTAAGTAGTGTTAAGGATTTTAGTAAATAGTTTTTGGGCGGCACGGTGGTGCAGCAGGTTAGTGTCGCGGTCACACAGCTCCAGGGACCTGGAGGTTGTGGGTTCGAGTCCCGCTCCGGGTGACACCAGGTGTTGGTGTGTTCTTCCTGTGTCCGCGTGGGTTTCCTCCGGGTGACTGTCTGTGAGGAGTGTGGTGTGTTCTCTCTGTGGTGTATTCCCGCTTTGTGCTCAATGATTCCAGGTATGCTCTGGACCCACTGTGACCCTGAATTGGAGAAGGGTTACAGATAATGGATGGATGGAGTAAATAGTTTTTCCTGTGCAGCAGTGGAAGGTTCTGGAGTGCTCTCTCCAGGTTGGAAGTGAGATCCTGCCTCAAGTGGAGGAGTTTAAATACCTCGGGGTCTTGTTCACGAGTGAGGGAAAGATGGAGCGTGAGATTGACAGGCGGATCGGTGCAGCGTCAGCAGTAAAGCAGGCTCGGTACCGTTCCGTTGTGGTGAAGAGAGAGCTGTGCAAAAAAGCAAAGCTCTCGATTTACCGTTCAATCTACGTCCCAACCCTCACCTATGGTCATGAGCTTTGGGTAGTGACTGAAAGAACGAGATCGCGGGTACAAGTGGCTGAAATGAGTTTTCTCCGCTGGGTGTCTGGACTCTCCCTTAGAGACAGGGTTAGGAGCTCGGACATCCAGGAGTGAATCGGAGTGGAGCCGCTGCTCCTCCACGTCGAGAGGAGCCAGTTGAGGTGGTTCGGGCATCTGGTTCGGATGCCTCCTGGACGCCTTCCTGGAGAGGTGTTCTGGGCATGTCCAACGGGGAGGAGGCCCCGGGGCAGACCAAGAACACGCTGGAGAGACTATGTCTCGACTGGCCTGAGAACGCCTCGGTATACCCCCGGAGGAGCTAGAGGCGGTGGCTGAGGAGAGGGAGTTCTGGGTTTCTTTGCTCCGACTGCTTCCCCCGCGACCCGGACCCGGATAAGCGGTGGATATAGGATGGATGGATGGATGGAGCAGTGGAAGGAGACTGGCCTGTCGAGAACTCAGTTCAGTTTTCATCATTTCACTAACCAATCAACTTCTTATTTCATTGTTGGCCTTTACTGCCTGCATTGTTTAATGTTTGTTATATCACAGCTTAACTTATATTGGTTGTTCACACTGATGCCTGTGATTTAATATAATAAAGCAAGGCCCAATCATTATTCTAGAGCAGTGTTTGCACTTGTCTCTTAAACATTTCCTGAACATTGTGGACTTTTACTGCCAGAATTTGTTTTATGGGTCATCAAGTCCAAGCAGAAAGAAGCACGACAATGACTCACACCTACCACTGAGTGACATGTATGAAAGGACGGATGTGGAAGTCTACTAAAACAAGTCTGCTTCAGTTACTGTTGCTATTGGCTGAAGTGATGCTAGTACTGGACGTGTTGCAATAAGGGTGGCAATATGGCCCAGGTCTCTTATATTATATTCAGGTCTCATGATATCTGTTTGTTTTTTGTATGCTCATTAATAAAATAAGACTGACATCAAAACAGCTGCTTGTTACTCAGGGTGCAACTATGATTTTCCTAACGGATTAATTATGTCGTTATAAACTGGTTGATCAGGAAAATAAAACTGCTTCTATTAGCCTATGTATTTCACTTGCACGAGTAGGATTCATCAGTTTTGCACAATGCTCTTTCAAACGTAAAACATGTACCCTAGTTCTCTGAATCATTTATTTAAAAACTTTAGAAACAATGAAGCAAATATTTATCATGATTAGTTGTAACTGTCCTTGCTACTGGACAGTGTGCACTTAACAATAACCCGGTTGTGGGTGGCGTTAGTGTTATTTTTATCCTCTCAAAATTTTAGATGCTGTTGTTTGCGTTATAAAAGTACTTTTAATACTTGTTTTGCCCACCCCTGTGTTGCATGTGAGTTAGCTTAGACCTGGGGTTCTGGATATTCTCTGACTGTGCTTTGCTTTGTATTGCTTCCTGCATTCATGGCTTATTCTTAGAATTCCTCAACCACATTTGCATTGTTGTGTGCTGCTACCTGCTTGTTTGTTAGGCCTCGATCTGACGTGGATCCCTGGGGTAATTAAACTGCAGCGAACTGACGTGGTTTCCTTGGGCCGGGTCAGGAAATACCAGGCCAGTGTGAGAGAGGAGAAAAAAAAAAAAAAAAAAAAAAAAAAGAACCCCTGTTCACTTGCAGTGTTTGCATGCATATAAAAGTTGTGATTAGGTCCAGAGCCTCTGTGGTAATCAGCTACAGCGCTTGCTTTTCCCTCGTACCTAAATTGAGTATTATATTCATTGCTGTGTGGATTCAGAGGTGGGTGAATAGGAGCTGAATAAATGAATGGCCTTCTGTTTTGGGTCATGTTCAGGAGAAGTGATACTCTGTGGCCTGGCTGTGCTGTGCTCTTTAACTTACGGGAATAACGTGGGGATGACTCTTTCACATTTATTTCTGAATGTGTCATTTTTAATGCTTTAAGCAAATTTGGGCACAAGCTTGAGGCCTGACGTCATACTGAGAAGGTTGAAAAGCGTTTAAGGCTGTGGGTTTGTTTTTTCCACTGTAATGTAAAACCATTGTGTTTCTTACACCTTCATGTCTCTCAAACACCCATCAAATTTGTTTAAATGTTCTAGACACGTGATCTTTGTCACACGCATCATAGACTGTGTTCAAACGATGCAGGGTGGTGTTTGTTTTTTTTGCACAAGTGAACCTGTAGGACTAGTTGAACACAGATTTGTAGTTCAACACACGATGGCCTTTGGAAACATGACAGCATTTTTAACTCGGACATATATACATTGGTTCAGTATATTTTCAGTGGTGAAATCTGCATGTCTGGGTTGGGATACTAAGTTCAAGAGACCGCAGAAATCCTTTGCCATTAAAATGATGTGACCTGTACTGTTTTTGTTTTTCTCCTGCACTGTGCATTTGGGCAGTATCAAGGCCAAACATTCCTGTCTGTTTTATTTTCATTGCAAACACTTGGTAGGTTCCTCTAACCAAGGTGACTTAAATGCTCTCTGAAAAGAAATGCAGATTCCATTGTGTGACCCTGGATGTGAAAACACATCCCAGTGGGAGACATGGGATTTGGTTAGCCACAAAACTTCTGGAAACTCTGGTGCATACGAAGGTTGCAGACTTGAGAAGCAAAACAATGAAGTGCCCTTCATTTCTTAAATGTAGTTAACCAGACTTGAATACAACCAATACTCATGGAAAGGTAGAATGTAAAATACTTTATGGTAGGACCTAGTGGTGAGATACTAGAAAAGTATCTCAATACTTTTTCATTAAAAGTGGTACAATACCTCATATAATGAGTACCAGTACTTTTAAGAATAATTATGATAAGAGCGGTATTTCCAATGAGTGCCACAGGGGGCAAGCGTGCGCCCACAGTGTTTTGTTTCCTCTCCTTCTCTTAATGATTTTGCTGCTAGATTTAGCGACTTTTCAGACCTTGTTGCAAGTTTTTTAAACAACAAAAAACATGACTAGCACCAGCAATTTTCTTTTTTCAAAACTTAGCTACTTTTATATAGAAAAGAATCATTGGTAGCACACCTCGTTAGAACACCAGGACTGAACATGAGAGGGAGAGACGGCTCTCTCCCTCTCCACGGCTTCTCGAGCTCCGGGACACGCCGGTCCCTCGACCCAGAATGAGCCGCGAATGTGTATAAAGTGCTGCCAAAGGCACGTTTATTTCCTTTTATTTTTAATTTATTCCTTTTTCTGAACTGAGATCACACGATTGAGGTATTCAGCTTTATTCAAGCAGTGTACAAGTCTTTTGAACGTATGACACGGGGCCAAAGGCGCGATTGGACACAGAAATGGCGAAACGTCACGTGTGGCGTCACACTTAACAGATACCAGCGATTTTTGCCGACTGCCCTCAGATTGTAGAGAAAGTTATTTGTCCTGACGTTTTAGGTTTGTGCAATGGTATGGTTTCAGTACCGGTATCAAGATATTCAGGCAAGTCATCATTTTGGTATCGTGACAACCCTAGTGGGACCTAGAGTTGAACAGCTGTGTTTATTGTTTGTGACCTGTTTAATGAACTGAGCTGTGGTTTATGCAATTTTCTTCTTGGCAACTGCAGTATCATTCTTAATTTTGTACTGAAGATACAGTGCACGGTTACTCATCGAGAGTGACTGAGAAATAAGGAAACCTGTGTGCCTACATAGTCCTGTACTTCCATTAATGTGTGTCAGTTTGTATTATAATGAGGTAGTGTCGCAGTCACACAGCTCCAGGGGCCTGGAGGTTGTGGGTTTGATTCGAGCTCCGGGTGACTGTCTGTGAGAAGTGTGGTATATTCTCCCTGTGTCTCCGTGGGTTTCCTCCGGGTGACTGTCTGTGAGGAGTGTGGCGTGTTCTCCCTGTGTCTGTGTGTGTTTCCTCCGGGTGACTGTCTGTGAGGAGTGTGGTGTGTTCTCACTGTGTCTGCGTGGGTTTCCTCCGGGTGACTGTCTGTGAGGAGTGTGGTGTGTTCTCCCCGTGTCCGCGTGGGTTTCCTCCGGGTGCTCCGGTTGCCTCCCACAGTCTCAAAACACACGTTGGTAGGTGGATTGGCAACTCGAATGTGAGTGTGTTGCCCTGTGAAGGACTGGCCCAATGATTCCAGGTAGGCTCTGGACCCACCGTGACCCTGAACTGTATAAGGGTTAGAGATAATGGATGGATGGATGGATGAATGTATTATAATGGATTCAATTATTCATGTGGTCTGATATGTGGACATGAAAAATTTTTTTACCTAAAATGTATATATAAAAATAATGAAATATAAAATTCAGCAGCAGGGATGCACATAAGTGCATACAGCAGACCACAGAGGTGTAAGTGCAAAATGCTAGGTTAAGAGTCTTTTATAATGTTCAGAATTTATGCACCCAAATGTTGAGGTGTTTTGTTTCAAGTCAAGCTTGTATTGCCTAATATTTCTGTAGCTGTAACTGAGAGATCTGCGATGTTGTATAATTGTCTAGTGTTCATTTCATGCCCTCACAACAAAAAAACACCACAGACTCTATCCAATAGATGGTGTCGTTTTTACAGGAACGCGCAAGTCTTGTTGTGTATGCACAGTTTTAGTCATGCACTTTGAAAAGTGATAGTAGAATATTAGCTTTCATTATTTGTTAACAACAAAAGAAGAATCAAACTTAAGACACGGACTCTGTCAGGTGTGATTGACCACATTTGGAGTAAGGTAAGGAACCGTGTAAGTTTATCCAGACCGTTACTTTAAGATAACCTTGGGTACTTTATGGAGCTGAGAACATGTTCAGGATCCTCTCATGCCTAGCTGACAGCATCATATCTTATTGCGAGTACCCCTGGCTCCTCTTAGTCTCTGTCTGCTCTTCCCTCTGTGTGCTGTGCAAAGAAAAGTCAGGCAGTGCAGAGTGCCAAAGAGCAAGGCTGTCTGCGCAAGTCTATTTTGAGCTGTTTACTCTCCACTAATGTTGCTTTTGGAGAACAGTGAATGCGCTGGCAAGACGAGTTGCAAACCCAGAGCTGAATGAAAGCACAATCATGTCACTCTGTTTGAATCAGTCTTAGATAAACACTGAAAAGAGTTTCATTAATTATGTCGATAATCATTTACTAAGGAAAGATACAAATATTTTCACCCAAAATTTTATTTATTTCCTGACTCTGGTAAGATTTCTTGTTTTTAAAGTGAAGACTTGGACAGTGCTAATGTTGCTAACAGTAAATGAATGGTACTAGGTATTGAGATATTCCTTTAAGCGTAGCAAAGATATTGACCTACTCTTATATCCACCCACGTTTGGCAAAGTGTGACTTTGTTCATAAACAGCTCAATGGTCACACAGCCATACCTCTCTGTGTAGTGTTTGTGAATCCCCCCCCCCCCCTCTCTGAAAACCTATTGGCTCATTTTGTTTCTTTACTTTTACCTCAGCCAATCATGTCCAAACAGAGTAATCCATTTGCATTTGAGAAAAGGACTACGACTTTACAGCTTGAGGCAACCTCTTCAGGGAACTTTGACAAAGACAAACAGCCTTCTCTGGATTAAATTCAGGCAGAAAATCCTCGTTTTTTTAAATTGTAGGATTTCCTGGCATTTTTCAGAATCCAAAAAGCAGAGGTAGGTAGCAGTTAAAAATTAACCAGCCTGACACATGGTGTTCAGATTGTTCTTTACCGTGAGATTAGTGACCATGCTTTTTATACTCGTAGTCCTGGGGAGTGGAATTGCTCTGACAAATTGGTTCTCATGTCTTTGTCTTCGTTGTGGGAAGATGTAAACAGTTAAAGGTTTATGTCTGACAGTGGCTACTGTCTTGTGTAATTCAAGCCTGGACAGGGCGGTGGTGGATGTATTCTTGTCTCACCCACTTCTTTCATTGGCTCTCTCCATGGTTCTCCCTCAGTGTCACAGGCTTATGACCTCCTGGGTTTACAAACCGTGAGGTCAGAGCTCAGCTGCCTGGGGGCTCCGGCTTTCTCGTACCAGAGTGTCCCTTGTCACCCTTCGTGACTTGTCTATGTGTTGTCATTGTAGTTATACAAGCTTATATTTGTTGCTTTAAATGTAGTGTAATGAGGCTTTTGGACAAGTGTGAATGAGCATTTTCCAGAGGCATTACAAATAAGATGATTAACTTTGGCATATAAAGACTTGGACATTTGTTTCTTAGTGCCTTTGATTCAAAGACATTGTCTGTTTACTTTTATTTGACTTATTTTCTCTTTCAGTAGTCTGTACTTGTCAGTGCAATAGAGGAACGTTAATATCTTTAAGAGAATGTCTTCATTGTTTTTAGGGAGTAGAATGCACTTTAAAGAAACCTTTCAGCAGAAGCAGAGGCAGAAGGAACAGTGAAAGTGCTGTGTGATTGGTGGAGGTGGCCAGCCTATGACGAACTGAGTTGAGCTTGGCTAAGTTTACACCAATAGTGGAATTTTTCCCCTTATGGAGTGAAGGTTGAGAAAGTGCTCACTGTGTGAGGGAGTCTGTCTGCCTGCAGCTTGTTCTGGTTATTGCCTTCTGTTACAGCCTGAGAGCGAGGGTCTGCAGTAGGACTGCTGTTTTACTTGTGGTAAGTAGAGCTTGGAAAAACAAGGATTAGATAACCGGTAGACTTGGCTTCCTCTCATTCTTTCGCAGTTTTAAAGGGAAGTCTGTTAGTGAGCAGTCAAACACTTTTGTTTTTCGCTGTTTTCACTTTCTTTAAAGCAGAATGTACAAAGAGGTTGTGTTTTGGTGTTGTGCAAGTCATTCTTATTACCCTGTAGATGGTCTTTAAATGGTCTGGAATGTAGTTTGTATCCTGGAGGATTGATTAGTAAGTCAAAGCAGGAATTCGCTGTGTCTAGTGTGGAATTTGGCAACTGATATAAGCATTGTTGATGGATATTCCTGGGCTCCCAACTAAAGGAAAACGATTTATTTCTTTTCCTCCCTTACTTAAGACATGCCCTGTTTGCTGGAATTATTTCACCAGCTTGTGTTGTCAGAATTATTGTACCAGGAATTTAGTGCAGAGAAAACAATCCCACCCCCTGTTCACCCAGCCTTTGCCGATATTTAGAAACAGATGATGCCACTTTAGTCAGTGTTCATATCATCACCTGGCTGGCTTGGGATTTCTGGAAAAGGACAAATGCTAAATCAGACCAAAAGGCGAGCTCTAGTTTCTCTGTGACATTACAGTAATTTCAGTTGGTTTCCTCACAGTTTTGACCGATGCTTGTTGTCTTCCAGACACTGATGAAATACTTAACACGTTTGTACCCGCACAGCACAATTGGTGGTCTGTTACCACAGACTCAGTTATGTGTGGCATTTGTTGCAAAAGTTTGTGCACATGTCTGAGGTTTAATTAATAAATGTTAATGACAACTTTTTGAAAGAATATTGATCTGTTTTTATGCTTAAAGCAAACTGCATGAGAAGATTGCATTTATGGTTCCTTTTAGCGATAGCACTCATTACATTTATTATGTTAAATTTAAAAAGAAATTAAGAATCAGTAACAGTTTTTATTAAAAAAAGATCGCTTTGTTCATTAATGAGCTTAATTTTGTTTTTAAATAATCCTCATTCTCCAGTTCTGATTCCTCCATTTGTCTCTCGCTCTGCAGAAAAAAATGAAGAGGACAAGGACTCTTTGGCCCCCTATTATTTGGAGACTCCTTATGGTTATCAGCTAGACCTGGACTTCCTCAAGTATGTGGACGACATAGAAAGGGGAAACACTATTAAGAAGTTGAATATTCAGAGGAAACCTAAAGTGGCCAGATGTGCGCCACCACCTCACAGTGGAGGTCAAACTGAGTGGACTTCTACTGACTCCCTGTCCTCCTCCAACAGTGATGAAAGCAAGCAGTCACCGGTCTACTTTACGACTCGGCACCAGCTAGCCTCCTTGGGACATATTGCCCAAGTCCATGAGCCACCCCAGGCCTTTGTGAATGTTCTTGAGGCCAAGCAGCCGCTGCTGCCACCACCCTCGCCACGCCTGCCTCGCCATAACCCCCAGGTCGAGAAAACACTAATGGAGACTCGAAGGCGGCTGGAACAAGAACGGCTGCTTATGCAGCCACCAGCAAGTGAGCCACCTAGGAGGCGCCTGGCCAGCTTTGGGGGAATGGGCTCCAGCAGCTCCCTGTCGTCATACGGTGGTTCTTATGGGCCAAGCCAGCTTTCACCCAGTCCAAATAGTCTGCCACATAATGGACACCTGGTCAATGGCGAATACAATCTCTATGTAACCTCCTCCATGGGCAGCTCCATACGTCACAGCCCACTCAGCTCAGGCATGACCACACCGGTGACCAACATCAGCCCTGTGCACCTACAGAACATCCGAGACCAGATGGTGGTAGCTCTCAGACGACTTAAAGAGCTTGAAGAGCAGGTGAAGACCATCCCAATCCTTCAAGTCAAAATCTCAGTCTTGCAGGAAGAAAAGCGACAGCTGGTGTCACAGTTGAAGAACCCAAAACTTGCTGGCCAGGGTCAACCTGGAGGCTTTAGGAAACGGTCATACAGTGTAGGCAGTGCTGACCAGTATGAGCCTGTGGCCCAGCTTCAAGCAGGCTCAGAGTTGCACATTGACGAATCAGAGAACGTGGAACAGAGTTCTCAAAGGCTACAGGAGTTTCGGCAGCTGACTGCTGAGGTGCAGGCTTTGGAGAAGAAGATCCAGGACAGCAGCGAGGAGCCGGCACGGGTTTCAAACCAAATACAAAACAGCACAAACCAAAATAACTTGCAAAGGCATTGGACTTGTGAAAGCAAATCTATTGCTGTTGGTGCAGATGAGAATATGAACGATGTAGTAATCTACAGGAGGTCAGCAGGTTGGAGCAAGGACGTTGCTATAGGGACCGAGCATGAGGTGAGGACCACAGGAGTTGGTGTAACCGAGGCCATGCTGGGCATGACTACAGAGGCTGAGACTGAAATTGAGTTGCAGCATCAGACCATCGAAGCCTTAAAGGAGAAAATTTACAGACTGGAGGTACAGCTAAAAGAGACCACCCATGAGATGGAGATGGGCAAGCTCAAGCTAGAGCTGCAGGTGGCTGGCTCAAGGAAGAAAGCAGACAAGGGCTCCATGGCAAGGCCTGAGATGTACAGCACTTCAGTGGAGGCCAAAGTACCCACACACAGCCAAGGGGTGGGGAACCATGCCGAATATAGTGACGTAAGCACGAGTCACGTCCAACAAACACACACTGTAGGCGTCTCTTGTGTTCCAGATATGAGGCATGTACCTGTGGGCCCAGAGTTGCCAATGGAGAGGTGGGTTGTACAAGAACGTGTGGAGGTTCAAGATCAGTGTGTTGGAAAACGGGTAATATTGTGCCACAAGAAAGTTGGAGTGGAAATAAGTATGTGTGAGATGGGAGTCAACACTGAGTTGACAGTGGAAAGTTTAGGACTTTGCAAAGCAGAACCTGAACAAGTGAAGGAATTCAGGTCCATTGGATGTGGAGATTGCTCTGTGGATGTACTAATTAGTCCCATTAAGGAGCTGTTATCCCAGAGCACAGAAACTGACGTGGTGAGTAAAATGGACTCGGCTGTGATGGTTTTGCCCACAATGCTTTCTCAGCACACAAACACAGAAATGAAGACTTCAAGTAAGTTTACCAACACAGAGAGTGCCATCCTCATTGATTCCTGCATCAACACTCAACCCAACTTGAAAGACAAGCAAACCAGCACCATACCCTTAGAGACTAGAACAGTTGCTGTTGGTGAAGGTCTTGTAAAAGACATCCAGGCCACAGTAAAAACCCGTTCCATTGCAGTGGGTACCACAGCTTCGGAGGACACTACAGAGAAGACGACTCCTTCTAAAACCAAAGATCATGGGGTTGGACACATAAATATACATGAGAACTATTTGGTGGGTCTCAAGACACGGAATATAGCATGTGGCCCCACTCAACCCCTTAACCAAGCGCAAGAGAAGAGTATGACAGCCAAACAGATGGTAAAATCTGAAGATTTACAAATGCAGGCCAAGGCTGGAAGTGGCGTTAGCTTAGACCACTACATAGAGAGAGTGCAGAAACTCCTACAGGAGCAGCAGATGTTGCTTGCTGAGAACTACAGTGAGTTGGCAGATGCCTTTGGCCCACCCCAGCAGTCCCAGTTCAGTAACATCAACAGTGAGCTGGTGACCACTCTATCGTCCATCAACTCTGTAATGAAGTATGGTAGTGTCGAAGAGCTTAACAACCTGGATCTCCGGAATCTACAAACAGACTCTGGAAATGTCAGAAAAGGTAAGAAATATAATGAATAAATGAATGTTACATTTCTTATAGATTCAAAACAGATTAGGGCTGCACAATAAATTAATATCAATATATATCACAATATGAAGCGTTTCGATAACAATTATTTAATTTTTAAATTTTGATATACATTACTTACAAAATCAGTCACTGTTCAGCGCACTCAATTTAAAATGTTACTTAAAAATATTAACATTTACAATAGGTTTATGTTTGATGGTGATGTCATGTTTCTTGGAAGTTTTGTTAGTGGATTTATACTGTTCATATCGATATCGGAATTATATTGTATCAACCAGAATTAAGAAATATATCATGATATATATTTTAGCCATATCGTCCAGCCCTGAAAATGGATACTGGTGTAAATTGTTTCATGTGTATACCGTGATACGACTGTCATCACAATAGCCCAATGTGTGGCTGTGATCCATGTGCTATTTTTACCTTCTGGATCCTGGTTCTTGCTGGGCATGGGGAGGAACCAAAAGTTGAACATGAGGTTCATCCTTTGTTCAATGAGGCTTGATGGGATCTGACAGGCCAAAGTTATCTCTGACCCTGAAAAATGCATTGGGCTTTGGCTATAAACCAACAATGAGCTCATCTCTTTTAGGAGGCAACAGCTTGTATTAAATGGCTAGTTGTTGTTTGTGCTAATGCTGATTCATAGCTCTTCACTATTATGTAACATCAACAGTAGCATTGTGCAGAGATGAGCATGGAGAGAAGATTAATCTATTTTTTCTGATTAAATAATTGTATACATTAGCAGGGGTGTGGTGTGTACATGCTTAGATATGAGGTGTTTATCACTGAGAGGATTTGCACGATTAAAACACATGTTTATCTAATTTAGAAGATCATTTTAAAAAGTTTCTTTTGTTTTTACGCCTGAACAAATTCTAATTAATGTCAGCCTTACTCTGTCAATTAGATCTTCACGGATAAGTAGAGCGTTATCTACTTCAGTGCTCCATAATATAAGCGTTAGTATGACACAGTGCCTCATTGTCTACATCACTATATGCTAATCTAATTTGACTGTTTGTGAAATGGGTTAAATGCTGTAATTGAGGGTCAGCATTCCTTTGTGGCTCTCGCAAGCCTCACAGTTAGTCCTTTCTTTAGATACACCACCCTTTTGGCCCCAATTCACAAAGCTATGAATAGCCACCACTTGGGTTGTTGGAGTGTAAAGCAAAAATGAGAACGTTTTATTGTGAATATCAAATACTTTGTGTGGTTGGTTATTCGAGCTTGCTGCCAAGACTTAAGAGTTTCCATCTTTGCTGCAGACTGATTTGGCCCGAGATTAGTGAAAGGATCTGGTCAGGTATTTTCGAGATCAGACACACACTCAGAAATGTTTGCTTTAGCTGCTCTTGCTTTATAAAAAGCCTTCTTTAAAGTCGATAGGCTGTAACTACATTATATCCGGCTTATGCGTGGAACAGGTGAAAGGTTTCTTTTAATGAATGACATTAAACTTAAGAATATTTTTTTAGAGCCGTTTAAAATATGCAGAATATTTGGTGTCAAGCAGCGTAAACAAACTACAAATCTTGCTCCAAAGAATTCAAGATGGCACACTTTTGAAGAGGGTATTTGTCATAATACAGAGCTAGACCTTTATCTATAGATGATGTCATATGTTATTAAAAATGTCTCTAAATATAATGACAGTGATTGTTTGTGTTATTCCAAGAATAGCATTCCCTTCAAGTGCCTGCCTGTAATTCCAAGGATATTCTTTTCGGAGGCAAGGCAATCGCATTTTCTTATGTCAGTGTAAAAAACACTTACTACAAAAACATACATCAACAGTAATTATGCAGGGGAATGTGAATACATGTCTCCCGCCGGCACTGAAAGCGTTTATTATGGTTTAGTGTAAATGTTTTTGCCGGTCTTGTAATAAGGTGTGATTCATGTGCAATTCATGCTGTAAATTCATGATGGAAAATAAATGATTTAGTTTTAACTATAATGTAATGGAATTTTTATTATTTATTTTGTTTTACAATTTAACCTTTAGACTAAATAGCGTGTTTATTAATTGGGGAAATATCAACATTTATAGTACGCTGTAGAACTTCCAGTGCTATTAGCTTTTATTCAACGCTGCTTACTCACCACCTCTTATCAGATTCACAGATTGCAAGCTCTCAGATTCTACATACGAAGACGGAGGTCACATACACAGAAAGCCAGCGTGCTGATGACACCGTGACCCAGAAGCAGATTGCAGCTGTACAGAAGAGCCGCATGGACCAACAGATGTCCACTGCTCTACATGGTGAGCAGTTGTTTAGCTGTAGCAATGTCCAGATCTTTTTTAATTATTTTTTTAAATATCAGTATTGGAGTCAAGAGACTTGTGCTCTGTTAACCGCCATGTTTTAGAGGTTACGTAAACAGACACTGTCCACAACTCGCAACAGACGGATAACAAACTGTCGAAATGTTTATTATAAAACGGAGAAAGAAAACCGTCCTAACGTCTGATGTAATATCCGCAGTGTCAGTGTTTTGACTGTGGTAAATCCAGTCTCCTTTCACAACACAGTCATAGTCATAAGTTATAAAGCCACAAAGTCATAGCCATAGGTTAAATTTAAGTGATAACAGCACGTTCAAAACAAAATAACCAGACGTCAACAGTAGCAGGTTCAAGATGCAATATAATGGTAACAAAGTAGATCATTTAAGAGTGTGAAACGTATGTTTAACGTTTAAATACGCTCGCTTTTTAAATGATTTTTGCAAATTATACTTTCTTAATTGTGCTACTTATCAGCTGCTGGCATTACTTCTGTTACAATAATGTCTATTTTAGAGACCCAGCTCAGAAGCCTAGCATTTGTGTCTGTCTTTGGGAGAACAAGCAACAGATTAGTGCTGCAGGCCACAGTGCCTTGTTCTCACCTGTCAAAATAAAGGAAATGTGGCTAATGACTGCTTTGGCCAAGTATCTACGCAGACAGGAGGAGAGAGGCAGGCTGAGGCTACATGTGTAAGGCATGTTCTGGCAGTTCACAGAACTGTTCTTTTTTCGTTCTCTGTGGAGAGAGGCGGAGGTCCTCTTTGGTATTTGGCAGCACAGAGCCTGTAGTTAAAATGTTTGGGATAGCTCTGGGTTTTGTACCAGTTTCGGTGCCTTGCAGAAATGGGCGTTTTTTGTTTTTTAAATAATTTTGTAGGTTTATTATCTTTTTATAAATGTTATTTAACAATTCTTAAAGAAATTTATCTTAAACAAATGTTTCTTTTAATGTGAAGAATGGAAATTTCCCAAAGCAGTGTGTTAAATAAGAAAGCAACTTGGCACGGTACAGCTCATGGTCTTGATTAGTGGTTATTGGCCAGTGGAAATGTTGAGGAAACTTGCTCATTTCCTTGCAATGCCAGTAAAATGTGCATGGTTCCCTTTGCATGCCAAGCAAGATTGTCAAGTGTTGACAGCTGGTTCCTATCAGATGCTGGTATCAGATTATTGGTGTGTTTCTCTGCAGTTCAGCAGTCAGTGTGTTTGTGTGTGCTCCACCTTGTGGCTCACCCACAGCTGTTTCAGAATCATACATGATGTCTAATGGACTGATTGGATTGAAACAAAGTATTACCTGTGAACAAATATCAGTATTTGCAGATATTTGCTTTAATATTAATAAAAAATAATAATGAGGAATTGGACAGTTCATTAGATTTGATTGTGTTTCTGTGTTACTAGGCATCTGGTCTTTATCATTTTGACTCTATGTTTAAAGGCAGATATGTTTGGGAATCTGCCATTGGCACAGATTTCATGCATCTCTAACTTTTGTAGTTTTGATCGTATTAATATGTTTACTTTGAGTTTATTCATCTTATTCCTCTCGTTAGGTGGTCAGAGCACTCTGAAATCCATCATGAAGAAGAAAGATGGACGCCAGGGGACCAATGGTACCAAAAAGAACCTGCAGTTTGTTGGTGTAAATGGAGGGTAGGTGCTCAGTTCATACTGTATCATTTAACTTGGTGATGTACAATACTATAAGTGATAACATACATAATTGTTAGTTTAGTCAGGTATTAATGTCCTAAAGTAATCTTGTGAAACACAAATCCTGCTTTCTCACAGCCGTAATAAATATATACTGCAGCCCAGGTGTTAACAGCTGTCCCCAAAGACGATATATCTCACAAAAATGACCTCATTGCATTGGCTTCCAGTCTCTTTTAGGATAGATATTAAAGTATATCTTCAGTTTTAAATATTTGATGAGTTGGATCACTTGTAGAACTCACAATGCAATAAAAGCTTCATTCAATACCATAATACAATTTTTTGACATTAAACGGCCAGTGTAATGTTTTTGACATGTTCATACATTATATGTTGAAGTTATTACATTTTATATTTTATTGGAACTCAATTTGTAATGTAATGGATAGCACTTAAATTAATATATTAACTACATAATAGTTTTTTTTTTCTTTTTTCATTATCAGAAATGTAATAAAAAGCTCTTTGTAACATAATGCATGGTTATTACAATAAGGTGCTACATCACCACATCCATCACAGCAGACCTGAGGAATGTGCTTCTTGTTTTAGTTTAAAATGTCATACATTTCAAGCATCATCCCACAGCAAAATCCGTAATGCTCCCTGTGTGCGTTATTTTTAATTACACAGATACCAATCCTGTACAATAACAAATAACAGAATTTGAAAATACAAGTTTGGCTCCTCGTAACATCTGCCAGTGTGGCTATAAAGATATGTGAATGGTGTGATCTGTAGCAACCAATATTTTTCATCCTCTTCACTTTCTGTTATCTTCACTTTCCATGCCATCTGCTGTTGTCCCAGGTATGAGACGACCTCGAGTGATGACTCCAGCTCTGAGGAGAGCAGTTCTTCAGGCTCAGAAGAGGAGGAGGAGGAAGATGAGAAGGAAAGGACAGGGAGTGGAAAGGAGAAGATGAAAAAGGAGTTCAGTGATGAAGGAGCAGTGGATGTGGAGAGGGATAAGGATGATTCTGGTCAGAACATGCAGGAAACAAGAGAAAGGTACTATAAAGGGTTAAGTTTAAACTGTGAGATCCAGGGGTGGCACAGTGGTGTCGCAGTCACACAGCTCCAGATTCCCGCTCCGGGTGACTGTCTGTGAGGAGTTGGTGTGTTCTCCCTGTGTCCGCGTGGGTTTCCTCCGGGTGAATGTCTGTGAGGAGTTGGTGTGTTCTCCCTGTGTCTCCGTGGGTTTCCTCCGGGTGCTCCGGTTTCCTCCCACAGTCCAAAAACACACGTTGGTAGGTGGATTGGCGACTCCAAAGTGTCCGTAGATGTGAATGTATGTGTTGCCCTGTGAAGGACCAGCGCCCCCTCCAGGGTGTATTCCTGCCTTGCGCCCAATGATTCCAGGTAGGCTCTGGACCGCGACCCTGAACTGGATAAGGGTTACAGATAATGAATGAATGTGAGATCCAGAGTTGTTTTTACTTTACAGTTTGCACTGTTTATAATTGTCTGTGTGAATGTTTACAGGAATGGATGTCTGGGTATTTGTGTGACAGTATGTGTGCTTAAAAAAATTTAGATTTTATATCTGTGCGTTTGTGAGCTACTGTTCAACTATTTTTTTCTTTTTAAACACCACTCTACTATGACTAATGGTGCCAAAAATGGTGTAGCAGCTATGGTATATACTTAAACAAATAAGTCCCTGTATGTGTTATGGCACATGAAGCATGGAAACAAATTACTGTGATAGTTAACCAAGCTAAAATTTAGCAATGATTCTGTGTTCTCCCATAAAAATACAAATTTTATGTTATGTAGATGGATTCATAAATTGTTCAATAGAGATAACGTTGTTAAAGCAATTGCTGATGTTTTAACATATTCTTTTCACAAAAAAAGTGTCGTGTTTCTATCAATCCACCAGACTTTAAATGTTAATCCTAATCCTGTCTGTGGCCACTGTGCAGAAGGTCAGTTGACCCATGGCTTTCTGATGCTTCCTTTCTCTCTGCCTCTAAGGTACGAATTAAGTGAGAAGATGCTGTCTGCATGCAATGTCCTGAAAGCCCATTTGAATGACCCCAAGGCTTTATCCAGCAAAGATGTGGTGAGCAAACTATTCGCTTACTAATCCATATTAATAAAACAGATTACCGTCTTCTGATCTACAATAATCCCGTCTCTCTAAGCCCAATCCACAACTGGCGCTGTCACCCTTGAACATCTGCACTGAGCTGTAGAATCCTGTCCTTTCTAAACACAGCAGCTTTATTCACTATCAGCACTCTTGGTGAACAAACAAGGGCTTCAGATCAAATTAGAGTTTTGGCGGGTCTTTTGTGCTTTGCTTCACTGTGCCTGAGGCAGGAATGGGGTATTGGCTCCTTTGTGGCTAACACAGTGTAAAAGAATGCAGCAGCAACAGCAAGCAGCACCGACCTGAAAGCTCAAGCTTTGAGCCAGATCCAGCTGTGTGTTGGCAGGGTTACAGAGTCCAGTCTGAACCCAAAGCCGTGGCTGGCTGATGTTCTAGCCAAGCAGGAGCCGATTTATAACCTTTAATGACCTTGATTAGGACCAATTATGATAGTCTAGGAGAAGGTAGATAATTCTGCAGTTCTTAGGCTTGGTTGAATTTAGTGCATGTTGAGGTCAATTTTGTTTTTTGGAGGGTTTGCTCTTAAGTTACTTAAAATTTAAATGCCATATTAATTCATTTGATGACTCTAATGTACAAACAGACCAGCTGACAGACTTGGGCCCCCTTAGGTAAAGGACAAAGACCGTTCTAATGAACTAATTCCATGCTAATTTCTGAGCATATATTTAAATCATGTATTAAATCATGCATATATATTAATCATGTATTTTTACTAGACTTTTTTAATATTTTCTGTTAAAAGCAATATGTTTTTATTCACTGTTCAAATTACCACAGAAACTCATTTGTTATTTGTAGCACATAGTCTGTGTTTATTTTCATGCAGTTAGCCATCTGAACAACTCCAGATGCTTTGTCTCTGCCGTATAGCGTTAAACAGACGGAGATGGAGATAGCGAGAATGAGGAGCTAGCATAGCAGATTTAGCCGCCTCTTTTTTGTTTTTTTCTTTAACCTCTTAACTGCTGATTCTGGGGCTTAGTAAACACATTAGAACTGTTTCCAGCACGCAAACAGTCTGGAGAGCTAGCAAATAAAGAGGGAAAAGTCCTCAATTTTGATTAAAATCATTTACTTTTGTCTTTAGATAGTAAAACTGAAGCCCTTCTTTATCTCTTATTACAGAGGACGTGTATAAACACAGTTCAGCACGAGTGGTTCAGAGTGTCCAGTCAGAAGACGGCTGTGGCTGTGATGGTGGAGGATTTCCTGAACGCTTTCCGCAATATTTCACCTGCTCTGCTGCAGCATGTGGTCAACATGGCCGACGGCAACGGAAACACTGCTCTCCACTACAGTGTTTCCCACTCTAACTTCCACATCGTCAAGAAACTGCTGGATGCAGGTAAATGATGACATATATTTAACACGTTTATTCAACTTTTCCACTCCCTATATTCTGCCTCACATGATTACTGCTTGTATGGACCTTGTCGCTATTGTTGTTGTTTTTTTTTAACTAGTCTTATCTCTTTTGTTTTCTTATTCATTATTTTCTTTTTCAATAATGAGACATTGTTTCCAGAACACTTACTAAAATAAATGTTTATCTGCAGTACCTGTCAAACGGTTATTCCATTTATTTTTAAGAAGAATGCCAGCAGTTATTCAAAATGTCACTGTAATTACATTTGAATGTGTTTTGATTTGATAAGTCAGAACAGTGTTGGTGAAAAGGACCAGAACTCTGAAGAGATTAAGACTCTTGTTTGGGTTGGTGTGTCCAACATTTGAAGCAGTACAATATGCTTCCAATCTGTAGATGTACATTTTGAAATAAGAATAGTTAATCCTCTGCGAACCCTTTTCATAAGAAACCCACATTGCTCTAGCTGTGTGCAGCTAAGATGCTGGAGATGCTGTGTATGATGAGGTGCTGCACTTCTCTCCGAGAAAAGCTCATTGTTAGCTCTTTTTTTTTGTGTATAACCCCAATCTGACACCCTCAGTTCCGAAAGAGGCCCCCATTGTTCCCATTGTCTGCTCTGATTTTCCAAGCCTGGCCCCATGGCCAGTCAATAAAACAGCGCTTTAACCTCACTCTTCCTCCTCATCTCAAAGCTCTCCTGTCTCAATAGCTTGCATGTAGAGTATCTCCCCTTCTTGAAGTCTAACAAAAGAAGCCCTTCCTCCAGGAGCACTGACTTGAAGGGTGGGCTCTGGACCCTCTCTGATGTTCCGGTTCTCTCTTTGTCACAGATGTCTGCAATGTCAATCAGCAGAACAAGGCGGGCTACACTCCCATCATGCTAGCTGCGTTAGCAGCCGTGGAGGCTCCCAAAGATATGAGGGTGGTGGCAGAACTGTTCAGCAAAGGGGACGTCAACGCGAAAGCCAGCCAGGTCACTGTGACCCCTGAATTACTTATTTTTTTAATTCTCATAAATTGTTTTGCATAAAGGTAGAGTCGCAGTCACACAGCTCCACCAGGGAGTTGGAGGTTGTGGGTTCGATTCCCACTCCGGGTGACTGTCTGTGAGGAGTTGGTGTGTTCTCCCTGTGTCTGGTTTGGTTACCTCCGGGTGCTCCGGTTTCCTCCCACAGTCCAAAAACACACGTTAGTAGGTGGATTGGTGACTCAAGTGTCCGTAGGTGTGAGTGAATGTGTGTGTTGCCCTGTGAAGGACTGGCGCCCCCTCCAGGGTGTATTCCCGCCTTGCGCCCAATGATTCCAGGTAGGCTCTGGACCCACCGCGACCCTGAATTGGATAAGGCTTACAGATAATGAATGAATGAATGTTTTGCATAAAGTTTTAAATCGTTGGTCACCAAGTTTTTAGCAACTGTAGTTAATGCAACTGCACATTGAGAAACTGACTTGTTCTGTTATTTATGGTATTAAAGGTATGCTTTCTAGTCTTGTTGTATTTTGCCCTATGTACACAGAGATGGCTCTGGTGTGTATATAGATAGGGGTGTATCAAACAATTCAGACAGGGTTCAGAGCTGGTTACTTGTGATGTCTTTTTGACCTACCCTGTCTAACTCCGTCCCTGGCTGTCTGTTTCCCAGGCTGGTCAGACGGGGCTGATGCTGGCGGTCAGCCATGGGCGGATGGACATGGTGAAGGCTCTGTTGGCCTGCGGGGCCGATGTCAACATCCAGGACGATGAGGGCTCTACGGCGCTGATGTGCGCCAGTGAGCACGGCCATGTGGAGATCGTCAAGCTGCTGCTGGCCCAGCCAGGCTGCGACGCCACACTCAGCGACAACGTAAGTAAACGGCATCTATATTAAACTATAAGTAATAATCGTCTTTTTAAAAGAACATATGGAAAATAGAGTTAAATACAAGAGTTTGTTAAATTAATGTAATGGTAGCACTGTTAAAGTTTCACTCTTCACATTACACCGTGTGCTAAGAAGCAGAGCTATATTTTATTTTAAGGCTGTGCTTTAACACTCATGCATTTCCATTTGACTGCCCATTCCATTTAAGACACAGCTATTCCAGTAAGAGACAGTTATTTCTGTAGAAGAGGAAAACGTGCCTAAGGAATCATTGGAAGCATTGGTTAATCACATGTGTAATTTACCTCCATGTATTTACTATATGACTGTCTTTTTGTGTAGGATGAAAGTACTGCTCTGTCCATTGCTCTGGAAGCTGGACACAAAGACATTGCAGTGTTGCTTTATGCTCATGTCAACTTTTCCAAAGCACAGTCACCAGTAAGTGCCTACTCTTCTGCTTTTAGCTGTTGTGCTATTGATAACACATTACGTTAATCAAAGGTGGTCTTGTTCCTTTAAAAAAAATATTCAGCAGAAAATCCTCAGGATGTAGAAGACACTCACTGTCTTTTCATCTGCTACATTGACCATAGAGGAGGATGATGTACTACAATTAGACTGGGGTCAATCTGTTGTTCTGCATGCTTTGTTAGCCACCTTTCTCTGTACTCTTCAATGATCAGGTCCCAGAAATGACTTCTGTAAAGCAGGTATTAATAGGGTGGTGTCATTCTGAGCACTTACGTGTTAGCAGTTTTTAAATCCTGCTGCGTAACTAGGATTCGAATAGCAACCAAAAATATCTAGCTATGAGCAAAACAAACTGCAGCAACAGATGAGCTGCTGTGTACGACTTTGTATCTACAAGGTGGACCTTCAAGGTGTGTGTGTCTAAAGGAATTGACTCTGTTTAAAAACAACAGCAGCACTGCTGTGTGATTCAGTCTCACCAGTGCAACACACACTACCACCACGTCATCGCAATTGATCATACACCCTGCTTAATACTTAATGCTCTAGGGTCTGTGGTGGTCAGTTGGGTGTCCTGCTCACTGAAGAACAGGGTGAAAGTGGGGCTACAGGTATGCAGAACAACAAATAGACTGCAGTCTCTAATTATAGAACTTCAAAGTGCTCCTCTCAGTGGAGCTGACAAATTGGAAAATGAGTTGTAGAAATAAATTCATTTTCATTTTACGGCTGATAGGAAATACAGGGGTTGGACAATGAAAGTGAAACACCTGTCATTGTAGTGTGGGAGGTTTCATGGCTAATTTGGAGCAGCCTGGTGGCCAATCTTCATTAACTGCACATTGCACCAGTAAGACCATGTGCATCCAATGGTTCAAACATTGTGTCCTGAAGGCGGTGCCGTGTATCAGGACGACAATGCACCAATACACACAGCAAGACTGGTGAAAGATTGGTTTGATGAACATGAAAGTGAAGTTGAACATCTCCCATGGCCTGCACAGTCACCAGATCTAAATATTATTGAGCCACTTTGGGGTGTTTTGGAGGAGCGAGTCAGGAAACGTTTTCCTCCACCAGCATCACATAGAGACCTGGCCACTATCCTGCAAGAAGAATGGCTTCAAATCCCTCTGACCACTGTGCAGGACTTGTATATGTCATTCCCAAGACGAACTGACGCTGTATTGGCCACAAAAGGAGGCCCTACACCACACTAATAAATTGGGTCTAAAACCAGGTGTTTCAGTTTCATTCTCCAACCTCTGTACGTCTATACAATAGATGCACATCACACAAACTGTAAAACTGAAGCTTTGAATTGGCTGAATGGTGTTTCTGTCGTCTGTCACAGGGAACCCCTCGGCTTGGCAGAAAAACCTCCCCCAGTCTCACAAGGCGAGGAATGTTTGATTAGCCCTCCCCTCCCTCACCCTGTCACTGCTGCTATTCCTCATGGTTCATTTGTGCCTCGTTTTTGTTTGTATTCTGCAATCTTCAAAACCCCAGCAAAGGACTCATAAAGATGCCTTTCACGTTCAGCACTTTTTCTGACTTCAATTCAGCAAGTCTCTCAAGATTTAACTGAATTCCATGCTATATACATTTTGTGCCTGAAATCACCAGCAACTGAGATTAAGTGGATTTCATATCAACTGGAATTTATATTGGAACAACTTCAAAATAATGTAGATATTGAAGTTTATAATATATATCAATGCTCTCTTTCTTGTCGAGCTGTGTTTATAGACTCTTGAGCTTTTTGTTTTTAATCATAAATCAAGTTCTCAAATACGGCCAACGGTGCCTGAACTCAAGCTTTATATTTTAACCCTGTATATAATATAGCTCTGTAATTCAGCTTAGAGGTTGTAAATCACTTTTTTTCTCTCTGCTAAAGTCCCTGGACATATGCGATGGGTATAAGAGTTTGGATTAAATTTTTGAACTTTTTTGACAGTATATATCTAGATTGGGTTCAGTCCTTACTTTTATAAATGCCATTATATTTAATCACAGTATTTTGGATATTTACTATTACTTCATAACAGAAAACAGAAGTTAAATATTTATCAATTAAAACATGCTTTTTTTATTACAGATAATTGTATTTTCATTAAACATAAATGTTTACAATTCCTGGATATCGTAGATTGACGTACCCCTCGTCTAGTTTCTATCTTTGTGGTACTTTTCTCCAAAATTAAATGTAAAGAATTCCTGAGACTTTCCAGTTAATAAACTTTACTTAAAATGTATGATTTGTTCTCAGTTATTTAGCCATCTCTCAGCAATGGAGTGTGATTCACCTCACATGCAGCACTGCCTCCCTCTAGTGGAGTCAAACACACCATGCCACGTCTCAGCAGGTTGAGTACAAACAGCTGAGATTAAATCAAAGTGACTGCTCGTCTCAGTTTGAAGTTATGTTAACGTTAATGGAAGGTACATTTTGTGTTACGACATAAAAAGTAGTGATCAGTGTTGGAGAACAGGAATGGTGTCTGTTCAAAGTTTCAGACTCCTTTTAACAGCTTGCTATTTTGCAAAATGGTTGCCAGATGATTAGAACTTCTCAGTTATTGGTGCTAATTTTCTTAATGTGTTCTTTAATGTTGATTACGTCTGTTTCAAATTTCATTTTTAGTTTGTGATATTTTCATTTGTACACTCATTGTCTGTAACTGTAAACTGTTCTGTAAATCCAGGTTTGCAGTGAGAAGAATCACTGGGCGCCAGTCCTGCACAGGGCAAATAGAATGTGCCACAAGTTTGCCACAAGGTCACATTTTGTTTTATGTTTGCAGTATGTTAAGTTCTGCATATAAAATGAATTTGGATTAAAATGTCCAGGCATGTACTCCATAGACCACAAGAAATAAGTCTATATTAAACTATGATACATTCCTAGAAGTGGATCATATGAATGGCTAAATAAATATTGTATAAACATAATGCCATTGTCTGAGAGATACATGGGTAGACAATGTCAATTTCCCTTTTAAATGGGGCTACATTTGTCAGGAACATGCATTTGTGGGATGAGCAGTAGCGCTGAGTGTGTGGGTTGTGCCCATAAAAAATGGTCAGATCCCCTCTGTCAATGCCAAACGGCTTATTCTGCCATTGACTTGTTTGGTTGTTTGGTGGACTGGGTGAATTAAGTTTGAAGGAATAAGACGTATTGGCAATTGAACAATTTATTCATTTAATAAACGAGAGCATTAGTAACATGTGGAAGAACCATACACAGCCACAACAGCCTCCACCATCTCCTCACGCTGGTCACCAGCCTGTTCACACACTGCTGCGAGATGGCATCCCATTCTTCAACCAGCATTTGTCACAAGTCAGCCAGCGTGGTTTGTCGGTCACTGTGGCACGAACAACACACCCAAGCTGATCCTACGAGTGTTCAGTGAGGTCAGGAGGTCCTGCTGGCAGGCCATTCCATCCTCTCCACTCCTAAATTCTGGAGGTAGTCTCTGATATACACCGCTCTGTGGAGCTGAGCACTGTCATCTTGGAGGATAGGGTTTGGTCCCAGGCTGTGGAGATATGGGATTGCCACTGGTTGCAGAACCTCATCTCAATATCTTTGCATTGAGATTGCCTCCAATGATGACAAGTCTTGTTTTTCCAGTCAGGGAGATGCTGCCCCACACCATCACACTGCCTCCACCAAAAGATGTTACTCTATCTGTGCAGCAAACAGCATGGTGTTCTCTGCATCTTCTCCAAACTCTGACCCTAATCCTGTGCAGTCTGTTCCATATTGTCAGGGCAGAGAGCCGTCGGCCATATTGTCCTACAAACCTTGACTGCAAATTTGTTGAAGACGGCCTACGGTACCTAAGTTCTGACAGTGAGGAAACAATATTCTTGCAGCGTCGTCTTCTTGGGACGCCCACTTTGCAGCCTTTCTCTGACATCCCCATTATACGGAACTTGGCCTTCAATTTGGAGATACTAGGTACTAGGACTCCAAATAATGCCCTATCACATGGGCTCCATCAAGATCAGTCAAACATGGCATGCCGATTCTTGGAGCAGACACCTGCTGACAACTGTAGCAGGGCCCATGCTCACAGGTGGCACCTAGGGGTACCACAAGCTCAAAACGGGTGTCAATAGCAAAAAAAAAGCTTTTTGGCATTGGCAGAGAACATTTGATTTCTTTTTCATGGGCGCAATCCACATACTCAGCTCTACGGCTCATCCCACAAATGAATATTCCTTACAAATGTGGCCCCATTTTAAAGGAAAATTAACAGGCTTTTCAACGGTATAAGATTTATGGCCAAGAAACATTGTTACAACAAAGAAATAATCTACCAAACACATTTCCTTACTTTTTGGGCTACGTTTACATGCTTAAATGTAGGCTAGCATCTTTTATTTATTTATATAATTGCCCATATGTTTTTCAGAGGCTATGTTTTTGTCCGTCCCCCCCCCTCATTATAGGGTTTAACTTCAACTAATCTTACATGTGCACTAAAGAATTCACTTAAAGTGCCATATTTAAGTTTGCTTTGTGTATGTTTACATTTGGCCATGTGTTTCCAAACCATCACACACAGCTGTATGTGAACTGAATATGTAATTTTATATAACAAAAAGAGATTTTCCTTTTTATTATTGATATTAAATTATGTGAAAATATTTCTCCTTCACAACTGAATTAAACTACTGCTAAACTGGTGTTTCTCCTCGAAAACAACCAAAACACTCGTATTGTGTACATTACTAAAAGCCTGAACTTTCATAGATATCTTTTGGGTTTTTCTGATATTAGCTGTTAGCCAGTGAGTCCTGAGTGGGAAGGAACTGAACTCCCACACAGCTCAGCTGAGGCGGACCGCTTTTGGTGAAAAAAGGGAGAAAAAAAAGACAGCACTCATTCCTCTGGGACCGAACTAACTGCACAGTGGCATTAATTCACTCCAAGATATGAGCGACGAAGTCAGGGCGAGGCAGCCGGCGGCGGTGGAGCTGAGCGGGGCTCAGAAACAACCCCGCACCCCTAAGTGCTCCCGGTGCCGCAATCACGGGTTCGTGTCTCCGCTGAAGGGCCACAAGCGCTTCTGCAACTGGAGAGACTGCCAATGTCAGAAATGTAAACTCATAGCGGAGCGGCAGCGCGTCATGGCGGCTCAGGTGGGGACAGTTATATCTGAGCTGGCTTATGGTTAAACTTTACTTTCTGGTTAAGCTTTACCGAGGTCCTAATTGAAACTTATTTACAGTGAATTTACTGTTAGAGCTACTGTATGTTGCCCTTTGACCTGTTGTGTTTGAATGTTCCTCATAAATAAACAATAGGAACCCAACCTTTAGAGTAAAGTCAGTTCTGTTGTGTAATTATGAAAATTAACTATTCTAATTACTCACTGAAGACTTATAAACCTTTTTAGAAAATCTCCAAATGCATTTGTAGATTATTGGTTGCTTGCCCTATTGTAAATTATTGACCAAAAGCTACGAAATATATTATCAGCCGTTTCCACTTTTCCACGTCCAGTCACAGCAGTGAATATCAACGGTTTTCAGCGTGAGCGTGGGTCTGCGTTGAAAAATATAGCTAAAAGTAATCAGAAGAAATTATCCAATGAATGCATTATAATTGGATTATTACATCGCCTTCGCTGCTGACAAAAGATCGTCACAATCTAAACGGTTGTGAGAGAACTGTTGTGTGTTTCGTTATGTATCCCCTTAAGAAAGTCTTTAACTATTATCAGCAGTAGCATAAGTCACAACTCAACAGTTAGCATACACCACCAGAAAATTTTAACACAAGGTTGTCAACTGCTCAGGAGAAAATTTATAATACAATACAGTACTAGCTAACGGACACTGTCAGGGCTTATGTTAGCAGTTGTGTTAGCAGTGTTACAGCAGGTTTGTAACGTCTTTTAACAGATTAGTAACCTGAGAGAATTGTTCAATTTTAGTAATAATTTTAGTGAGGACATGGCTTGTGTTCACTTGTTATGTTAGTAGGGATTATGTTAGCCTGTGTTAACTGGTTTATTTTAGCTGCGTTACAGCCTGTAATGGTTTATTTTAGCTGGGTTACGGCCTGTGTTAACTGGTTTGTTTTAGCTGGGTTACAGCCTGTGTTAACTGGTTTGTTTTAGCTGGGTTACAGCCTGTGTTAACTGGTTTGTTTTAGCTGGGTTACAGCCTGTGTTAACTGGTTCATTTTAGCTGCGTTACGGCCTGTGTTAACTGGTTTATTTTAGCTGCGTTACGGCCTGTGTTAACTGGTTCATTTTAGCTGCGTTACGGCCTGTGTTAACTGGTTCATTTTAGCTGCGTTATGGCCTGTGTTAACTGGTTCATTTTAGCTGCGTTACGGCCTGTGTTAACTGGTTTATTTTAGCTGCGTTACGGCCTGTGTTAACTGGTTCATTTTAGCTGCGTTACGGCCTGTGTTAACTGGTTCATTTTAGCTGCGTTACGGCCTGTGTTAACCGGTTTATTTTAGCTGCGTTACGGCCTGTGTTAACCGGTTTATTTTAGCTGCGTTACGGCCTGTGTTAACTGGTTTATTTTAGCTGCGTTACGGCCTGTGTTAACTGGTTTATTTTAGCTGCGTTATGGCCTGTGTTAACTGGTTTATTTTAGCTGCGTTATGGCCTGTGTTAACTGGTTTATTTTAGCTGCGTTACGGCCTGTGTTAACTGGTTTATTTTAGCTGCGTTACGGCCTGTGTTAACTGGTTTATTTTAGCTGCGTTACGGCCTGTGTTAACCGGTTTATTTTAGCTGCGTTACGGCCTGTGTTAACCGGTTCATTTTACCTGCGTTACGGCCTGTGTTAACCGGTTCATTTTAGCTGCGTTACGGCCTGTGTTAACCGGTTTATTTTAGCTGCGTTACGGCCTGTGTTAACCGGTTCATTTTACCTGCGTTACGGCCTGTGTTAACCGGTTCATTTTACCTGCGTTACGGCCTGTGTTAACCGGTTCATTTTAGCTACGTTACGGCCTGTGTTAACCGGTTCATTTTAGCTGGGTTACGGCCTGTGTTAACCGGTTTATTTTAGCTGCGTTACGGCCTGTGTTAACTGGTTTATTTTAGCTGCGTTACGGCCTGTGTTAACTGGTTTAGTTTAGCTGCGTTACGGCTTGTGTTAACTGGTTTAGTTTAGCTGGGTTACGGCCTGTGTTAACTGGTTTAGTTTAGCTGCGTTACGGCTTGTGTTAACTGGTTTAGTTTAGCTGGGTTACGGCCTGTGTTAACTGGTTTAGTTTAGCTGGGTTACGGCCTGTACTGGTTTATTTTAGCTGGGTTACAGCCTGTGTTAACTGGTTTATTTTAGTGAGGTCACAGCCTGTGTGTGGATGGTATATTTTAGCTTGGTTATAGCCTATGTAAACTGTTTAATTTAGCCTAGTTATGCTACAGGCTTTGTTAACTGGTTTAATTTAACGTTTTTACTGTCTGTGTTAGCTGGTTTATTCGGTTTGTGTAAACTGGTGTATTTTAGCATTGCCTAACACGTAGGTAATTGAGTGCAGAAGCCATATTTATATTGATTTACAGAGTGCAGTATAACTAGGGAGTACAGATTAATTTGACATGCAGCCTGAGGCTCAGATTAATTCTATTATAAGGCAGTAGCAGTAATGTAGGGCGATGAAGTGTATTTTATCTTCACTTTGACAATATTTACATGTATATTTTCATGATTATTTTAAACCCATGGTGGGTACTGTTTTCTTTGAGTCTTTATTTAACTTGACATTCATTCATTCATTCATTGTCTGTAACCACTTATCAAGTTCATGGTCACTGTGGGGCCGGAGCGTACCCAGAATCACTCCTATGGACACTTTTGAGTAACCAATCAACCTATCATCGTAGGTTTTGGACCGTGGGAGGAAACCAGCATGGACACTGGGAGAACACACCAAACTCCTCATGGACCCTGGAGCTTAATCATTCATTCATTGTCTGTAACCGCTTATCCAGGGTCGTGGTGGGCCTACCCGGATTCAATGGGTGCAAGGCAGGAACACATCCTGGAGGGGGGAATGTGTGAGACACACTCACACACATTTAGTCACACACTCACACCTACGGACACTTTTGAGTCACCAATCTCATGGTGGGAGGAAACCGGAGCACCTACAGGAAACCCACACCGACACAGGGAGAACACACAAAACTCTTCACAGACAGTCACCCGGAGCGAGATTCAAACCCACAACCCTGGAGCTGTGTGACTGAGGCGCCACAGTGCCGCCCTCCTGCTTAATCACATATTGGTTAATACATTTAAATATTTAACAACCAAGTTTAATGGATTAACCTTGAACCATGAACCGTGTCTTTTTAAACATTAATTTTAATGTGGTTTTCCCTTTATTTCCAGTAAGTTTTCTGACACTTTTACTATTAGGCAAACAACATTTTAGTTGCCCTTTCTGTCTGTGTGTTACAAATAATTATTAATGAATTTTACAATCTTTATCAATAATAATTAACAGATTATAAACCATTTATAAATATTTATTTATAAGGTTTATAAAGAGTGATAACAGTTTATATAGGCTGAAAAATAGATCTACATTTTGTGTCTATAATGCTGAAGAGTTAAACCAAAGCTATCTGCTAATTTGACACCACAAGGAAAATCAACAAAGCTGGGAAATGAGAAAAGTAACTTTACTTTTATGAAGCAGTGTTTATATGTGGAACCATGAGCACTCAATTGACCATTTTAGTGTTTACTTGTCCTATTCTGCATGTCAACTGATTTTTCTGTATGCGGGATGTCTCAAGCAACTAGCAATCTAGCATTCAACCCTTAGCAAAGAGATAATTTACAGGCATGATGTACATACTACATCACAACAACCAGTAGGACTTGCTCTGTCCATCCTGGCACCATGAAAATTATATTATTTTATATTATTCATCATTATTATTATATATAATTATATATTATTTATTGTCTGTAACCGTTTATCTAATTCAGGGTCGTGGTGGGTGCAGAGCCTGAGGGCAAGGTGGGAACACACCCCAGAGGGGGTGCCAGTCCCTCACAGGGCAAGACACGCTCACACACATTCACTACCTATGGACACTTTTGAGTCGCCAATCCACCTATCAACGTGTGTTTTGGGACCATGGGAGTAAACTGGAGCACTCAGAGGAAACTCACAGGGAGAACACACCACATTCCTCACAGTCACCCGGAGGAAACCCACGCAGACACAGGGAGAACACACCACATTCCTCACAGTCACCCGGAGGAAACCCACGCAGACACAGGGAGAACACACTACATTCCTCACAGTCACCCGGAGGAAACCCACGCAGACACAGGGAGAACACACCACATTCCTCACAGACAGTCACCCGGAGGAAACCCACGTAGACACGGGGAGAACACACCACATTCCTCACAGAGAGTCACCCGGAGGAAACCCACGCGTACACGGGGAGAACACACCACACTCCTCACAGACAATCACCCGGAGGAAACCCACGCATACACAGGGAGAACACACCACACTTCTCACAGACAGTCACCCGGAGGAAACCCACGCAGACACAGGGAGAACACACCACACTCCTCACAGACAGTCACCCGGAGCAGGACTCAAACCCACAACCTCCAGGTCCCTGGAGCTAACCTGCTGCGCCATTGTGCCGCCCTTAGTGTATATCACATTAGTTTTTGTATGTAATAGATTTTTTCTAATGTATTGCATCGTTTGTGTTTAGGTGGCTCTGCGTCGTCAGCAGGCTCAGGAAGAGGAGATGGGCATCTGCACTCCAGTGAACTTGCCCAGTTCTGACTTTGTGGTGAAAAATGAGCCAGATAACGATTACGTGTTTCCAGTGGGAACTAGATCTCCACTGTCCAACAGTCCTGGCTCTTCCTCCTCCCCGACTGCTTCAGGTGAGCCAAGATTTTTAGATATATATTAGTTGTTTGTAACCCAGACAGCGTAGGAAACTGGGACAGAATAAAATATGAATCATATCTGGGTCTCTTAAGTGTGAAATGGGAAAGTCTGACTAATTATAATAAGATTAGGGGGGGGAAATCATGTAATTATAAATATTCTTTAATATTTGACTGGATTCTGGAAATAAATTTCATAAAACATCTCTTCATCTTCCGCTCCGGGTGACTCTGTGAGGAGTTGGTGTGTTCTCCCTATGTCCGCGTGGGTTTCCTCCGGGGTGACTGTCTGTGAGGAGTTGGTGTGTTCTCCCTATGTCCGCGTGGGTTTCCTCCGGGTGACTGTCTGTGAGGAGTTGGTGTGTTCTCCCTATGTCCGCGTGGGTTTCCTCCGGGTGACTGTCTGTGAGGAGTGTGGTGTGTTCTCTCTGTGTCTGTGTGGGTTTCCTCCAGGTGACTGTCTGTGAGGAGTTGGTGTGTTCTCCCTATGTCCGCGTGGGTTTCCTCCGGGTGACTGTCTGTGAGGAGTTGGTGTGTTCTCCCTATGTCCGCGTGGGTTTCCTCCGGGTGACTGTCTGTGAGGAGTGTGGTGTGTTCTCTCTGTGTCTGTGTGGGTTTCCTCCGGGTGACTGTCTGTGAGGAGTTGGTGTGTTCTCCCTATGTCCGCGTGGGTTTCCTCCGGGTGACTGTCTGTGAGGAGTGTGGTGTGTTCTCTCTGTGTCTGCGTGGGTTTCCTCCCACAGTCCAAAATCACATGTTGGTAGGTGGATTGGCGACTCAAAAGTGTCCATAGGTGTGTGTGTGTGAGTGAATGTGTGTGTGTCTGTGTTGCCCTGTAAAGGACTGGCGCCCCCTCCAGGGTGTATTCCCGCCTTGCGCCCAATGATTCCAGGTAGGCTCTGGACCCTACGCGACCCTGAATTGGATAAGCGGTTACAGATAATGAATGAATGAATGAATGAATCTCTTCATCTTCATCTCTTCAACTGTAGTGTTAAACAAAAGGCTGTCTGTTTCAGGTTATTTTTGTCATATCATCATAGAAATGAGAGATAAGCCTGTAATGACCTTTAAACCTTCAGTGACGCTTGAGAAATGGTGGGAGTAGGAGAACACTGAGGACCGTGACTATGGAACACAACACAGCCAGTGAAGTGGACTCCTTATTTTTGGGAAGCTGGGCGGGTAGCAGGGTATCTTTTCATTACATTCTGTCACTACACCTATCTGTAGCGTTAGTGATTGTGCCTTGCCAAGCTGGACCATCCTTTTGATGGCTATTTTGGCCAGAGTTGGTGGCTCAAAGAGAGTGGGAAAGAAACAGGCTGTTCTCGCTCCTCTGATAGGACTAAGCTAGGAGTGTAATATCAGCCCGGTCAAGGTTGCATTACTGACGTCTGTTGGGCACATTTACAGGAAAAGATGGCACATTCATAGAGAAGATGGCACATTCCAGTCAGCTTGCACATCAAGAGAAGGAAGAAATAAGGAACATAGAAGAAAGACAAACAGATTGGCTTAGAGCCCCCTGAAAGTTGTTGTTCCTTATGAACAACGCACCTGTTTTTGGCTCGTTAGTGGTAATGTAAGAGGCCAACATGGTGGAGATGGTGGAATCCATCACAGAGATATTTCTCCAGATCAGTGGTTCCGATTCCTGCACGTGAGGAACTTCTGTCTCTGCATTTTGTAAAATTGTAATAATTGTTGTATTAAGTGAGAAGCTAATACAGAAATTACCTTTGGGCCACACTATGCACCACAAAATCTATTAATGCAGCTTTTTTGAAGCTTAGAGTCCACTTTAATAATTAGAGTTAGAGTCCACTTTAATAATTAGAGTTAGAGTCCACTTTAATAATTAGAGTTAGAGTCCACTTTAATAATTAGAGTTAGAGTCCACTTTAATAATTAGAGTTAGAGTCCACTTTAATAATTAGAGTTAGAGTCCACTTTAATAATTAGAGTTAGAGTCCACTTTAATAATTAGAGTCCACTTTAATAAAGCTTTAATAATTAAATATTTAACAAATTATTTCCATTTAGAAATGTGATGTATTTGTATGAAATTGACACTATAACAAGCCCTGTCTTGATAAAGATGGATTAGACCAAGAGAATATTCCTGTGTAGGGTTGGGTGACCAGACGTCCTCTTTTCGGGACCTAAAAAAATGCGTCCGGGCGGGATTCCAAAACTGTCCGGGATTTTGCCGTCTACCGTATTCCCTCTGTCCCAAATCTTACAAAAAGCCCTAATACCTTTATTGAAGCGTGTACTTCGATGACGTATGATGACGTTCTTTTAGAACAAAAGGGAGCGAAATGGGCGCGCAGGGAGTGTTCAAGGGGGCGGAGCTCAGAGCAGAAATGGGACACACTTCGCCGCGCGCACTTGCTTGTGCTTACATTCCTTTCAGCCGAGCTCCGCGTTTTACTGGAGCCTCGAACAGAAATGTGTTGAAAGTTGTTAAGGTAAATTATCAGTCTCTTCTTTGTAGTTGGAAGAGTTTCTATGTCACACAAGCCTTTCACTTTCTGCTCTATATTGTATAAAAAAACTGAAAGTCGTCACGTCTGTCCCTATAACGACACAAATATACGGACACACCTGACCGTTACTGATTTTCTGACGACTTAATCAAGTTACATCTGCGCGGTTTTTCTGTTTAAATAGGGTGACCAGACGTCCTCTTTTACCCGGACATGTCCTCTTTTTCAGACTTAAAAAATGTCCGGGATTTTGTTTTTCTAGAGCTTGCATAGAACTTCTAGAAGTTTCGTTCACAAACTAGTCCCGCCCTCACCTACTCTGATTGGTTCGCTTGAGTGAGAAGGGGGCGTGGCGAAGTAGCCTAACATCTTCTGATTGGACGGTCTGACTGTAGAGCTACCGTTATTGGTCGATAACCTTCTCTGTAGACATTTAATTGGTCAGTCTGCACGTCAATAGTCTTATGGATCATTTATCAAGTCTGTATTACTTCTGCTTGTTAAAGTGTGGCGCTTGCTCTTAGTAACATTTAAAAAACAGTTAAAAGTTGAACTCGTCAGTTTCTGTCATGATCATGAGTTTTCTGGTGCAAACAAGTCGCTTTAATACAGGACTTCAGGTTTGAAATTTGGTATGAACAGAAAAATAACAGGTCTTATCGATAATAAACTGTCAAGAAATGACAAAAATGTTAATTATTTTTGCCTAGGGCCAAATGTTGAATGGAAAGGAATCTGTCCAAAAAGGCATTTTTTTTATCTTGTTAACGAGGATCGGTTTATGTATTAAATTTGCCCCATGTGTCCTCTTTTTTTTGAAAACTCAGATATGGTCACCCTAGTGTAGGGTTACTAAACATCTTAAACCTCAGGCATGTGATTTTTAATAAGAAAATCGTGTATTGTAAGAGTGCAGTCATGGATACCATATTCTGCTGTTGCACGTGTTGGAATAAACGACATCCACAATGAAACAGTAACTCTTCTGTTAGCGTTGTCACATCTGCCTGCCAACCATTAAAACATACGTTGTGTCACCAGCAGATGGTGCTAAAAACAACACAGTTGTGCATTGTAGTTTATCTCCAGAAGTGGGTAGAGAAGCCTGAACCTTATACTCGGGAAAAGGATTGTGACTTGGGTAAAATCAAGTAAAAGTTGATTCAAGTAAAAATACTAATAACTTTCCAAAACAATGTGAGTAAAAGCACAGAACTAGTAGCTCTAACAACTACGTAAGACCAGTAGAACTTTGGGGAAAGCCAATATAGTTCAGACAATAGAGTGTGTCTTTAGAAAAAAGGGACTCAACTGGCTTTGAATGAATTATGTGTGAGGAAGATTAAGGTGGTTTGTAACTGTACAAAGTGTTATTTCAGGCACTCGCACCTCACTGTCACCGAGTCCCACCTTCACCAGCAGGGGGCACTCTGAGAGCTCCACTGACCTGGTGGTGGACTCCTCCTCATACTACAACTTTTACCAGTCATCCCGGTACCCAGCCTACTACAGCAACCTCTACAATTACCAGCAGTACCAGGTGACTACATACACAAAGACTACTCAAATATAATAGAAATATAAACACACAGTCTTCCACTAGATTAGCCAAGACATTTTTTTGTTAAGGGGTTTTGTTTGTGGATTTTAGGACTAACATTTCTCCAATTACTAGGTCTAAGTTTTCATGACAGTTTCAGTGTAGTTAAAGATGCAGACATACAATGATCTATAAAAACTAACAAAAAGATCTGCAGAATTTGTACGGGCCCAAAACTTAGATGATAAACATTAATTTATGACAATTTCATGCTTGATATAATATGCATTTTTCTGGATCTAATTTATGTGACAAGCCATTTGTCTTTTATTGTTTTTCTATGTTTTATTGTTGTATTCGTTATGGAAATAATGACTGTATATAGTGTCTTTTAGACGGTAGGACTCCCAAGATGCACTGTTGTGGTGACTTCTTGTGTTAGCAGTGTTCCAAACCCTCTCAAACAGGAAGTATTATTCCATATTAACCCAACACCCATGAAGAACACCACCATATACACCCCTCTCCCTTCTCGCCCACGCCATGGCCTGTGTAGTGCAGGAGTGCGCAGTAATGAGGTGATTAGCTGGGCTGGAAGCCGTGTTGATAGGGGTTTCTGTCAGTGGACCCGGCTGGCTGTTTTAAGGTGGCAGGCTATGGTGAGCTTCCCCTCGTTCCAAGCCACTGGGTGAGCACAGCGTGGCGGGTGTGCAGTCTTCATGCAGATTTGCCCCTCTAACATGTTGTTTACATTTCCCCACTCCCCCCAGCCGGAACTGCAACTAATGCTGCCACTGGGAGTTCTCTAACCCTTATCCATGCTATTTCCACAGCAGAGAATTGGTCTCCCTCCATCGCTGAGCACATCAATGATTTCAGTGGAAGTGCTGTAGTGCATTCGGAGTTGGACAATTATATTTTTGGCCAAATTTAGTGTGATCATGGAGTACATGGCAGGCAACGCAGGCAGAGAAAAGAATACACATGCCCTGAGGTCTTGTCAGAACCTCTTCTAATGAATGATTGGTTAAAATGCACCCACTGCTGACAGAGTTGTGCAACGGCGCACACACGACTTGTATAATCTTCAGAGAAACGCTGAGAGTAAAGTCACTGTGGCCAGAACCGTGTGTTATGTCTCCCAAAACTGGACTGTGGAGCAGTGGAACCACATGCTGTGGAGTGATGGAGCACCATCTAAGACCTTTGGGATGCATTGGCATGCCGTTTGAGTGGTACAGGACTAATCATCCAGCATCAGTACCTGGGCTTACTAATTATAGCTGCAACCAAAGATAGTCCCAGGCATAACTCTGGACTGTTCCTATCTGTACATTATGGGTTTTACATATAACTGTTTTACACACACTTGATGAGGCACATTAGAGCATAGAAAACACCAAGGATCCTCCAGAAAGCATGTCTAGAACCACTGACGAGGCCATTTTAATGTAAGCTTTTAATGTAAGGGTACCTCTAGGATTGCGACGATGAAATGTTGATCTGCAGAGACCTGTGGTCAAGGGCTAATTTATTGAAATGTTGCCTTTTCTCATTGAGCAATAATAAGAGGTTTTCAGCCCTGTGAATGAAGTGTTTTGTTCCACAGCGTCTAAAAGTGGAAGGTTCAATTGCCCCCACTCTGCTAATGTCTAGTTAAGGCTTGCCTTCCATTATATTGCATAAGTCTGAAGATCTCCATTTACACACATTGAATCGGACGGCATGAAATTGAGGGCATCCTCAAAGTCATGGCCCCTTCAACTTTGATATCCGATCAACTTAAGGCAACACTTTTATTTATCCGCATTAATCAGCCCCCTACCCGCTGATATATGACCCAGCCTCCGCACCATCACATAATATGGTTTTAATATGAAGTTACCCTTGTATATTCACTCTGATTTATGTTACAAAGTGTCCCAATTGTATCGAATGTGAGCTACTCGAGTGTGAAATAAATTAAATCTATATTTCTCCAGGGACTTGCCTCTGAGAGTTATGTCCATGCAAGCCATTGATGGGGCCATATTTTAGCATGTTTGTGCAGCAGGGGGCCTGATGGTGACATCTTGCTCCAGGGTCACTGCCTTCGTCACACTACTTTATGGAGTTTAATATAGCAAAGGTTAATGATATTGCTATAGTGTTTCAGACCCCTTCCGTAGAGAGAAAGGTACTGTAATGCGGAACTTATTATGCGTAATGGGGCTATCTGCAGGATGAATGAATTCAAGGTGATTTCCTGAGCGTTCTGTTGCAAACAAAGCCAACCTAGACATAGGACATGTTTGTTAGGTGAAGAGCTGGTCTTGCCTGAGGGAATGTAGTGTTAGATTAACACCTACAAACACTTATATTATTATTTAAGTTGTATATTTATTATTTAATTGTGTGTCTGAAAAGTTTACTTGCACTCATTTCTTGTTTTACCTTGTACAAATGTGTCAACATTTAACTCATCTGGGGCAGTGAACACACACACACAAATGCACTAGGACCAGTAAGCACACACACACACACAAATGCACTAGGACCAGTAAGCACACACACACACACACACACACACACAAATGCACTAGGACCAGTAAGCACGCGCGCACACACACACACACACACACACACACACAAATGCACTAGAACCAGTAAACACACACAAATGCACTAGGACCAGTAAGCAAACACACACACACACACACACACACACACAAATGCACTAGGACCAGTAAGCACACACACACACACACACACACAAATGCACTAGGACCAGTAAGCACACACACACACACACACACACAAATGCACTAGGACCAGTAAGCACACACACACACACACACACAAATGCACTAGGACCAGTAAGAACACACACACACACACACACACACACACAAATGCACTAGGACCAGTAAGAACACACACACACACACACACACACACACACAAATGCACTAGGACCAGTAAGCACACACACACACACACACACAAATGCACTAGGACCAGTAAGCACACACACACACACACACACACAAATGCACTAGGACCAGTAAGCACACACACACACACAAATGCACTAGGACCAGTAAGCACACACACACAAATGCACTAGGACCAGTAAGCACACACACACAAATGCACTAGGACCAGTAAGCACACACACACAAATGCACTAGGACCAGTAAGCACACACACACAAATGCACTAGGACCAGTCAACACACACACACAAATGCACTAGGACCAGTAAGCACACACACACACAAATGCACTAGGACCAGTAAGCACACACACACACAAATGCACTAGGACCAGTAAGCACACACACACAAATGCACTAGGACCAGTAAACACACACACACACACACAAATGCACTAGGACCAGTCAACACACACACACACAAATGCACTAGGACCAGTCAACACACACACACACACAGTTGGGTTTAAGGTGCCTTGCAACAAGAGCATTTTGTTTGTGGTCGTTCACTCCAACTGCTCCAAATTTTCTTGTCAGTCGTGGGGATCAAACCAGTGACATTCTGGTCCCAAGCCCACTCTTCTATCCATTAGGCCACATCTGTCCATCAGTAAGAGTTGTTATTTTTTTTATTTGTTTATTGTGGCTGTTTATTGTAAATATTTAATGAGTTTTTAATTTTGGAATAAGGGCATTCTGTTGTCATTAAAAGAATTTGAAGGTAATCTCAGCTCTTTTCCTAATGGAACTCAAGAGCGGTTCTCAGTTACTGTTCATGCAACCTACAGATATAGAATTGTTATGGACAAACTACAAGACAAAGACTCACAAATGAAATAGGTGGTGATTGTCAGGGTCCACACATTGTGTGCCGTTGTAGAAAAAGTTTTGTGAATGGTTTATGTTAATTTTGGTGGTTTGGTAAGCTACAATCTTTAAAAAAAGTGCAAATATTTAGAAAACTACAATATTTAAAGGTGACTTCTAATTACAAATTGAAATGCAGGTTTGTCTTATAAAACATGCTGTTACTTAGCACTGGTTTCTGAGCTTGTCCCCTTTCACAAATTTTGTAAATTTGAAATTTTGCTTAACATCTCATCTATATTTTTATATGTTTGTGTTTTGAACTACACTTTCTTGCTTCTGCGAGGTGAGGTTTTTGAGGTTGATCCAGGTTTCCATACATTCGCCCTCCACTTGGGAAAAAAGTAAAAGAATAGAGGAGATGCTCTCTGGTTAGTCTTTATCTGTGTCCATCTCCCACCCTCTCCCACCGTGAGAGAGTGGGGCTGCGCTGCACTGCAGGTGGAGAATGATAATATGAGGGTGGCATAGAGAGCCCAGACAGCCGATGGTGCCAGATAAGAGCCTCTGAGGGAGGTAAGGGAGCTCAGCCAGTCTTTATTAATGAGGCCGCACTGGAGCTTTCTCACCAACAGTAGCACTGCACCCATGCTACACCACAAAAGGGAAAGTCAGGCATAAACTTTCAACACAGCAGCTGTATTTCCACAGTTAGGTGGATATATCTATTATATAAGATTGGACCAATTTTTGATTTTATTGTGTAAATTGAAATGTAAAATGCTTCAAAGCAATTCCCAATTTTAACTTTAGTTTAACACATGCAGAGGAATTGATTGGTTCTGTTTTTTTGTGGCATATTTCAGATGCTTGCCATGTTTTGTCTCGTTCTGGTTTCATGCAAGTGTCACTGGAGCACGCTCAGAAAAATACAGTTCAATTTCTGTTGTATTTGTCATAGGTAATACAAGAAGCCAGCGTAGCTTAAATAACAGTTTATAAAGCTGTCTGAAATTGATGGGGTGGACAATAAATGGTGACATATTATGGGCTGACAGAAATCAAATTCCATAAAAGTGAAATTGAAAATCCCCTAAAGCCCCCCGTGCTGCTGAGTAGACAGCTTCTTTTAAAACAAGCAAGTTCTCACAAAGAAGGAAATTTACCAGAGATGTGTGTTGCAGTTTATTTTGAGAGAAAAAAAAATCTGGCCTGAGAAGTCAAGCAAGACTTGTAAGGGCTGTGAATCTTATCTTCATTTTTTGTTTTAAAACATTTCATGATGAGACACGAACAACGTACAAGTACGAGAACTAAGCTTGTTGCAAAAATCTATCAGATTTGTTATTTGTATTATATTACGTTAATGGTTAATGTTATTACAAGAAAGAAAAGGAATTACCCCACATTTGTTCTTTTATATTTCTTACAGTATTAGCTTGGATTTCCAACTAGGAAAGGACTTTAATTTTAATTGTATGTGAATCATATTATGCTTTGAAAGCAGATGCCCAGTGGAGATAGCCTTGTGTCCAGCCATAATGTGTCCCAGCAGTATCGCATGCACTACTACTCTGCAGCGTCCTACCTCAGCCAGGGCCTGGGCACTGCTGCCTGTGTGCCCCCAGTTTTCACCCTCGAAGAGAACAACATCTGCCAGGAGCCCAAAGCTGCAGGTCAGTGCTCTCCCTACTTTCTCTCTCACACACACACACACACACACACACACACACACATGCACCACACATACACACACACACATAAACGTATGCACACACCACTCTCAGGCCCATAAAGTTTTATCCAGAGTTTATCAACAGTGTGCACAAGTACATCCGAGGGAGGTTCTCTCTGCAAGTCAAGGGCGCCATAAAATTCTCACAAATGCATAAATTCAAAAGTAAAACTTTTATTATGGCCATTTGTCCTAGACCTTCAGATTTAAAGAGATAGCAGCCACATGTACAAGTACATGCAGAATTTCAGAAATCATAAACTGGTTTTTAAATCAGTGGATATGCTCTTAAATAAACCTGAATAATATTTAGTAATAGCTTCATATTAGAACATCGTCGCTTTAACTTCTGGGTAATAGTCGGTTCTAAACCACCCAGAATAAAAACCCGTAAATGGACATATTCTAAGTGACGTTGATAGAACGCTGGCATGCTCTGGTTGTTTAAGAAGACCCACCTTTCCCCCATACCCCAAAGCCCTTCACCTGCTCTAGATCTTAATGAATTTTACATGCTGCTTTCCAGTGGCCCAAACATAAGGGTGTCTCTCACCCCCACTCTCACTCCAGGGGGTCCCATGCTCCATTACAACACAAAAGCAATAAAATCTGGGTGGTCCAAAAACACTGATACTAACTTCCCAGTTACTAGGGAAATGCCAGTCTGATGTTTCCGGCATCTTGCGTCCAGCAGGTAATTTAATATCATAACAACACAACAATTACATATATAGAACTCCACAGAATTAACAAAGATGTTAAGACTTTCACATAGAAAACTACTTTCTTCTACTGAGGCAGTGCTAATCGTTTTAGCTTTTGTTATGAAGGAGAATTAATGACCTTGACCTTTTTGGCATGACTGCAGAGATTTCTGTTATCTGTCACCTCCCGTTCCAGTGTGGCATGTCCACATCTCCCAATCTCTCTGTCATCATCATTAGAACAGACAGTACGACCATCCCTTATTAGGCAACACATTTGGACCCGTTTTCCAGAATTACTATATACATGTCCACACCTTTAGGAACAATAATAGAGAGCATATAAACGTATTAACCTTTTTTTTGTAAGGATTTCATTAAACATGATCTTTTTAACCATTAGATGTTTCAGTAATACTTAGAATATTCTAAATTAAAAAAAAGCAAAAAGCAAGTTTTTAAATTATTTACAGCTAACATCAAAAGAGATTTCTGTCTGATCGTTCAGAAATTTGTACCTGATGATTCAGTGGTTCAATTTAAAAACTGTGCAGACCTTGTGAGACCTGTGTTGTAACATTCACGGTGTCTGGCTTCATCATGCTGAAATAACCATGGACTTCCCTGAAACTCATGCTCCTCCTTTTCCAAATTACAGTATAAAATCGATCATGGTCCATTTTCAAATAAAAAAAATACTGGTGAAAGTGAATTTACAGATCAACTTTTTTTGCATTTTGTAACTTTCCCAAAATTTTTTTTTGTATCGTTTGTATAATTTTGCCATCTTTTTTAACGTAATGCATCCATTTATTTCTCCATTTTTGACTAATGTAATTTTCATATGAGCCAGCTTTAGCCTGCCATTCTCTGTAATTCTACATGGTCTGCATGCTCAATCAAATCTCACTCAATATCCTGTCATGTCAACAAATGCTGAGATGAACCTAGATATCACCTTATTGAAATATCAGTCCACGTTCATGTGTCTTTGATGTGTACATAATGCATATATAGTTTTGATCTGAGTTCATTGAGTTGTGGTATTTGCCAGGAACAAATGTGCAAAAGTATGTCCTAATCAGTGTTTTTCAAACTTTATATGTTATGATTTATAGGTGATTAGAAGTCATGCATGGATATTGAAGGCAAAGTTTGATCCTTGATCCTGAAGATGTAGAGAATGATGTAATGCGCTCATGGACATATGTCTTTCTCTGTGAAGGCCTCGGAGTGGCCCATATAGCGGCTGTGCCTCCTGTACTCCAGCATGGTGTGCAGTGTATTTATTTCCCCCTTGTGCTGGTGGGTAATCAGTTGGCCAAATACGAGCCCAAATAACCTTCAGGAGTGCCACGCTGTCCTTTCTGAGCGGGCCCCTTCCACCACCGTCTCTGGAAAATTGCCTCTGGGGTTAGTGAGCGGGAACAGTTAAGATTTACAAACAATGATGAAGCTTGTCATGCGTCTTTCTCCATCCGTCACGAGCGGCGGCCCTGCTGGGGCGTCCAAGTGTTCTTCATAAAAGGCAGCTCGCTGTGAAATACGCCCCTGTGCGCGCTTTACTGCCGCGAGCTCGTCAGCAGCGCTCTGCCATAAATCGCCTAGGCCGCAAGTGACACTGCACTCCATCACACGGCCGGGTCCGCCTCGCCCCCACCCTCACACCCACTCTCCATACACTTGCAGGAGCCGACCGCCTGCAATCGCCAGAGATGATGTGCCCACCGTGAGTTATGTAGGAATTTTAGTGTTATACGAGACAGCTCCAGGTTTTACCATTTTCTTTCACGCTTGATTTTTTTCCCCGTTGTTGTTGTCGCGGTATATTGCTGAAAGTGTTCAAAGTTAGTTGTCTTGTGTAGGGCGGACCAAGTTTACTTTTGAAGCTTTCTACAGTAAAGAGTCAGTTTTTGTAAGTGGAAGGATAACAGTAAGTAAGTCTCTGTCATTTATCCTTCTGAAGTGCCGATGCCAATGGTATGGATGGAACTGTCAGTGTCAGACTTTGTTGTGATTCAGTAATGAAGTGGCAATCTCACCCCAACAGAAGATATGTATTGATCTCACTGTTGTGTATTCCTTCAGTATGCTGCCCTGCTGTTTTAAAACCACAAGATGATTTCCAGGTATGATTCATATTCCCTCAGTGCCCTTTGTTATCCACATAAAACTAACCCATGTTTCATATTAGCTAGTTCTGTCTAGTACAGAGGCGGCATGATGGAGCAGCAGGTAGTGTCGCAGTCACACAGCTCCAGGGATTTGGAGGTTGTGGGTTCGATTCCTGCTCCTGGTGACTGTCTGTGAGGAGTGTGGTGTGCTCTCCCTGTGTCTGCGTGGGTTTCCTCCAGGTGACTGTCTGTGAGGAGTTGGTGTGTTCTCCCTGTGTCCGCGTGGGTTTCCTCCGGGTGCTCCGGTGTCCTCCCACAGTCCAAAAACACGCTGGTAGGTGGATTGGCGACTCAAAAGTGTCCGTAGGAGTGTGTATGTGTGTGTGTTGCCCTGTGAAGGACTGGCGCCCCCTGCAGGGTGTATTCCCGGCTTGCGCCCAATGATTCCAGGTAGGCTCTTGACCCACCGTGACCCTGAACTGGATAAGGGTTACAGATAATGAATGAATGAATGAATGAATGTCTAGTACAGAACCAATGTTACATGAATGTTGTTTAAATCATATTATACCACGAGCTTTGTTTTTTTTTTATATCCCAGCTCTAAATATCTGTATTATGATATACATTGGAGTAGTATCTTTGACAGCCATTTAACCCATTAATTCACATTCCTATCAACACAAATGTAGCATTAGTTTAGTCATTGCTGAATAATTCATAGCAATTATTTCAGATTAATATTTCAGTTTTAAGCCTGTGTTATGAGCAGTTATCTCTGTGAAGCTCCATCATATTCCTTTGGACACTCTTTGTCTAGATGTACACTTGAGAATTTAAATCAGAAACGGCACACTTGACACAGTCTTCTGGAAATTAAAGTCCTACAAGAATATTCAAAGGCCCCATTCACTCTCCTCCACTGTGGGATTAACAGAGAGGAACAACAAAATAAGAACAATAAAGTGATAAAAATTCAACAGGAAGGGGTGTAATGTCTCATGTAACAGAAAAGCTTTTGAGCTTTTCTCATCATCACTAATCCGTTTTCGTTGACGTCTCCCCAATAGAGCGGGCGTTCAACTCCTCTGCGATAACCTCCACTCACGAGGTCGTGTTCGTTGTATTAATATGTTAAAGGATTTTTCTTCTTTCTGAAATCACTTAAATGGGACAAAATAAAGATCTGTCTGAAATATCTCTAACACTTTTCCTCCTCCAGAATCAATAGACAAGCATATGACACCAGTCCATTTGCCGTCATGCTGACATGTTGTTTTATGAAATTGCTTTTCAAGTATAATGTTGACTTTTGAATAACCTATAGTTATGAGGAGCAGTGCTTCAGAGATGTGGATATTGATCTTATCACAGCTGCATTTAGCATTTTAGTCAATACGACATGGACTCCGAGAGGTGAGCACCTAAACTGACGAAACACAAAACAAAGCTTTCTACTACTAAATCTCAGAATGAATTAGTGGCCTAGAGGCGATATCCATGGCTGGATTCTAACCAGCTGAAAACACACTTAGCGACTCCTCCATTTCATGCTGTCTTCCCCACTATGCTGCTGATGCTAAATGCTCTGTCTTTTCTCTCTCTATGGATTGGTTAAATACCAGTGTAATTGCCTGCTGCAGCCTCAAGCACAGTTGTAATGTCTTGTACAACATCTCCATTAAGACTTGCCTAAGGCTCTTAGGAGATTAAATGGGTGCGGAGCGCTGCTTTATGCTCTTCTCTTGCTTTTGCCACTGTCCGGCACACAGACAAGCTGAGTCACAGGGATAGACAAGCCAGACACCATTAAAAGGAGTGCTTTAGATCAGATAGAGACTGATAGGGGGGGTTTGGGAAGCTGTTTTGATATGAGTGAACAAATTTTTATCTTACAGATCTTTTAATTCCTAAAGCTGGAATGAATAATAGCCCTCATCTTGTATAATTTTGCCACTGCTGAGTGATGCAGTAAGTGCATGCAGATCTCACATTCAGCCATCACTTTCTCAATAAATGATATATCTTAATATTTAATTAACTCGTTTAATGGCTTAGTTCCAGCTGCCATTGCGTTGCAGTAACATTCTTATGCGGATTTATATATTAAATGATACTCAACCACAACTGTCGGCACAAGCACCCCGTGTTAGAACTGCAGACTCCAGAAAGACAGCTTCTTGTTTATTATGAAAGCATTGCAGATTTATCAATTAAAACATTATGTATCTAAAAGGCTATGTATGTGGCTATAAAAGGCCTGTCCTCCAAGGTTCCCCTCAACTCTCACTTCACCATTCTGCCATTAAAAGTCTCAGCTGAATATATTGAGACATTTATATTCCCCTTGGGGCTGCAGCCCACAATGGTGTTTTTATTTCTGCATCTTTTATTACACACTCGCAATTATTTTCTCCTGTTTAAACAGACCGACAAAAAATCTTTGAAATCATCGATCACACGTCTCAGGTCATTATAGTATATCCATAATGTTTCGACGAATCAAAGCGGGAGTCCAGAGATGGACAGGTCATTTTGTGGGGGCCGGTGAAGCAGCGTAACAGTGCCAGTGATTTAACTTGGAGGAGGGCCTGTCAATTTTCTCACTGACACTCTCCGGCTGGGGACAGATTGGTTAACAATGCGGGGCTAGAGGTGCTTCTGTGTTTAATTAGCCTCTGACCCTTGCATGATGCCTTCTGCCAGACACTGCTGGCTGTGCATAGCGGTTTCTAATGGTCCAACAACAGGGACTGAAGGTTGCTGTCCTAATGTTGTCCAGGAAAAGTTAATGATGGAAGTTCAGCTGTTAATAGAACGGGATTGTGTTGTGCCATGAATAATAAGTATACTGCCACTGTTGGAAATGAAAACTTGTGTCTCCGTGTTTGTTTATTTTTCTTTTCGAAAAATTACATAATTTTAGAACAAATGCACAAAACCAAAAGTTAATTAAAACTGAAAATTAACATGGATTATATTAACATACTTTGACCAAAATGGTTTACTCTGTTCTATATCTGATCTATACCTTTTTGCTTTTGAATATATGAGATCTTGATCAGACAGCAGTGACATAATACACTTTAATTTACTGCGTGATGTGGACTTTACCAAGAGAGGATTTAAATTTTTTTCTACAAATCACAGATTTTTGTTGTATTTTTTATTATTTTGTCTGAAGCTGTTTACTCTTACACATTATGAGCAGTTTTTTATGACATTGTGGAGATGTATAGACATAAATACAGCACTGTAGATGAGTAGATTCTAATTTTCCGAATTTTAGGTAACATTCATTGAATAAATTAACTAAATTAAAACCTTACGGACAAGTTAAACTTCATCCACATACAAACAACTGTCGTTGTTCCCCCTCAAACTCACCAATCCACTTTAAAAAATGCGTGTCCCACATTTAAGAGCGCCTCAAACAAAATACACAATTTTAGATAAAAATTGTTCTTTCCCTATTAATAATTTAAAAGCTGTTCACTTTGGGAAGTCCGAGGACGTTCAGAACCCAATAATGCTGGTGTTCACGAGTTTCAAAATGCGTTGGGCGGAAGTGTATGATGATCAAAAATAAAGACCTCCCAATGAGTAAAATCTATTACATTTTTTGGATCTTTGATGTTACTGATAAAATATGAATAAATTCTATTCAACATTTCCCAGCTAATTTTGTTCAGCCAAAATTGTGTAAATTGCAATTAATACTTTGTTCAAATTTGTTGAATTTAGCTCAAGTTACTATTAATCATTCATTATCTGTAAGCGCTTATCCAGTTCAGGGTCGCGGTGGGTCCAGAGCCTACCTGGAATCATTGGGCGCAAGGCGGGAATACACCCTGGAGGGGGCGCCAGTCCTTCACAGGGCAACACACACACACCTACACCCAGCTTCTCCGAGAGTATCTTTTGCACTGAATGTCTTTCTTTAATGCACTTATTACTTCTTGGCATATTGCACTTAATGTAAGGTATTTTGTATAATTTGTGCTGTAGTTCGAATGTTAGATCCTCTTTTGTAAGTCGCTTTGGATAAAAGCGTCTGCCAAATATGTAAATGTAAACACACCAACTCCTCACAGACAGTCACCCGGAGCGGGAATCGAACCCACAACCTCCAGGTCCCTGGAGCTGTGTGACTGCGACACCTACCTGCTGCACCACCATGCCACCCAAGTTACTATTCGTTTTTTAACTAAATATTAATTGACCCCAGTGAATGGACATGATGCTGTCCAGTGTAATTCCAAATCCAGGTGGAGATGTTCAGCTGTGGAGTTTCTCTGCAGTGATGGAGCTCAATCCAGCATCTTTCAAAATAAGTTGAAGTGGCTTGTGAGATCCAGAACTAACCACTTAACACCTGACCTGATGTTTTGGTGGTGGAATACTGTCGAAGGACTGCACACTGACTATTAATGTGCCTGATTTCTACACCCATCAGAGACAATCAAGTCAAGTCTAATTTATTTGTACAATTTTACACTTTTTACAACCTGATGAGATCACAAAGCAGCTTTAGAGACATTGAGATTTAAAACAGAAATCGAAATTAATATTCCCAGGTGAGCAAGGCAAAGGCCACAGTGGCATGGAAACACTCCCCGTGCAGCTGGAGGAAGAAACCTTGGGAGCAACCAAGACTCACAAGAGGGACCCACCCTACTCTGGTCAAACAAGTTATAAACAATAGAGTTTTGATTTAAAACTACAGGTAGAAGCAGCCTTGGAGTTTGTATAGGTAGTGGAGGACCTTACTAAATGTCTATGCTGAATCAGACAGTGAGGGCTGTCTTGGACTCCTGGCCAAGTGTTGCATTGGCTTCACCAGGTATCTGTTTATGATCTCCTGATGATAGGGTTAATACTTAGCTACTTATGGATTTTATATAGCACAGGATGTGAAAATTGTAGTACTTGTAGTTATTAGTCTCACAAAAAAAGCTCTTATCCAGGTATTACAGATCGGCCAATGCAGTGTTAGGAGTCTTGCCCAAGGACTCTTAGAGGTGTAGCACAGACTGGTTGCCCAGGGCTCTCAAATGGGAGCCAGTGGCGTTACCACTCACTTTTGTTTCCGTGTTTCTATTCTATTCTAATGGCTCTGTCATTTCAGTTCAGGCTGTGTTACTTATTTTAAATTAAGCATAAAAATGTGTGCTGCTGTTTCAGTTTAGAAGTATGCCACCATTTAAATACAATGTACTCAATATTCCTGTATACTGTAAGCTTTAAAGCCCAGTCCCATTCTGACTTGAGTGAGAGCTCCACTCCAGCAGCTGCATCTGTCTCCTGCAGAAATGGCGGCAGCCGCCTCTAACTCTGAGGAGTCAGCATATGTTTAAGGTGCTGCACCCCAGCCCCCCTCCTCTTGCTGTTTGACTGTGTTTTCTGCGCCATTAAGTCCTGCCACAGCTCTAATGATTGAGAGAGAGATGCGCATGTCATTCCATGAGAGGACTCCATCTCTTGCTGCATTGCCTTCAGTCATTTATTTTGTTTTTTAATCTTTCTCCATCGCTTTAGTGGAAACATGAACAAAAATCATAAGTAAAATCATGCTTTTTTATGAGATTTTAGTTTGTTAAGGTATGCTTTTTAAAAAAACTGAAAATAGATTTGGATTTTGGAAATTATATAGAAGTATCTGGTCAACAGATATTATCCAATACTTTTGACCTGAGTTAGTTTGGCAATTGTAAAACAGATCCTGTCTGAGAGGAGTTGGTGTGTTCTCCCGGTGTCCTCGTGGGTTTCCTCCGGGTGATTGTCTGTGAGGAGTTGGTGTGTTCTCCCTGTGTCCACGTAGGTTTCCTCCGGGTGACTGTCTGTGAGGAGTTGGTGTGTTCTCTCTGTGTCCGCGTGGGTTTCCTCCGGGTGACTCTCTGTGAGGAGTTGGTGTGTTCTCTCTGTGTCCGCGTGGGTTTCCTCCGGGTGCTCTGGTTTCCTCCCACAGTCCAAAAACACACGTTGGTAGGTGGATTGGTGACTCAAAAGTGTCCAGAGGTGTGAGTGTGTGAGTAAATGTGTGTGTGTGTGTTTCCCTGTGAAGGACTGGCGCCCCCTCCAGGGTGTATATCCTCCTTGCGCCCAATGATTCCAGGTAGGCTCTGGACCCACTGCGACCCTGAATTGGATAAGCTGTTACAGATAATGAATGAATGAATCTTGATTTCTAACAGTCTCATAGACAACATCTAGTATTAATACCGTTAGCAATCTAGAGGAAATATTGTATGAGCAGTAGTTTTTTGCTCAGAATACGTTGTTAGCCTCTTTTCACCCTATTTTTTCAATGATCAGGACCACCACAGAGCAGGTATGATTTGGGTGGTGGATCTCATTCTCACACAATCACACTGACATTGTGGTGGTGGTGTGTTAGTGTCTGTTGCCCTGGTTCAAATGGATCAGAAACTGCTACTGGAGTTTTTAAACAGTGTCCACATACTACCCACATTTTAACACCATTGATTCATCAAGTAGATGTAAAATCAGAGACAGTCATCTGCTGCTGCACAGTTTGCGTTGGTCTTCCTCTAGTCCTCCATCAGTGGACACAGGAAGCTTTTGGCTGAGTATTTTTTTGTTGGTGGACTATTGATAGTCCTGCAGTGACTCTGCGGGGGTTAAATACTCCAGCGGCACTTATACGTATGATGTCACACCTCCACCATATCAGTGTGTCTTTGCAGAACTGAGAATAACCCACCATCCCAATAATACCTGGTCTATGGTGGTCTTCTGGAGGTCATGACCATTGAAGACCAGGGTGAGAAGGTGTTAGTAAAGTATTCAGAGTAACAGATGGATTACTTATGTAACTACAAAGTGCTCCTGTTTGGTAAGTGTAGGTAATAAAATGCACGGTGAGTGTAGAAACAAGGAGGCTAAATTAGTAAATTAGTTTTGGCTGATCAGTGTAACGCTTTCATTAAAGGTTTGTCTCTCTGAAACATGCATATCTACATGTGTGTAAGTGTACACAAGAGTGTGTGTATGTGTGTTTATCTAAGAGGAGGCATAACGCACCCTCATGGCCCTGTGCAGGTAGTATATGAGCCCCAGAAGAAAAGCCTTATCCACAATAGATCAGGCCTAAATTACCATCTTCTCTCACATCTGGGCTTTTGTTCACTTTTTGTTCTGACTGCCAGAAATGATTGAGCTTCTTTCAGCCTTTCCCCGCCCCTTTTTTGTGGACTTTTAAAAAAAGCTTCCCATTGTTAAACCACACAAAGACAGTTTAATAGTTTGGAAATATAAGATAGTCAGTAGAACAGAGGTGAAGAGGGCAAAAGTTCAGAGGAGAGAATAAGCTCTTTCTCAGCAAACAGAAAGGTAAATCCTCTCTTGTTTCAGTACTGTTTTACACTTGACGGATGTGTGCTGGATTTTACATCATTGGGCAATTCTGAGGACCTGCCAATGTTCGGCTTGAAATACTCTTAGAAAACATATTAGTACTAATTGTAGCTATGTATTTTAAGGTTTGCGTATCGAATATGAAATCCTGGAAGGGTCCATGTGGTTGTCTTGTGATTTCAGCGCTAACGTGGTACTCTAGGTCATTATTTTGGAAGGCTACATGACAGCTACATAAGTCCTTCATGACAACTGACACCTGCATAAACATCCATAAAGCCTTATTCCAACAGCTGTTAGTTTCCAAAAACACTGTTTTAGTCAGTTCCAGCCTAGAGAGCTCTGACTTGTTGGAAATGGCCTTTAAAGTTGTTTACAGATGGTGTAGATATTACACTGAATGTTTTTGATATTACACATAATGTGGTACAGACAGGTCTTTATATTATTGTGTAGTACCATATCATTTAAGAGCCTATTGAAAGCATTTTAAAGTATTTGCTAGGCTCCAACATTAATCTGTATTAAATGGTAATACAGCAATAATCAAAGGCAACGAAGCTGTGACACAGAACATGTCCACGGGCCGGCGTGTAATTTACAGTCCCTCCAAACGACCCTGTCCAGTCACCCGCAAGAGCTTTCCTTTTAATTACACCATAGATTTCCCCCTGATGAACTCCCTCAGAATTAACACAGGCACAGCTAATTCCACGCCACCCCTCCTTCCCTCACTGTGCGTTATTGCTGTTCAAAGAGCGTCTGCGCAGTTTAGCTACACAAACATTAGTATTAACGATTGGCCAGTTTGGGACGGGTGACAAACTGCAGGCAGCTTGCCCAGTCCCGAAGCCCGAAACCAATCAGAAAGTTAATGAGGAGAAAAATGACTCCTTTTTTCCCGCCAGCGCCCCTTAATTACCTCCACGCCAGAGCGGAGAGCTGAGGAGAGGGAGGAGGAGAGTGGAAAAAAAGTGGCATGGAGATGAACCCTATATTGCTTGGTGTGGGTTATGAAGGTCAGGGATGGATTTGAGTTGGTTTGTGTAACCCCCAACACCACCACCCCCTTGCGCCTCCTCCTTTGCTTGTAAATTTGATAGAACCAAGACACCATAATGTCAGTTTTATATTCACACTCAGAGGAGAATAACAGTGACCTGGCTCAGTGCACAATCTGTGATCCTTGGCTTATTGTAATTTACCGTATTATGATAGTCTCTGCTGTAAGTGTTTCTATTTAACATCATCATATATATATATATATTAATTTAATTAATTTCTGCTTATTAAATATACACTTGACATCTTAACATCACTGTCATAAAATTATTTTTCTTTTCCTTGTATTAGCACAATTTTTCTAATTTGGCATTGTTCAGTGTTTTTTATGGAATATAAAATGCATATTTATTATTTTTGGAATAAAAGGTTTTATTGCGTCCTTCTAAATTCCATTCATTCATTATCTGTAAGTGCTTATCCAGTTCAGGGTCGTGGTGGGTCCAGAGCCTACCTGGAATCATTGGGCGCAAGGCGGGAATACACTCTGGAGGGGGCGCCAGTCCTTCACAGGGCAACACACGCAGTCACACATTCACTCACACAGTTGCCAATCCACCTACCAACATGTGTTTTTGGACTGTGGGAGGAAACCGGAGCACCCGGAGGAAACCCACGCGGACACGGGGAGAACACACCAACTGCTCACAGACAGGCACCTGGAGCAGGAAACGAACCCACAACCTCCAGGTCCCTGGAGCTCTGTGACTGCGACACTACCTGCTGCGTCACCGTGCCACCCTCTTCTGAATTTCAATGCAAATTAATGTCACTAAAGCTCTTTTGAAGTCACATAGAGGCATTTCTATTGATTTCTGTTGAATACAGGGTGAACATTTCTAATTATCTTATATAAGTAAAAACAATATTTTTATCTGCTAACAATAATATCCATCTGTTTACAGTCGACTCTACTCTTATACATTATCCAGCTCTGCAGAAAACTAAGCCAAATCGACACATTGCTTACCCAGCAGTTTTTGTTCTTGGCCTGTTTGTTGTGTGTGTGCTCAGCAGACATTGGCTCCCAGCTTCAGTGCTTTAGCTCAGGAGCCTCAGTGATTCATGTGTGACTGCACTTTGACTACTTTGTTGTAACGTTGAGTGCTGACAGCATTATAATTACAAGAAGATAACAGGTTGCCTGCTTATTGACAGGTAAAAGCTGTAATGGAATTGTTTTCTCCAGCACATTTCTCACATTTCAAGTTTAAACTACAGATACAGTGGGTGTATATATCTGTCATGTACGGTGATATGATGATTTAAAGGGGGTAACTCAGCCACATTGATTTTGGAACGTTGGATAATAATATTACATTTTTCAGTACAGTATTAAGTTAGATTTTCAGATGTAAAGATGAATAGGGCTAAACTGTTGACCCGATCCTGTCTGGTTTGCAGCCTTCTCCACTGACGGAGCTCATGACTCCGGGCTGTCCTGCATGTCCATCAACCCTCTGAACATGGAGAACAAACCCGAGTGTGAGGCCAACTCTGACTCTGGAGAATTTACCGTGGATTCCATAATAGAGGGCGCTGCCAAGTAAAGCCTCTGAGAACCAGCCGCTCTAGACCTGAACCTCTGGGGTTACTTCCTTATTATTTTTTCTTCAGTGGTTAGTGTTACAAGCTAAAACAAGTTGCAGGCATCGAGTTTAAAATTTGATGCTTCTGGAAGTTCTTACTGTCATTTGTTTCTATTTGATTCCTTTGATTATGTTGTCACCGCAGTTTGAAAAGTTTGATGGAATGTTTTATAATCTTGTATAATTTTAATACTTTATTTTAAAAAAAATTATAATGCTTTATAATTTCTGTTCTTTTTTGCTTTGTTTTCTTAGTCTCAAATCACAAGACACAAGTTAAATAGTTAAAACAAAACCCTTATGAGCTGACTGTTGATAGACATTCATCTATTATTTTTTTTTTATCAGTGCAAAAGTGTGAGAAACAGCACATCAGTATTAGAGGCCAACACATTTTTATAACTGCATTCATATCTAATACTAATAGTTCGTATGAACATTTGCAACAGCTTTAATGCTTTTCCTGAAACAATAACCAGTTTGGATTAGTTTTAATCCAATTATCTTCTTTTTAACTTTTCCAGGAGGTGAATGCTTCATTACATGGGGTTAACCCAGTGACAATTTCAGCCAGGAGAGCAGTTCTGCTCATCCCTTTTCATCACATGCTGTAGATTCCTTCAGAGAGCAGGGAAGCGGGTGTGGGTTAGTATGCAGGAAGTGAGGAAGGGATACTAATGAATTATGCTTCAATCTCTCTCCAGGCTATGCATTGTTTATTTATGGCCACCACACAAAGGGCATCATTTAACTCAGGATGATTTGCATCAATGTCTACCTCCTTGAGAAAGGTTCTGGAGCTTAGGACTACTTTTGTCTGTTTTTCCTCCAGTATCTTAGAGTTGCCCTTAATAGTCTTTGCAAAACAGTTAGCCATTAACCGCTATAGTGGCTAGCTATGACTGGACAGTAGCATATTATATGCCAACTTAATAGATCTACATCATCACACTTAGAAAATGTGCACAAACGTATTCTGTACTTTCAACTTTGCAAGAGATTTCCTACGTGTGCATCATGAGATTTCCAGAGGGGACTATTGTGAAGGTATAAATAGTGTTCTTTTTGTTGTTTATTTTTACTTCTGCACTGTATTTGACCATTTTCTGTTGTTTTGTTGTACTAACTGTACCTTTATGTGTTAATAATGAAAACAATGAGTGAGTGCCTTATTGTTGTTTTACGAATTATTTTGTTTTAAAATTTGCATTAAAGTTTTTCTTATGAATAACGGCAGTTAAGTACAATTCAACACAGTTGTGTAGCTTTAACCACTGCGCTTTGTTCATGGGAGGACTGTGAGTGTTATGGAGGTTCACTCTGAATGGCATGTTACGAACGCATTGGTTATTGTTATGTCTCAATAATAAAACAGCAGAAAGCTAATTTGCAGGTCTGGGGCGTTTATGTGGCTTTGTGTTTCAGGGGAAGACAGAGCGGTTATTGATGACTGATTTTCACACCGCGTGTGTGTACAGTGCACCACATAAAACCCAAAATGAAAATTACTTGTATTTTCTTCGCCCTGCGCCTTCTGAAAACATTTGTAGGATTCCCAGCCCCATCTGCTGTAATCAATAACTTCACCGTCTTGCGTGTGTTTTTTTCTTTTTCTTTTTTATTAAACGCACTTACTCTTAATTTCATCCCCCAGTGGTTTTAGTGAGAAGAATGTGGAGTTACCTATGCGGCTTTGACATTATAAATCACGGCTGTGGAGCGGATGGCCTGGCAGTATCGATTGATCCTGATATATCACAGAAATTTACTGTCACTTCTGTTTTCAATTAAAGATACAATCAGTCAGATAATGACTTAATTGGATTTTACAGAAGATTGACTTTTATTGCACAGTGCTTTACGAGTTTAGTTAAGGAAGTCCCTTTCATCACGGGGGGTTGTCAGAGGTGGTCCGTCCCGTGTCCTTCTGTTGCTGCAAAGCGAGGCCTGTGTTCCAGCGGCGCTGGAGAAGTGTTGCTGGGTTTGTTTTCCTTGAACTGCTATTGCACCATCAATCACCGCCGCCGCATGAGAGCCAGAGCCACGATAAAGCTGCACTCGTCCTCAAGATGCTTTCAAACACACTTACTCTCTCAGAGGTGGTGGGGGGCAGGTTCCTCAGCTGCATCTCTATAGTCAGGAGTTCTGAATTAAAGAGGTGGAATGATCCACATAAAAGTGGTTGATGACCAGAAGCTCTGAAACAAGGCTCATTTTAATGCAGTTCATCTTTACATATGCGCTTTATGTTCAGCCTGGGATGTAATGGATTGGAAAAGAGCAAAATCTACAGCTCTCTGGGAATGTGTACATTGTTTGGAGACACTGTTCAAGGTTATGGAAAAATCAAGAACAAACTTGTCATAACTTTGACTGTTCCTGCTGTGTGTTATCAGGTGTGTTTTGATAGCCGAGTGTTGCCCATCTGTTAGATAGTATGGGTACATAATGATAGAAAGCACAGGTCTATAAGGGCTTACTTTAATGTATTATTTTAAAGTATTAATAATCTTAACGCTTACTTTCATTTCTGATTTGTCTCAGAGAACAGTGCTCCCAGAAGTCCATTATATGAGGTTCCTGATATATATCTTCTGTGGGTGGATTGGGATTAGGTTAAAAAGGGAAATCTGCTGAATTCATAAAATAATGTTTTATGTGACGTTGTGAGTTTTAGATAAACTTTGCTTTAGTTACAGTGGTGAATATATGTATCTTTGCACTAGACGGGTATGTGCTACGTGCTGTGGTCTTCCAGCAGGGTTCTGAATTACAAGTGAATGACTGAAGATCCATCATCCTACTTGGTTTAGGATATAAAGGTAGGATCTTAATTTTTATGTATTTATATATTCATATTTAACAATAAAGTATTGTATTATGGTGCATTTACTGCATTTTCTAAAAACAATGTGCTGTTTCTCTGTCTTATGTTTATTGCCTTTCTGTGCTTTCTATATTTCAGATTCACACAGAGATGACAAAATGGTGGATCAATGATCTCCTGTTCAGTGTAAATGTGAATACCACCAAGTTATTATTTTTCATGGTATTTCTATCATTACAGGTTAAAAATAAGAAAAATCCCAGTGGAAAAATGTGTTGCTGTTTGATGGCTTTTGAGAAACAACAAGAAGACACAAGTCACTTCTTGTCAAGGTAAAAATGATAAGGATATCTATAGCATCAAACCTGAAAAGGGTCACAGAGAAATGAGAAATGGTTGAATACCCCATGTTACGTTTAGCTTCAGAAAAACACAAGTGTTATTATCTCAGCACTGAGCCCAGTGTGAAACTTTACAGAGAACTCAAACTCTATGGGAGATGCAGAAGATTCCTGGGCTCTTTTTCTCAGGAGAAGTATCTGAATATCTAAAACCTCTCCATCTGATGTTGCTGTTTAAGAGAAACTATAGAGATATAGGGAGAATTCGTCTCCTATGGGATCGGCAATTACCGCAATCCCATCACAATAAAGATTGAGTGCACTAAGTGAGTGCAGTTGTCACTTAATTATCTTTAAAGCTAGTGCATTAAAGAATGATTCCACTGGGAGCGATAAGAGTAATAGTGACGACTGAGTGATCCTCTGGCTGTGAGACGGAGAGATGGAGGGGGCGTGGCTGGGTGTGGATGCTGCTGTCAGAAAGGCAGTAATTTGAAAGTCTAGTTGCTCAGAGAAATTAGCAAAGGTTTCAGTGAACAGATGTCCCTTCATCACTCACTCCACTGTGGAACTGCCCGCTGACGGACGGACGGCTCCCTGGATTGAGCCTGTACCTAATCCTCCTAAGAGAGCTGGACAGTCCCTGAGCTGTTCTCAGTTTTGATTTTTTTTGTATTTAATTCTTTACTTCAGTGATGTCCGTTACATTTACATGCACACATCTTTAATCTAATGATGGTTTAAATGAAGCATCTACTGTTCTGCTGAATGAAAAAATAAATGTGTTTAAAGAAAATACTGACAATGGCACGGCACTTTGATTGAAGGCACATTTTTGTTGAGTTATTTCTCTTTTCTGTTTATATTAATAATGCCTGATTTAAGAAAAGTAACCCCCCCCTCCCCAATTATATGGATACACCTTAATAAAATGGGAATGGTTGGTGATATTAACTTTCTGTTTGTGTCACATTAGTATATGGGAGGGGGGGGGACTTTTCAAGATGGGTGGTGACCATGGAGGCCATTTTGAAGTCGGCCATTTTGGATCCAGCTTTTGTTTTTCCAATGGGAAGAGGGTCATGTGACACATCAAACTCATTGGGAATTTCACAAGAAAAACAATGGTGTGCTTGGTTGTAACGTAACTTTATTCTTTCATGAGTTATTTACAAGTTTCTGACCACTTATAAAATGTGTTCAAAGTGCTGCCCATTGTGTTGGATTGTTAATGAAACACCACAGGAGAAATGCTAGCACAGGCTTCCAGTATCCGTAGTTTAATATCACCAACCATTCCAATTTTATTAATGTGTATCCATATAAATGTTTACTGAGGCTTATGTTTAATTTTCTTTTGAATATTATGCTTTGTGCTTTTTCCTGATAATGAATAATGAATGACTTTTATTTAATGTCACTTTTAATGGAAATAAATGAGGGCTTGTCTTTAAATTGAACTGAAATCTAGCTCAATTTTCCAAAACCATATATGAGACACTGATTATAACCCTATTTTCTAAGGTCTTACCTCAGCAGCCATCCTCATCTTATCCTTGTTACTGTTAATAATGTGTATTTGTGGAGTTGACTTGACCCTCTTGTGTATTTTCAGTAACTGACCGTTCTTCGCACAGTTAAGAGCAAACTGACTGGATGCATTGAGGAAATATGAAGTGAGTATGAAGTTTTTTAATAATTACAGTTGCCTGATTGCTGATATTGTTTAGAATGGTGAATGTCATACTCCACAGTGGCTCCAGTGAGAGGTTGACTGTTGATTTATCCCGGTTTATTGGTGCTTGAGTTCTGGGTATGGGACGTTTATAGACTCTGTGCTGTCCTTCACTCTATAAAACTGCACTGAGGCTCAATACTGATAAAGTACAGAGCACAGCTACTGATAGCTTTATACCCTCAATCCCTCCAGACTCCAGCAGCAATATCCATTTCATTCACATTCAAACAGGGCTCCACTTTCACACAGACACAGTTCCTTCTCTGTCATTTATGGAATGTGAATTTGGAATACTTGGGCTCTAGTAAACTTGGATCTGAAAAACACTCACTGTTCAAAGAGCTAGGAGGGCGTGGAAAGTGGGTTGAGGCGAGTTGTAAATACCCTAAAAATAAAATCAGGGTATATTTTCTTATTGTCATCTTTGTGGCAAAAGTGGTGGGGTGGTGAGGTCCAATGTGATCTCTATATGAGGCACAAAATCCCTACAGCTTGAAAGTTGTTGTGATTTAGGTTGCTGCAGTGAAAGGCCTTGGATCCTACCTGCATTAAATTGTTAAACGTGTGTTTTTGTGTTTCCTACCACATGTAACATAAACAAAATAATTATGTTTTAAACTGATGTAATTTGGCTACCTAAATCTTTTTATTGAAATTCTAATGGTGAGCCATTCATTCATTCATTATCTGTATCCACTTATCCAATTCAGGGTTGCGGTGTGTCCGGTGCCTACCTGGAATCACTGGGCGCAAGGCAGGAATACACCCTGGAGGGGGCGCCAGTCCTTCACAGGGCGACACACATTCACTCACACAGTCACACCTGTGGAAAATTTTGAGTTGCTAATCCACATACCAGCATGTGGTTATGGACCGTGGGAGAACACACCAAACTCCTCACAGACAGTCACCCGGAGAAAACCCACACAGACACAGGGAGAACACACCACACTCCTCACAGACAGTCACCCGGAGGAAACCCACGTGGACACAGGGAGAACACACCAAAGTCCTCACAGACAGTCACCTGGAGGAAACCCACACAGACACAGGGAGAACACACCACACTCCTCACAGACAGTCACCTGGAGGAAACCCACACAGACACAGGGAGAACACACCACACTCCTCACAGACAGTCACCCGGAGGAAGCCCATGCAGACACAGGGAGATCACACCACACTCCTCACAGACAGTCACCTGGAGGAAACCCACACAGACACAGGGAGAACACACCACACTCCTCACAGACAGTCACCCGGAGGAAGCCCATGCAGACACAGGGAGATCACACCACACTCCTCACAGACAGTCACCTGGAGGAAACCCACACAGACACAGGGAGAACACACCACAATCCTCACAGACAGTCACCCGGAGGAAGCCCATGCAGACACAGGGAGATCACACCACACTCCTCACAGACAGTCACCCGGAGGAAACCCATGCAGACACAGGGAGAACACACCACACTCCTCACAGACAGTCACCCGGAGGAAACCCACACAGACACAGGGAGAACACACCACACTCCTCACAGACAGTCACCTGGAGGAAACCCACTGTGATAAAGCTCACCCCTACACCATCACAAAGTGAAATGGTGGGAGGTGTTCTCTATGGGTAGAGTCGGGCGAGAGGCTTGAGATGTTATAAGGTCGACTCGAAATAACACCGAGAGGTTCGATTTTTGGTTCCCTTCCACCTTTATTTACACACCAGACTTTAAATTACTATTTACAATATATACACACGCGTGCTCCTTGTGAACAAAAAAATTAACAAAACAAAATTCTCTATTAGCAGAGACCAAAAGGATAAAGACAACTAAATCATGAGTCTTATTATGCCCTTAGGTTATGCTCCTCTCGCTACGGTCTAGCAGAGTCTCTCCTCTTTTACCCTTGTGTGGTATATATATATATATAGGTAGCCCCGCCGCTTAGAATATACCATTCCCTTAAGAGGTAAAAGTTATTGTATCTTGGATACACAAGCTTCATAAACAATAAAACTTAACAATGAACTAACAACTGTACTAAGATTCAGTTACAGCCATGGCATGTTTAACGTTCATTCATAATATCAATATTTATTAGATAATATATTTTCCCTCTTCTAGATGCTAGTTCCCCCTTCCCTCTGTGGAGAATGGATTCAACCAGGTAAGTAAAACTCAGCATCAAGAGATAGTACTCTTTTCCCTCTCGCATGACCTGTATGCAGGTGAGTAAGTACAGGTAAGTATACATAATGGTTTCTCTTGGTGATGTGTCACAGGTACTGTACATCATCACACCCACACAGACACAGGGAGAACACACCACACTCCTCACAGACTGTCACCTGGAGAAAAACCCACACAGACACAGGGAGAACACACCACACTCCTCACAGACAGTCACCTGGAGAAAAACCCACACAGACACAGAGAGAACACACCACACTCCTCACAGACAGTCACCCGGAGGAAACCCACACAGACACAGGGAGAACACACCACACTCCTCACAGACAGTCACCCGGAGGAAGCCCACACAGACACAGGGAGAACACACCACACTCCTCACAGACAGTCACCCGGAGGAAACCCACACAGACACAGAGAAAACACTCCACACTCCTCACAGATAGTCACCCAGAGGAAACCCACGCAGACACAGGGAGAACACACCAAACTCTTATATGCACTCACCATTTTTGATCTTTAGAGATTATAATTTGTGGTCTTAATTCATAAACACACCAGGGCTTCAACAGAATAATCTAATCAAATAATTGCATTGGACACTGTGGGGATGTATATTACTTTAAAATTAAATGGTTTATTGCAAAATTATGTTCCTTAACTAAAGGAATTGAAGGAGCAGTGACCAGTGGCGTCTAACTTTCTGAGAGCGTGTGTGTGTAAACAATGCCGTGGTGCTTTATTGATTGAATTTTGAGAGCATTTTAAATTGGGAGAGGTGCCAAAATATCTGCAACCCACAACAAATAAATTGTTACAGTTTAGGTCTAATATTAAATACTGGGCCAAATATTTTCTCATGCTTATTTGCAAAACTGAAACTGGGGGTGGAGCACACTTAATGATTTTATATTTTATAATAATGTGATATTTTATTTTTCCCTCACAATTTTAATCCACATCTTTGGGTACCCTTGGTGGAATTCAGCAGTGAAATATTAACACATCTGGACAACATCTCTAAACATCTGGACAACACAGAGCCTTTTATACCAATACCACGATCTCTAGAACATGTCGATAATTTTATCCCATGTATAAAATTATATTCACCCCCTCCTTTCTTTTTTCCTCGTCTCCTCTGCTTCTCTTCTCTGTATTTATTCACACAGTGCTTTACCTTCACCTTGAAATTTCCTCCACTATTTGCCAATTAAAAGCTTAACGGCCTGGAGACAGAGCTGATCTCTCTCTCTCTCTCTCTCTCTCTCTCTCTCTCGCTCACTCGCTCTCGATCCCATCATGTGCTTCACTAAACCTTTTCTGAACCAACACAAACCCAGCATTGGGTTTCAATGAACTCCAGCACGGTGGAAGGCTGTGGATGGATATTTCAACATGTTAAAGCAGTGACCAGTGAATATATGGTCAGCAAATCCATCCAGTTCTTCAATGGGGATTTTTTTTTTCCATTGGAGGAGTTTATTAATATTAATGCTCTGAGCTTCTTAATAAACTGAATTTTCCAATATTCTGTTATTTTATTGTGCTTTGATTTGAGACACAGAAGACACTGTAAAATGTGAATTAGAACTGATTTAACTGCTTTGAGATTTTAGCTTTGAATTCTTTCATTTAAAGCATGCAATTAATCTGAGTTCAATAAAATCGCTTCAGCTGCTTGCAAATTAGTACATGATGTCATTTTAGGTTGAATTGATGAAGCATTTTACAGTGTCTGAACTGTTCAAAGCCGTGGGGACGGTAATCGGACCTCGATTATGACTTTCACAGAAGGCTTTTAGATAAACTGTCTGATGTTCAATGATGTGGTTTTATTGTATTGAGGATAATTTAAATTATAAATTAAGGTTTTAGTCTAAAACCTGTTCTTAAAATCCTTTCATAATGGGGAGGGAGTGAAGTAACAGTTGTCCAATATATGAATGTTATATTTGCACCAGATTTACAACATTGTTCCACAACCTCCATCATTCCCTAAAACACTCAGAATACAGTGGGTTCAGTGCTCACTAAATTCATTAAATGTGCTTTAAAGCCCAGTTCCACGTATTATAACTATTTAATCTTTACATTATGCCACAGTCTAATGTGTTACTATTATATTCACTATAGATTTATAGAGTAATGCAGTTTAATAGTGTCACTTTAAGGTAACAATGTGGTAACCTTAACACTTAAACACTTCAAAATGATAGTTCTTCAAAGGTTCTTTAGTAAAGAAACTGGTTCTATATGGAACCCTGAACCTTTGAAGGATGTTTTGCATACAGGGGTTCTTTGCATGCATTGATATCTATATAGCACCTGTTTGAAAAGGGTTCTGTGCGGCACCAAAAATGGTTCTCCTATTGTAACAAGCTTGAGGAACCCTGTTTGGTGCTGTATAGAACCCTTCTCTAAAGGTTGCTATATAGAATCATGTATAGCACATTCACCATCAATCTGAAGAACCACTACAAGATGCAAAGAACCCTTTAATCGGGTGGAACCATTTCCTTTAATAACAGACCCATAATTTTGAAGAGTGTACATAAATTAATCCCAAACCACAGAGATCCCACTGTGTGAACAAAGCTTAAAAACGAGGAAACTGTCTTTTATTGTTTTCTTAAACATATTAAGGAATAAATACTTTTGATGGGTGTTCTTTTTTCTATTAACTTTGTGCTTGAGAATTTTTTTTTCTGATAAATGTTCCTATTTCTCTTTGTTTTCTTACTTTATATGATCCCTTCTCTCAATAGAGTTCTAATGTGTGTTTTTGTGTTTGGGTTCTGTGTGGATGAGCTGAAATAATCCAAATTAAAAATGGCTACAAAATGGCCGACAGAAGGAACCAATGAAAAGTGTCTTACGGGAAATAAAAGAACATTTGCAGAACGTTTTTAAGTTCACCTGGTTTCACATTTGGGTTGGATTTATCGTCTACTTCCGTCATTTTACTTTTCATCTAATCTCTGAAAAAATAAGTGACAAAATAAACCCACAAACCTGGGGTGTATCCACAGCTGAGGACATTTGTGATCTATTTACACTGATTCGCGCTCCTGAGAAGAAATCACCATGGCGTCACCCTCAAGTTTACGTCCTCAGTGACTTTAGATAGTCAACGTTCTTCTACAATACTCTATTTTAACGGTCGATTTTTAAGTTGAATTAATTTCACACATATTTCCTCAAGTCCAGGCCTTGTATTTAGTGTTGTGTTCTTAATATTTCTGCTATGAAAACAAATATTCACCTCGTACCGCACCTACAAGATTCACAAGACCACGGTTGTGCCTTTGAAGATGCGTGTGGTGAACAATACAGAAACTGTTATTTTTTTTTTTTTGTTTTTTTCTGACAATGTAAAAATGTTTTTTTACAGCCTCGTGTTTAAAAAAATAGAGGATGTCAGCTTTTCAGCTCAGAGATGAAATAAAGTATTAAATATTTAGTGGTGTTTTTATTTCTCCGAGAATTGCATTTAAAAACATTCGTATGAAATGCTTTGTTTCTCCTAAGATTCTTCGTAACTTTTTTTTCCCCTTAGGTTTTGTGAGTCTGGCCTTTGCTTCCTGTCACCACGAGGCTAATGAAATCTCAGCTGGTCACTCTGCTTTTCTAATGCGCCAGTTCACACCAAACCCCTCTGGACCCAGTGGTATAAGCTCTGACTGGGAGAGAGAGAGCGTTTAAGGTAATATCCACCGTCTAAACTTGATTTTAAATTTAGCTCAGAGTGACTTCGTTTTAAATCTCAGGATGGTAAAATTTTGAAACAAAAAAAGGGATTCGTCTTTGACCTAAACGATGCATTCCTCAAGTTCCTCGGAATCCTGTATCTTTTTGGTATTTTTTTCGTCGCTGAAAACTCCATCCAATAACACACTCCAACATTTTAATCGCCCAATTAAGTGCAGTAGCTCACCGCGCGCGCCTGTTTGAAATTCCTCATGGGAATGAGTTAAGCTCGTATTCAAATGCAAAGCAGCATATTAGTTCTTCTCTCTTTAATTCGCACGCGCAGCGTGGGCTGAAAGTAAAAGTGGCCTCGCGCTGCTCCGGGCTCCGGGGTTAAACACGCGCTGCAGGGATTTGGGGAGGAAAAAGGAGGAGGGGAGGGGGGGCATTCCCAGTTGATTCTGGAAATTGCAGCAGCATTGTTGGAATAATTGCCTAGGATCAGATTGCAGAAATGCACGCGCATTATGAAGTAGTGGCCGGTTCGTACTTAAAGTCTGCGGTATGCTCCTCGGCAACAAAACCTGACAACAACACACTGGAAAGGACTTCTGCTCTTTCTACAGTAACTTACTGGGTCTAGCACGCGTTTTATATTTTTTACACACCGTCCGGGTCTTCAGTGAAGACGGTTGTGTTTCAAAAAAACGTATTAATACGGGAACCGTGCAGTGATAACATGTTTAAAAAACTAGTAACAGGGCTATTGTGGTGCAGCTAATGGCTGTAATCTTCATTGAAGCACTTTCAGTTTGTTACTATTTGAGTGTTCGTAAAGAGCCTACTGTAAATTTAACGATTTTATCAAGTTCTTAGATCCTTTAACAAACATTAGCGTTTATTTAAAATAAATATAAACAAGTTCAAGTATTATTAAATGTGTCATATATGTCATTACGCCCAGGTGCATACTCTTCTCCAGAAACAAGTCCTGGAGATGAAACGGGGCGTATGAAATTAACACAATTTTAAAATCTACAATTATAACAGAATAAGGCATGTTCCCTAACTGAAGGGACTGAGTATGAGCTCTGGAGGGTGCCCCACTGACAGGTTTTTGACAGATTTTGTTCATATGTGATTACACCTCGAGGAATGTGTACACACTCGGCTCCAGTGGTGTGTTGTGTGTTATTACACTAAGTGTCATGTTGGTCATGGAATGTATTTCAGTTGTTGCAAGAAAAATTGTTTTGTAATTTAGGAACACTCCCGCACTCTTCTTCACCTTTGTCCCTTGTGCATTTTAAATAATAAAAAAACAAACAAAAGAAACAAACAAATAAAAGAAACAGTCCGCGGAGACTCTGCTAGGGACTAAAATCATTAGTGAACCCTAGTAAAACGTGTATTAATGTTTTATACCGTATAATGCGAAACATTCAATAGAGTTTATTTTTGTAATATTATGCCTTGTGTACAATAATTAATATACAATATAATAAAACTATATAAACTGTATAATAACAGTAATATAAAATATTATAAAGATTGTATTAGCGGTTTTACAGAATACTGCTGCCTCAGAGTTAAATGTAAAGTCGTTTGTAAAGTGCTTTTTTTTTCTTGTGAAGAGGGTGTCGATTTTTTTTGTTGTTGTTTTATTCTTGTGCGTGTGTGCGTGCTGGAAAATAGGTGTTACTATGAGGCAGTGTTGCCTGTGTGTGTGTGTTTTTGGGGAGGTGCGCGAGGAAAAAAAAAAAAAAAAAAGAGGCTGTTTGACGTCTTCGGTCATTATTCTCGAGCAGGGGGGGCGCCACTGGCGATGAGGAGAAACCCCGGCGGTGTGAGGTTTTAGTGGGCGGTTACACTGAAGGTGCTCGCTTTCCTCGTGCAATGCGCGCGGACTTTTTTGGGCTCTTCTTCATCTTCGCCCTCTTCTTACGCAGCTGCGTGGCGCGTGCTGATCTCTCGCACCCTCTCTCCCGTCTCCTGAGCCCGTGACACACGCGAGCATGAACGGTTTCGGCTCTCCGTTCGTGTACGTCGGGGGTCCGGTGGCGCAGGCTCGCGCGCCGCTCCAGAGGACGCCCAAATGCGCGCGCTGCCGCAACCACGGCGTGCTATCGTGGCTCAAGGGCCACAAGCGCTACTGCCGCTTCAAAGACTGCGCGTGCGAGAAGTGTATCCTGATCGTGGAGCGTCAGCGCGTGATGGCGGCGCAGGTCGCGCTCCGACGGCAGCAGGCGAGCGAGAGCCTGCAGAGTCTCAGCTTGATCCCCGAGACCCTCGCAACCCCTGGGGCGCAGCAGCGCTGGAGCGCGCACACGGCGGCAGGTAACATACCGTACTCCACACACACACACGTAGCGACAGAAAGGTTAGTAATAGCTAGTCTATTCCGCCTTGATCCCAGTGACTCCTGGTGGGCTCCGAACCCACCGCGACCCTGAACAAGAAGAATTAATGAACATAGCGTAAATGTACTGACTTTTGACCCTGAACTAACCTCACACCATCAGCACCTGACCCACCTTCTATTTAGTTAGATATTTAATTAATTATTTAATTACTTATATAGTTAGTTATTTATTTAGTTAGTTAATTATTTACTTAATTAGTTATTAAGTTAGTTTAATACCATCAGATCTTCAAAGGAATGTTCCAACATCTCATCTAAAAAGGTTCTGGAGAGGAGGCTGTCAACAGAAAACAAATCAACTCCTAATTCATTTCCTTGATTACAGAAGAAATGTTAGAAAATCAAAATCAAAACCAAAACAAGACACATATTTGACCATGTGTATTTATTAAAAAAAAAACAACAACAATATGTTAATAAAACTGATTGTTAAATAAATTAGAGCCAGACAATACTACATTGTTAAAAAAATACAGAGCCATTTTTATTGAAGTCTGTGAAACTAACCCTAACTTTAAACGTTCACACTTCAAACAACAGGGTTCTTCGAGGGGTCTTTAGTAAATACAATGGTTCTGCACAGACCCATGGTTTCTATATTCAACCATTTACATAATAAATTGTTCTATTGATGGTAGAGTGGTTTTTCAGATGTGCTGGTTCTGTGTAGAAGCCAGGCGTGTTCTGCTGTTACGTCTGATGTCAAGCATGTAACAACAGAACCATCTTGCTGTTTTATTTAAGCGCTGCCTCAGGATCCATTAAAGGACCATGTTTTTAAAGTGTGTTGGGGTAAAGCTCTAAGGTGAGAGTTGACCGAGTGAGAGACCGATACAAGTTCTGAGAGATCACAGTTCACTGCAGCTATAAGAGCTCAGAACGTGATCAGATTTGGTTTGATCGGAGCTGATTTGATTCTCTGGAGACAGAACTGAGAGGGGGATAGTTCTGGTGTTATCTTTATACCCACAAGCTTTTTGGGGAAACTCTGCCCTGTTTGTTTGTGAGGAAGTTACAGAAATGTAACAGCTGTTTTACTGAACACGGAATAGGCCTAATCCTGGACAGCAGATGATTCGGAATAGAGTCCAGTGTCTTCCTGCAGTTCCCATTCAAACAATTTTGTAAAACTGACCTTTGAATCTGGTCCCAGGCGGAAGCTTGTAATAAACACATTTGCCAGTTTGGACGTCAGTGTCAGGATACTGTGCCACTAAAGCATGGGATGATTTAGGATTAGTGTGAGAGTGATGGTAAGGTACAGTTAAGCGTTAAGAGAGATGCCTAGTGTTAAGTTTAGGGGTTGGTTTAAGGACAGTGTTAGTAGATTTGAGGTAAGGCTTAGGTCTAGGGTTAGGGTTTAGACTTTTAGGGTTGTATCTAGCCGTATTTATGCATTTCACACTTTAGTGGAACAAAACCCACTGTTCATCGCTGTCCAATGTATCTCCCAAAATAGCAGTTTTACAGGAGAAGAGAAAACCCTCCTTGACTTTCAATGGAAATCAATGCAATAAGATTTTATTTGAACTCATTTTGGAGCATTTCTATTCGTTCATTCATCATGAAGTTTTATCACAAGGTGATGGTGTTCAAATGATGTAGTAATCTAAAATAAATAAATAAATAAATGAAATGGAGATACACGTTTTAACTGGAGAGTGATGAAATGTTCCTGTTTTTCCTGACATCATTAGAAGTGGGATTTACACTTCACAAGGAATAACTAATAAAAGAAAAAACTCTTTAAGAAAAATAACCAGTGCTTTCCATTGTACAGCAGCAGTTTAAAGTCCTCGAAAACAGATACAGAATATTTTACAGTGGACTGGAAAATGTTTAGACGCCCCCGTTAGTCTAGGCCTGAATCAGATGGAGTTATTTCACATTGAGTAGGTGTTAGTGCCCAATGAGTTTAAAGTTTGGAGCAAAAGTGAATTCAGTAGATAAACGGTGTTGCATTAAAAGTGCAGGAAGTTATTATTATTATTATTATTATTATTTGCGAATATCTGACAAGGCTCTAACATGTGAGAAATATTTTATAAAATATGAAGACGCTTTTTTTCCAGACGCTCGGGATGAGTACAGCGCTTTTCTGAAGAGAATAAACAGCAGAATAACAGAACACGCGTTTACATTTCTCTTTAAAAAGCGGTTTAATTTGTATTGCTATTGATATTATTAAACTATTTTTGACAGCGGTTTTAATGCGGGTTGGAAGGAAACGCTTGGTATTAAAATTAGATTATGAGGTCTTTTGTTTGTGTTAATGTAAATTTGATGTTAAATCCTGATTTGAATCCTGTCAGATTTCATCATCAGCTCCTGGGTTCACTGAGATATTTACACCTCGCTGTGTTTAGACTGCGGTGAAATTATCCCGAACTATATGCAGGCTGTTTACTCTTTACTTACTCTGGAAAACAGACTGTGTGAGAAAATGCATTTATTTATTCGTTGCAGCAAAAGATACGGATTTTATATGACCCCAAACACCGTGTCATAACAGGAAGACGGATAATCATAACAATAACCCTTTAACGTTCCAGCCGCTGAAGACGTCACTGTCACGGTTTTTAAATTAACGCGATAAACTGCGTTAACAGCGGAACGGAAGGAAAAAGCGGGAAAACCCAGAAAAATCCGTTAAAAAAAGTGTGTTTATATCGTATTTAAACACAAACTACGTGTAATATGCCATTATTGTAATAATTATATTAATGATATTATTGTCATACCTTACTATACACTGTACATATAACGTACACTTCAAGAAAAATGTATTGAAATATAATAATTAAAATAAATTCACGTAAAGTATTTAAATAAGTTCCTTGCTTTAGATGTACTATTTAAATAAGAGCGAATCGTTTACATCTATAGCAATTATAATAATATAATAATATATTTTAAATTTAATTCCACAATATTAAACAATAATAATTGTTATATAAATTTACTGTATAATTAAATTAACTTTAATTAACTATAAGTTTGCTGTATACATAACATAACTATAGCATAAATATTTTAAAAGAATAATTATAATAAGAAGAAAAAGAGGAAGAGAATAAAGTCACATTATTTTTATTGCCAATACTAAATTTATCTTGTAAATATAACTTGTATATTATGACTACAAACATAAATAACATGTAACATGAAAACAGCATCAACTTATATATCATATAACAATATCAGGCCCAAATCAAAACAGCATATTAGACAGGATCAGTATATTCTTTAAATACAGTGCTGGTAAAAAATAAATAAATAACATGATGCAGGATATACGTGGCACACAATTAGCAGAAATTATACACAGGACACTTATTTTCATACGTATTGTTGGGAGTGGGCTCTAAAAGCACAAGGGATATGTGTTTTATTTGGACAATATTGATTATAATACTACCTCCTCAAATCTAAAAAGGATATATTATATATTTTCATTATATTTATATGCAAAATGTTAAAGCACCATTAGGCTGTACTTTATTTAAAATATATACAAAGGATCTGAACAGCACACAAACATCATTCACAGTTGTATTCAATAAAATATGCATTTGAATTATTATAATCGTATGTTGCAACTTGTTATAATACACAATCATTAGACTTAGAATGTGGTTATTACTGTTTTTTCCATTCAGCTCTGTTTTAACCCCTTCTGGCATGTTATTATTGTGTTTCCCACTATATTCCTGTTTCCCATTCGATTGTACCTAATACTGTAGATAAGTGACGGTGATGTGTCTCTGAGTGAATCTATGGCTGCGGCTTCGTTGCAGAAATGGACAGTACAGTACTGGACACTACACTACAGTACAATAGAGAACTGTACACTATGGGACAGGACATTACAGGGAGAGTAGAGACTGAGACCAAATTGACATTGACTTTCCATCAGCTCTTTTTCACTCCAGAGATTACAGTAATCAGAAGTGGACAGCGGCAGTCGAAGGCAATATCCATCAGTTCAGCAGGGCTCCAAACTCAGGTGAAATGTTACCGAATAACAGCCATCCGTTTTCAGTATGTGGAGAAGAGACTCCACTCAGCACTTTGAGCTCAGAGCTGTTCTCAGAGGAAAGTGAAGCAGAATAAATCAGTTGCGCTGGCAGCTCAGTTAAATTACAGATAATGTAGCTGTGAACTGGCTGCAGAGAAAAAAAACCCAGGCATCCAGCAGAGCAGAAAAAGGCAGAGGACTACAAATCCCAGCTCAGCCTTTCACTCAAGTCCTGCCCCTCAGCTTTCACACCTGTCAGAGATAAAGCTGGCCACATTTTGCTGATGGTTTGGTAGAATCACTTCTTATTGTTGTTAAACATACAATGACTAGATCCTGAGCTTTTAAAGCCTGTATGATTTCAGTGTCAACTTTCACTGAGGAGTGTATTCCCTCTCTCTGAATGGACAAGATACCAACCAATGCAGGTGTCTGTTAGCTGATATAACTGAATTAGTCTTCTCCTCCAAGTGTGTTGAGCTGTCCAATGATCACACGAAAAATGAGGCGCGCTAGCATTCATCCTCACAGCCTGAAAGCTTTGTGTGATAGAGGGAGTCTTAGCCCAGTGACCCGCTGACAAAGTCATTACATAGCTATTCTAATATAACAGAAGGATTTAAAGGTGACATTCAGGCTTTTAATCAAAAAGCACCTTTTTATAAAATTCAGAGGATGTTTCTTCCCCATTTGCTAGCTCTCCAGTCTGTTTATGCTCTGCAAACAAGTCTGATGTGGTTACAAAGCCCTAGTGTCACTAAATGGGTTAAAAATCATGATAAAAGAGATGAGGATGTTGCTTTATTCCTGTTCCATAGGGAGGAATTGTTGCAGATTACTCTAGTTGGAAGTAAACCTTAAAGTATTACATAACTACACAACTGTGGTAATTCAAACAGTGGATAAAATCTAATAGACAAGTTAAACTTACAAACATCAGTTTTTTACCTCTCAAACAGACCGTTACACCTTAAAAGACGCTGAGCTTCTGAATGTAAACAATCCAGAGGGAGCAGCAGTTACCAACAATCATCGAAGTTGCCTTTAACTTTACCATCTATAAAGTCCTGTGGGATATTATGATCCTCATTTTTGCTTTATTTTCATTCTTTTCAAAATAAAGGTCCTGTATACATTTCTCTATGTGATGCCACAGAAGAACAACATGTCACTGGATCTCTCTACAGAGAGACACTTTTGTGGATAATATGCATTCATTCGTTCATTCATTCATTGTCTGTTACGACTTATCCAGTTCAGGGTCGTGGTGGGTCCGGAGCCTACATGGAATCACTGGTCGCAAGGCAGGAATATACTCTGGAGGGGTCCTTCACAAGGCGACACACACACATACACACACACATTCACTCACATGCTCACACCTATGGACGCTTTTGAGTAAATACAGAATACAAGAAGATCCTTTTTAAAGTTGGAAGAACTTCTTCATAAATAAACTGTAGAAACAGGAAGGGATTCAAGCCTTTGTAGGAACACTTTGTAATATTTTTCCCTTAACATTACAGCTTCAAAATGATTGTGATGGTTCACTGAGCTGTAATAGGGTGAACAGAGCTTCTGTTGTTGCTACTCTGGGCTCAACACTGCAGAAACTGCACTATGTAAACTTTGGTGGAGGGTAGGAGACATTTTTACCTAGTGTTCCTTTAAAGGTTCTTCACAATCACCAACAAACTTTTGTCACAAACAAAATTTTCAAGCATTGTTCTTTGCTTCAGTAGTTTTCTTTTACAATAACATTAAATGTCATTGTTACTACTACTACTATTATTATTATTATTATATCAAGATTTGTGGGGCGGCACGGTGGCGCAGCAGGTTAGTGTCACAGTCACACAGCTCCAGGGACCTGGAGGTTGTGGGTTCGATTCCCGCTCCGGGTGACTGTCTGTGAGGAGTTGGTGTGTTCTCCCTGTGTCTGTGTGGGTTTCCTCCGGGTGACTGTCTGTGAGGAGTGTGGTGTGTTCTCTCTGTGTCTGCGTGGGTTTCCTCCAGGTGCTTCGGTTCCCACAGTCCAAAAACACACATTAGTAGGTGGATTGGCGACTCAAAAGTGTCCGTGAGTGTGTGAGTGAATGTGTGTGTGTTGCCCTGTGAAGGACTGGCACCCCCTCCAGGGTGTGTTCTCACCTTGCGCCCAATGATTCCAGGTAGGCTCCGGACCCACCGCGACCTGGATAAGGGTTACAGGTAATGAATGAATCTTAACAAATCATTAAAGATTAAGAAGTCTTCAGACACAGAATACGATGTCAAATATCCTAAGCCAGTCTATTAGAGTTTGAGATAGGAACAGTTCACTGTCTTCCTGCCAGGAACCCACAACATTTCTGCTGTCATCTATCATTCATCTATCACTGAACGTTGAAATAAGATCCTACACCTAAGGTGTCCTATGAATAAGGTTACTGTGGTCATTTATGATCCAATCAGCAACTGGCTACACCTAACATCTAGGTTATTCATTGGGCACTCATAAAACTGAACAAGAGCACCATAGGTGATGTATTATTTGTTTTTATGTGTTTGTTTCCAGAGCTGAATGATGATCTGTCTGGTGAACAGTCTGGAGGAGAGAACAGCGGCAGCACCAGTGACAGAGAGCAAGAACCAGCCAGTTCCCCAGAGGAGCCCAAAACAAACTCCTGCTACACTCCCACCACACCAGAGCCCCCTCCTCCTCCTCCTCCTCATTCTGAAGAGCCCCGCTACGGTGCCCCTAAATCCTGCACTGATCCAGAGCCCAAACCCGAGAGCCCAAAGTACCCCAGTGAGCCCAACCTCTTAATCGAGGGTCTTTCAGGTTCTGTCTCTCTCCCGTTCAACCTGAGAGCCAACCGTCCCCCTCTAGAGGTGCTGAAAAAGATCTTCCCTGGACACAAGCCTGCCGTGCTTGAACTGATCTTGAGGGGATGTGGGGGCGACCTGGTTGGGGCAATCGAGGTCCTGCTGTCCAGCCGATCCTCAGCGAAAGTGGACAAGCCCTCTCCTGATGGTTCAGAGGGTCTAGTGCTGCCCTCCAATGGGCATCTTTTTGAGCATCCTTTGGGTTCATACCCAATGTCTTCCACCAAGTGGTCAGTGGGCTCGGCTTTCCGTGTCCCTGATTCCCTGCGCTTTACTCCAGAGTCGCCTGCCGCCGGGGGGATGGTGCCCAGTCCTCTGGGCGTCCCGTTGCAGCACGGCTTCAACCAACCGCCTCGGTACCCGCTGATGCTGCGTAACTCTCTGAGCCGGAGCCAGGCTGGAGGGCCCTTTGTGCACAGCGATGTGACTCTGTGGAACACCATGACCCTGCAGCAGCAGTACCAGCTCCGTTCCCAATACGTATCACCCTTCTCCGGACCTTCACCCGGACCTTTCCGCAGCTCGCCCTTGCTGACTGCCAGAGCCCCTCCAGAGGAGCAGAGAATCAGTGTCCAGGAGGACGGCTGTCCCTCCACCACCAAACAGACAATATACGCTGAGGAGGATTATGATGAGAGGTCTGACTCCTCTGACTCCAGGATCCTCAACTCATCTTCCTAACCTCTGGTGTACTTCGTGGGGAGGCCAACAAACTGAGGGCTGAACAATTAATGGTTTTATATAAAAATCATAATGTAAAAAGGGTGCAGTGTGAGATTAGAACAGTCCTGGTCAAATGATATGTTTTGTTTTACAGATCTGATGTTCTGCACATCCAGCTGCACAATACTATTTAATAATAATAATAATACATTGGATCTATATAGTGCTTTTCAAGTACATGCAAAATAAAAACACACATAGTTTAATATAAAATGTGCAGAAGTGTGGAGGGGATCTGGATTTGTTTTCACTGTGACATTGAACACAATGTGTAATTTGACCAGGGGCTTTCAGCATTGAGGGTCAAATAAAAAAGAAAGAAAAAATAGAAGAAACCTGGAGCTTAATTTATAGAGATAACATTTAAATGCATTTGCACACTATGAAATGTCAGAAACATTTTATGGATATTTTCCCCTAATCGTTCAGCCCCAAAACACACAAACTAAAACCCAGTCCTGTGAATGAAACTGAACTGACAACAAGACATACGGCAGATCGCGACCTTGTAGGAGCTTTATGAGAAATACACTGTACATTAAGGTATTGTGTTGCCCTCTGAACTATGGTGTTTGTGGATGTAATACTACCATTCCCTGCTCCATCTACTCTTAAAACCACCACCAGTATGAACTGACCAAAAAAAAAAACAAGAGATAAATATGAAAGACTGATCTTTAGTTGGCCAACAATATCCACTAATTCCACCTTGCATGAAATGTCCTGTAAATAGCAATGAAATGTAGAGATAACCAAACAATAAAGCATGGAAATGTGTATACCAAATAGTCCCAACTGGAATTGTCATTGTCATTTATTTAAATGAAAATAATATCAACAAGATGTGAATGTTTAAAGAAAATGGATCTTATTAATATTGTAATTACAAATAACCAAATGTAGGTTCATCATTTCAACAGATGACTGTAATTCTGGGAATAGTTGCTAAATCCAATCTGTCAAATGATAAAAGAATCAAGTCTAAAACACTGATGTATGATTATCATTCCCAATATACATTTCTTAAGCTCTACTTATTCACACCTGAATATGCAGAATTTCAAAATCAGAATATTATCAGCTCTGAAATACATTATCACAGTCATCTGCTGAACTGACTGCGATGAACTAGATTATGACACAGCTTTAAATGACCATGAGATAAACACTGGACTGTATATAATTATAATCCCCAAATAATAAAACGAAGATATAAATGTTTTCAGTGTGTGACCTTATTTTGGAAGCGGCATCATTTTAGTATAAACTTGTTTGACAAACTTGTTTCTTCACTGTATCCCTGGAGGGCAAACATTTCAGTGTCATGACAGTTACCTGGAAGTGTTCAAATCATGATTTTACTGTAGTTTACAGAAGAAATCTGATGCTTATGCTTCTGTCAGCAAGTGTTCTTAACTCTTTCATTTGTGACATAATACACCCCTTATATAAGATGTTACATTCCAGCTTTTAATTAGACAACAGCCAAGGATCCCAAACAGGGACATATTTGAGCTACAAATGGGGCTGTTGTGGAAGAAACGGACCTCTGTTTTTATGTATTTACCACATATCCGACAGGTAAGTCCTTGCAAGTAATATTCTTTGGATGCAGTTTGTTGTAGAAAGCAGCGGTGTAATATTATCCTAATAATGTGATCATGCCTGATAATGTGAAATTATATTTTGCAGTTATCTTAAAATAAGTAATAACATGTTACAATGTTATAAATCGTTCACTATTGTAATACAGTGTCATACATTACATAAGGTAATGCTTATTACAGTTATTCATTTAATGTTAATGTGTTTCAAGAGTTTTAACTTATCGTACAAATTTGTTACTAACATATGATATAACAGTTCATTATTAATATAGACATTATAACTAAGTGTTTAAAAATAAACACTTAAAACGTGTCACGCTACAACGTCCATTTTGGGTCATTTACAGAAAACCGTTAGGAAAGTTGTTATATAAATAAAACAAATATGGACGACGTAGAAAGACAACTTAAAAGTATTAAAGTGCAAATGCGCATTGCTAGATGTTCATACAAAGTACACAGTAAATTCACCAGTGTTAAATCAATACTATTGTTATTTTAACACTAATAATGTTGATTTAATACTGGTGAATTTACTGTGTGTAACTCAGCATACTGTTATCGCTTTACATAAAGGAGACCACGATCTGGGTCATTTTCTTTTGCTGAACAATTATGCTAAGCTAAAAGGGCACACACGGGTGAACTGTGAAGATTTTTGCCTTTTTTTTTTTACCGGAGCTACGTTCACAGTAAGAAAGAGACTCGAATGAAAGAACGAATACTGAGAGATTTAGCATTTAGAAATAGTCGAAGCTCCAACGGTAAATTAAAGGTAAATCATTATTTGAGCTGTTTAAAGCTGAAACAAACGGAACTGTTAAGAAAACACTGATATGTAAACGGAGTCCGTTTTTGCCCCACCCCCCCTCGTTTCTTTGCTAATTGTGGTGAAAAAAAGCTCACTCCGCGAAAAACTGAGAACAAGTTCTCACAGCTAAATCTGAGCGAATAGCGCCACCTAGAGGCGCGTCGTAAGCAAATTTCCTTTTTAAAATCCTAAAATGGCTGTGGTATATCTGCAGGAATATATCCGTGTACGAAAAAAATGTTTTTGGCTACAAATTTACAGCTCGTTGCCCAAAGTGTTGTTATTGATTCTTGGGGTATTTCTTGGCTATGCTTGGAATAACCAAGAAATACACAAAGGCAATATTTACTGAGTGATAGGAAAAGACACACCTGTATTTGAAATACTACTTATGCACTTTGTCTTGGAAGTGACTCAGAAATCATTAAATTAAGTTTAAGTGGTCACAGGTGTTAGCTGTTTGGTTTAGCTGATTAACACAAAAGAACAAATATAAATGAAATGTGTAAAGCGAGAGGTAGAAAAATTAATTTATAGCTTACAAAACAAATATATCCACACTTTTCCCAATTTAAAAACACTGTCAGTGGCAACTACACATTGCTACGCATTAATTGCACGAAGTTAAATTTTTATTAATGTGTACAGAAAGATGTGGTGTTCACTACAGTCTGGATCCACTGCTTCAGGCCCAGTAATTTCAAACATTATCATCTTTCCAGTGCTTGGCTCAGCTCTGGGTGGTCTGAGGCTGAGGGGCTGAAGCTCCATAGAGACGCTGATGCTCTTCATAGTGCCTCTACATTCAGATACAATCTGTATTAATACAGTGTGTGTAACTAAATGAACGCCAGAGCAGTGCACAGGCGCACCATAAAGAGGCTAAATTCAGCATTTGTAAGGAATATACAAACGTTTGTTTAACGACTAAACTGCGCCATCTAGCGCTCGTTGAACTCAACGCAGCTCACCTTTCTCACCTCTCATGTTACATTTTCCATCAGTGTAAAGAGTGGACTGTTTAATGAGGCATACGTTCTGTGTGGACATATGAAACTGTACAGAACTTTTGTAACAAAGTGAAATAAGGGCATGCTATTGGAATTTACTCCGACTGCGGGTCATTGGACTGAAATTGTGAATGATTCTGACATCAGTGTTTTTATAATATTGATCACCAGTATTTAGCAAATGTTTATATAACATCTGAAGTTGAACAGATGAAGTACAATACTTGAATGTATGTGTACATCGTAATTAATTCATACGTACTTATCATAGTTAAATACTATTTACTACCACGTCAGTACAAGTACTAATATTCTGCATTTCTACTTGAGTAGACCTATGAAAGTACTTTCCTGTGAATAAAATGTGATGAACATGTTTTTCATTTGGCACGACCCAGACAGCGAGCATCGATGCACTGGCATAAAAAGGCTGGTACTGACTGTAGACCACTGCTGGTCCACCATCGGACCACTCAGATTACTCTCCTGTACCGGATATCACTCATTTATAATCTCCTCAAACAGATTCTACATTCACAGAGACTTTTATTCTGGAAAACACACTAATACAGATATTACCAACAACTGTGAGAGATATAATAATGAGTATAAGCCTGATATAAAATGATTAAATGCTAAAAATGTTGACACTGTGCTGGATTTAAATTATTTACTAATCTTATTTATAAAGGACAACAAAAAAACCTAATGAAGGAAAAAAAAAGTAAATTGAACTGTGAATGGAAAAGTGCTAAAATGTGTCATTTAGTCTAAAGTTCTGTTTAATCACCAGTGGTCCGCCCAGAAAAGACCGTGTAAAACACTAGTGGACCAAAAGTGGTCCGCCGTCTCCTTGCTATCAGGGGAAATATAGAAGGGCCAATTAAGAACTGAACCTTTTATAATAATAAATCCTACACCACAATTACAGTAAAACTTATAATGTCAAGAACAACAAGAAAAAAAATTAATAACATAAAACTGCCTGATTTTACAGCCAAATTATAATAATCCGGGTCTTTTTGTCCTCTCTGTATCAGAGCAGTGGGCCCAGTGTTGACTGCACTGTATGTGTCTGTTTGCGAAGTATGAGTTCATTCAGCTCTGGTGATTTACTGTTTAGCTACATGCTAAGTGCAGGTGTTGCAGTTCATTAAGCGCGTGTTGACTTAACCGAGAGGAAGAATTTCTCGCGCGCATTTGAATACGCGCCACTAAGTCAACAGCTCTCAGTGCCCTCGCGCGCATCAAACACGCTGACAAATTAGCCCTGCTTCAGCATGCAGAGCACGCGCTACCGATCCATCACAGTTCTTAAATGCTACTTAACATAGCAGACCCCCAGCGAGGGTCTACCTCTTTCCCTCTACCCTCTGCACCTGCGCAAAGGAATATGATTCCTAGCAAAATGCAAGGTTTTTTTATTACTAATTATGGGACGTTTATCCTCGTGCCACACCCACTCACTCTCAATTTACTGTGTATAATTTTGTTTTGTGAATACTGGAAACACATATTCATTCCTAAAACTTCCCACAAAGTTCCTGATAAAAGTAGCTGTCCCGCAATCCCCTGAAAGCCCCACAAACTGAAATAGTATTATTTCTAATTCCCCAATATTAACACACACCAAAAGAAAACGTCATCCATGCCTTAGAAATAATAGAAACGTTAGACAGTAACAATGTCTCTGGTGTGTTTATTTAAGAGGTTGAGTCAGTAAATCAGTAGGTTTCTGTGAAAAAGGAGATATATATATATATATATATATATATATATATATAAAACGGTCAGTAGACCGTTGTGTGGCGATATAGTTTAGTGTATATACAGTGGACTGGATCCCAGTCATGGGCGGCACGGTGGTGCAGCAGGTAGTGTCGCAGTCACAGCTCCAGGGGCCTGGCTTCGATTCCCGCTCCTGGTGACTCTCTGTGAGGAGTTGGTGTGTTCTCCCCGTGTCCGCGTGGGTTTCCTCCGGGTGCTCCGGTTTCCTCCCACAGTCCAAAAACACACGTTGCAGGTGGATTGGTGTCCGTAGGTGTGAGTGAGTGTGTGTCTGTGTTGCCCTGTGAAGGACTGGCGCCCCCTCCAGGGTGTATTCCCGCCTTGCGCCCAATGATTCCAGGTAGGCTCTGGACCCCCGCGACCCTAGATTGGATAAGGGTTACAGATAATGGATGGATGGATGGATCCCAGTCCCTGATAAAAGTCAAAAGAAAAAAAAATCGGCTGTGATTTAAATTTTTACATATAAAAAGATTTTTCCCACATAATATTAACTTACTTTAATTTCTGAGTTCATCGTGCGATTTTGATGCAATGTGAAATTCAGTAAAAAACGTAGAATATGCGTTTTTTATTTAACTTCCGTTAGTAAATATACAAGCTAAATCACTTATCCAAACAGGGGCCGTTTTTTTTACTTTTGTCGAATGATGTGGTCTCGTATCTGTCCAGTCACTGAGCATCTGAGGTTTGACGGTTAATCGTGAAATTAGGACAAATCTACGGAGAAGATGAAAGTGTTTCCCGCCGTGATTGCCCCCTTGGCGACCGTTTGTTTTTCAGTTGTACTGGACAGGCCTTAAACATGCGGACGCATTAAGGAGCGCATGCGCAGTAGGATCCTCCCCGTCGCTGTTTCCCTTTACCCACCTGTTTTCCGGCAGTCCCCGCCTTGCTGAGCTGTAAATCGAAAACGGGTGCAAAACAAGATTTAAACACGACATTTTGGGAAATACAAATGTAGCTCAGTTAGAGCCTTTAAATGTTGTGTAGTAATTGTACAAATTCTTTTAAATGTTTGGACCTCTTCATTTTGCGATGTACTGTTGATTATACTTTAATGAATGGTGGAATTCGCCTGATAGTTTTCCAATAATTATTTTTATTTCTTTTCTCACCTGCTCACACAGCCGAGTAAAACGTGATAAGCATCTTTTCCTATAGAAGCATTTAAGGCCTTTGTTTCTTTATTAACGTTGTATCATTTAATAACAGTTACAATAAATAACAGCAAAAACGGAGTAAAACAACATTCAGTATGTGAAATACTTTGTTTTTCAACATAATTATAAAAGAAATAGTCATGATATGTCTGAAAAATATATATAAATAAACAAAATATGTACACAAAGATTAATTATTCATTTTAAACTTGTATTTGATTTTGATTTTGATTTTTTGGTCCTATTTTAAAGTAAAAGAAGAGTTGTATTTGCTCTTGTTAAATTTAATAAATCTCATTGCTGACAGGTTCTTAAACTTTGAAATGTTAAGTTACCCTTATTTATTCTCGTGTTGTTTACTCGTGTCTTGTTTGTTTGGTCAGTAGTCATAGTGTCTTCTCTCTGGTGCAGTAGCACAGTTCTTAGGGTGTTGTTCTCCAGTGGCTTTTTCACTTTCTTTTGAGATTCTTCACACATGGCTCCACTGGGACAAACTGTGTTTTTGTTGTGTGTGTGTGTGTGTGTTTTGGGAGGATTTCCCACGTGTTTGTTGTTTTAATAAATCCATCACTGAAAACCTGACAGCAGTCAACAGTAGCTGCATGCTACTCCAGAGACCATTTAAAAAAAAAGACTTCCCTAATTGGCCACTTCATTAGATTTCAGGAACATCGTCGTGGTGTACATATAAATTAAATGTGTGTTTAAGCTGAGTACTTGTTTATATCAAATTTACGATACCTGTGTTTCCAATTTTTTAAATGGGACACATTCTGAGAAGTAAATGCACAGGGGGAAAGAAGAGTGTAGGGCAGTAAGTAGATGACACAATGCCAGATTCCATTCTAGGTTGTAGATCAATTTCCGTATGTAATGCTGGCTCCACATTTAACGATGATATTCATTCTACGAAGCCTTTGGGAAAACCAGCCCAGTCTGATTCATGAGCTTATAATCAATGTTTTAAAACTGCATTCGTGATCAGACTGTATTAGATAATTCATTGGATTATGGTTCATGTATTTTTTTTGCATATACGTAAATAATGATTTTTATTTGTATTTAAACACATAAATCTATGCATGTATTTGCACAAATGTAGAATATTTTTGAGTGTTTGAAACTACTGACCATTTCATGAATCCTGTCCACATTTCAGTAACTACTGAGAATTTAATATTTTAAATAATTTTGGGATTTTTTTTAAGTATGCAAGGAAATGTAAAACACGCGTTGGAATAGTCCTAATGGAAAAAATCACTTATATTTTGCATTCTCCTGCGATCATTTGAATAGTTTCAATAGTGGTTACATTGGCTAATAATAAACACATGCTAACGAAATAACACAATGCGATGTACCGCTTGCAAATCACTAGCAAACTGCCTTCTAACAAATGGGGGCGTTTGTTATTGACGCGCGAGGCTAAAATAAACGAGGCTGCACGAGGCGAGCTGTCATCGCGCGAGCTCTTTTAACACATACACGGCAGTAACCATGGATGCCTCAACATAAACAGCTCCGTACTAAAGTCCAGCAGCAAGAGAATCGCCACAGAAACTGCGGTTAGGCGGATTTAATAAACCGAGGAATCCAGACTTTATTAAAAGGGGGTGAAGCTGAAAATGAAAGTCGAAAAAGTCTCATTCTCGGCGGTCCTGTTTGATTTCATTCATTATATATTTCCCACGAGGATTGCAGACTGAATTTTACTGGAATTGAACTGAACGAAGTGAATGGTTTCTCCAGCTTCGGTCTGAAGAAAATAACCGCACTTCTCTTTTGTCTTTTGACTAATTGATTGTTTCCTGGAAGCTTTAGATTTCTTAAATTCCCACCTGGTTCCTACACTCCAGCACTGGGACTGGAAAAGCACTTAATACTCACCAGTCAGAGGACTTTCATTCAAATAGCTATCACTAAAAGGTGTTTATATGCTGTTGGGAGGGGGCTTACTGTCAGTGCAGCGTTATGATGGAAACCACTTAATCATTGACCGCAGGAAATAAAGCAAACACATAAAGTAAAATACATTTTATTTCATTTGTCTAAACAGAGCGCTCTACTGTATATAGTTAAGAATTTTATACATCATTTTATGTCAGACATCTATCTATCTATCTATCTATCTATCTATCTATCTATCTATCTATCTATCTGTTATTCGGTTAGTTAGTTCTCTGAATACGAATGGGGAAATGAAGTTTCGTGGAATTGTTGTACTTGTGTGTTTAGTCAAATAAGTAATAGTGGTGGGGGAAGTGTGTTCAGCCAATCAGGAGTCTCTATTGACCGATAGCCAATCAGAAGGCGAGCTGGGTTTGTGATGAAGGAGGTGCTTTGAGTTGAAAGCACGAGGTTTGTGTAGCGGTGACAGCAGCTTCAGTAAAGTCTGTCTCGCCCTTTCTCTCTCTCTCTCTCTCTCTCCCTCTCCTTCACACACACACACACACACACTCAGAGCTCTTTCTGAAAGTCTAAGGAAAACAGTTCAACTGAGAGAAAAACGTATTTAAGCCTCTTTTAAAGGAAATCTTTTAAACTGAGCTCTCACAACAGGCAACTTTCTTCCGAGGAGGACACACTTTCACGAGGTAAGCTATAATACATGTTGGGGTAAAGAGAGAGAGAGAGAGAGAGAGAGAGAGAGAGAGAGAGAAAGAGAGAGAGAGTAGAAATATTGTTAATTCTTCGTCATCTTTGCACAGCAGTTTTAATAAACTATGACCTAAAATTCCCCCATGTGCTGACAGTCAACTGAACTAGTTTCAGCAGTAGATACTTTCATTGCTTCAGTCAGAGTGCACATTCAAAGTGAAAGGTGTAGTTTATTTGCTTGTTACCACAGTATTTTTTAGAATGAACAACTACACTTTTGGGTTTATTTGTTTTTTTAACCTAGAGGTTTTTTGTGTTGTTTTTATTTTTTTACAGTGGAAATCCTCAGTACAGAAACAGATAAGTGACTTAATGTAGTAGCAAGGGATAGAACTGAGTACTTAGAATAAACTTTGGTTTAGTGTTTGTTCGTGTTCAACAAATGTAGTGAATTAGATTTTTAGCTGAATTTTTTTACTGTTTTTTTCCAGTGTAGGTCATTTGTTGTCAGTCAGCTGAATAGAATGAGGAAAAGGTAGTTTCATTTTCTCAGGGATTTACTGTTAGAACGGAAAATAGGCTAACACTGTCATTTGAAAATTCTCAGTGGTATAAAGTGTGGGCCAAAAGGTGAATGGAGCAAGTCACTACGTGTCTGTGCTGGAGGTGTGAACAGAAATTGAGAATGAACTGTTGTGAATTAACTTGAGGATTCACCCCTTTATAGTACATTTCTATCTAAGTTTAGAAAGCAGTATTAATCACCAGTTAACATCAATAACTTCCCAAAAACTTTTATTCATTTTTTTATTTATTTAGCTTCTGTGCCTGCTGGTTTATACTGATTTCTGTGGAAATAGTTAATTGAAAGCGCATTGTACTCAAAAGGAGAAATCACCACACAAGACAACTGGAATAAAACCAGAGCGTCCTTCAACAGAACTAAGAACAGGGGACAGTTTAGATTCTGCACCTCGTAACAAGAAAACACAGCAGCAAAGTGTCTTTATGAATTCATCTTAGAAACAGAGGACTTTATCACACACAGTAGAGTGGAGCAGTGTAGAAATTGTTTTGAATTGATGTAAAATATTGCTTTGGATTATCTAAAATTTCCTTCACAAGGTTTCCTTCAAAATGTGTATGTAATAATTTAATAAACACAGTTAAATTGCTGTATTTTTATTATTTGAGTAAATATTAAGACTGCAGTAAATATAAACTGGATAAACTGCTGTTGCTGATGTGATTTTAGGTTAGAGATGTTAGAAGTGAATATGGGGGCTAAGAATAAGGGTTACTCTTTCCAACAAGGTTTTACAGCTAAAGCAAGGGTTCCTCCAAACATCAGGACCACACTTGATCCTCAAATGAGTTCACAGAGAAACAGACCGACCTCTAGTTTAATTTTTTACATTTATTTTACAAAAGACTAGGCTGATATCGCAGGGGAAATTAGACTCGGCTGTAGATGGCTCAAAAAAACTATTACTACTGTATAAAAATATCCCTAAGTGACATAAATTAAACAAGTAAATATAAGTTTGAATCCCCTGGGGTCTCGGAACACTCGTGAGGTCCGTTTGGGGTTAATCGGAAGTAAAAGTGTGGGAACCTTTGACCTATTGGAACTATCACTAGGTAAAACAGATATCAAAATAAAGCCGTCTCTCTTATGGTTTCCTTCTCAGACAGCGGCTCACAGCGGAGAGGAGGCGACTTTTCCCGGACGGAGACATGTCTGATCTGTCCGGAGCCGAGTGTGAGATCGATGTTGAGAGTCTGGGGGCGGAGGGCGAGGAGCCGGAGTCTTTCGGCGCGCTCTTCCCCGGCGCCGGAGACGATGAGCTCGGGGTTAAAGACGAAGAGCGAGCGGCCCTCGCGAGCCCCAGCCCCGGCCCTGGGGAGCAGAAGAAACTCAGCCGCACGCCGAAGTGCGCTCGCTGCCGCAACCACGGCGTGGTGTCCTGCCTGAAGGGCCACAAGCGCTTCTGCAGATGGAGGGACTGTCAGTGCGCAAACTGCCTGCTGGTGGTGGAGAGGCAGAGGGTCATGGCCGCTCAGGTGGCGCTCAGGAGACAACAGGCCACAGAGGTGAGCTGCCTTCCCTCAGAAGTGGGTAGAAAGTAAATAAACCTGCACGGTGTCTAATTTATATAGCCGTGTTTAAGCCTGTATATTAAACGCCAGTGGTTTTCAAACTCTCGTAAATCATTTAAATGAAATTATATAAATTAAATTATACGAGATACAGAGAAACCTGCTAAGATTAAAAATTTGGAAAATATAAACAGCCTTTAATACACGCATTAATGTTTGCACAGGCCACAGTTTATTTATATATATATTATCATTTGTTTACATTTTACATGCTAAATTCAGTCGTATTTAAGTAAATATAATAAGTAAATATGACTACATATTAAATAAGCTGTTAATTATTAGCCTGTGGTCTGTCTGCACTCTGAAAAACAAAGCTGTTTACACATTTTAACATTTAAATACTCATAATATACTGAATTTAGCGTGTAATTTTTTTTTCCAAAAATTTAAACGGAACAATTTCTCTGAACATGACGTGCTCATTTAATTTCACTTCCAACAAAATACATCATTTGAAAACTAGTGTGATCTAATCTTACTTAATATGTAGTCGTATTAATTTACTTGCGATAAATGTAGTCCAGAGAAATCCCGAAAAACATGGATACCATTAAAGTTATGAAACATTTTGAAATGGCAAATTTCCACATTTCTAGCCCAAAAATGATGCAATAAATCATGCCTTAAACGAGTGTGTGCTTGTGCTGCGGTGTAGTTTTTTAGTTACTTTTCAAAAGCCTGTTTTTATACTCCCTCTGATTTTTAATATTTAGGATAAGAAAGGAATATCGGGAAAACCAACACCAGCCGAGAGACGGACGATCTATCAAAGGCACATTCGCCCGTCCACGATGCTGGCTAAAAGTATCTTAGAAGGTAAGAGCGTCATCACAAATGAAACAGTAACATCCAGGCCTTAATGTGCTTAATGTCCACAGATATTTACACTCTTTTATTAAACCCTTCACTCATCGTTTCTACCTTTTTTTAATCTCTTTTTCAGCTTTGCCTCTATTTCTTTAATTCAACAGCATCCTGTTTTAATATCACAGAGGCAGCAAATATGTAACATTACACTTTTCTGGCACTGAAGGTCAAATTAAATCAACCAATTGCAGTGCTTACTTCCCGAAAGCTCTGTATCCATTTATAGTGATATTGAAAAGTCTAACAGCTGACAACCGCAACCCTGAAATGGATTTAGTGGGAATAAAGATGATGATGATGATGATAACAGCTGACATGTTCTTTTATATTTCTGTAATAAACGTGCTATTAATCCAAATGATAACATCCTAGTTTTTAAGCTCACTCTCAATTTATTTCATATAAAAAATGAAAAAAATAAAAGTGCTCTGTGATGTGTTTTGGAACTAAATTCTTCATTGTAAATCAATTTTTTAAGAAAGAGAAAAGATTACATGGGTATTGTTTATATTCATTTCATTTTTGGAGTGGTAGAGCTCACGTCTAAACTAGCTCTTTATTCTCTCAGGGTACCGTCCTGTCCCAGCTGACACCTTCCTGGGAGCCAGTCCCGCTCTTCCACCTCCTCTCAGCGACCGAATGAGGAAGAGACGTGCCTTTGCTGACAAGGAGCTAGAAAGCATAATGCTGGAGCGGGAATACAAGGAACGGGAACTCCTGGAGTCTAACCAGTCCGCATCTGCGTCCCTGTTCCTTCCAGGAAGTGTGGTGCATGCCGCTGAATATAACTCTTACAAGACAGCTTTTTCCTCATCATCTGCACCAACAGCCCCTGAGACGGCACCCAAGGAGCTGTGTGGCTTTCTGCCCGGGTGCCTGGACCTGTCTTTGGGGTATGGCGCATCCAGCGGCCCAGCAAATGTGGAGCTGATCTCGTCCAATGTGAGTGTGGCCACCACCTACCGCCAGTACCCAATGTCTCCACGCTTTGTTATGTGGCCGAGGGGCGGCAGTAACCTCAGTGATGCGCTTCTATACCAGCAGTGTCTCCTCAATGCCACAGCCGTGCAGAATCTCAAACCTGGTGCCGTCTGGGATCCAAAAATGATGGCATCTAATGAGAGCCACTCGCCCGAACATGAGTCCTCCTCAGCCGCCTCCAGACTCGAGGGATCACGGGCAGCTCTGGATCCAACTGAAGTGCAACCTGGGCCACCAGAGGCGCACAACACCAGGGAGAGATCTGCTTTCTCGCCCCCAAAAAGAGGCTACAGACAGGCGTTCACCAGTGGCCCACTACACCCAGCAGGCCACGAACATGTGCTGAACAAGATGAGCAAAGATAGCGCCAAGCACACACTGTCCATGAAGCTCAACTCCTTCCATTCCCTCATTCAGCAGACCCTGAGCGAAAAGGGCCCAGAGCTGAGGAGCCCCTGCTGTAAAGACTTGCTGGAGGAGGCTGCTAAGAAGTTCAGGGACGGCTCAGCCAAAGATGCAGCGTGCTTTAAAAGCACAGAGAGAGCAGTAAAAGACTCTATGGTCAAGCCGGCAGGCACAAAGGTTTCTTCAAACGAGCCTTTGTCATTTTCTGTGGAAGCCATATTAAAACGGCCCTCGCTGCCTGTAAACCGTGCGTCCCAGTAAGGGCTGTCTGTCCAAAACATTAATCAAAAAGGTACTTATGGACTAATGCTTCGATATATACTGTGTATTTATTCTAACTCATAGACAGAAATAGATTTTCCTGACTGGCTGTATGTGAATGTGAGATCAAACAACTGGTGAGCACTCATTCAATTGTTCATCCCAACTCCACCAATGCTTCTGTACATAGCCATGTAAATATTACAGTTTGTGAAACAAGCATGTTGTAAATCAGAGTGTAGAGTATTTAAATGTATCGCTAATTTTTTTACCTCAATGTGTCAATAAAATTTCATGAAAATTCATCCCAATGTTGAAGTATATATTTTTAAATTCTAAAATCACAATTTTAATGTTAACTCTATAAACACAGTTAAAAATTCCTGACAGATTGACACATAACGACTAAGAAAAAACGTATTTCCAAACGTATTTATCACCAACTAGGTCAACAGTAAAGTTGTATAAATAATAGCACATTTAAGTGTATATCCTCTTGTTGTAAACATGTTTTTTCACTGGTGAAATAATTTAGTTGTCAGTAACACAAAGAAATTCTCTTTTATATTGTTTTACATGTTCGTAGACACTTCACCAGCATCCAACATTAATCAATACGATATGTTGGGTGCAAATGTGTGACCATTTATCTCTGGTGTAGCTGACTGAGTTTATACACAGCGATGCAGCTACAGATCCTGAACACCTGCTCTAGACATGAATTATGTGAATATGTATCACAGATGCCACCTTATCGTCTTTTTTAACGGAAACTTGAGGAGTCCATAAATTGTGAAAGTCTCACAATCCTTGAGGTTTTCCTCCTTTCAAACCCTTTGAGCTATCGACTGATGTGGGACACTGAGCTGTGCTTCAAGTCCACATATGTCAACTTATGACAGTTGTAGAGCTTAAGAGGAAGACCAAAGATTCACAGGAGAATCATTTATACGCTGCTTAACACCTGTGTCCTTTATTATTAAGTCACATGGACAGTGTGCAGTATCAAATATCCATCTATTTTTACACTTTCTCACAAGAAAATGCCTTGACATGCTACATTAAGTAGGCATCAACACATACTGTAGCACAAATATATGTTATCAGTTCAGATATAAGTCTGAGGTAGGGCTGGGCAATTAATCAAAATCGATATTCAGAACTTCTAATCGACATATTTTTGTCTATATCGATTATGTCAATTATTTATATTCTATGTCCCCACTGTGTGTTCATGTACTGCCCCTTTAAAACCACGCTACCAAGCTGCAGTCAGGTGATTCTGCCCCTATCGGCCACATGGAAGCAACCTAAACGGTGAGGCCGACCAAGCGACTAGAGCAGCTCATAGTGGACATGCTGTGTTTTGACTATAATTAAGCGACCAAAGCACAATCACACACCAAATATTAACAGTGCTCAAAAAACGAGAGGAACAAGCTCCCAACAACATTTAGTAAAAATATCCTAGCTTTAATACTGGAGCATATTTACAGCACAAGGCTCACCACTGAGCTATTAGGATCAAAAATACAAAAATGAAATAATGGTTCATTAATTACTACTAAAATTAATACTACATTGCTCACTGTGTGGTGCAGTATGTAGGTCATTAAATGATGGCTTCTTACATTCATGCACATGTTACATGCCTCTCTGCCTATTCTTCAGTTAATGATTTGAGTGGGGAAACCATAGTGCCATGATTTTTGCAGTGCACTACAAATGGAGTAGGCAGCCATTTTATATTTCAGACCCAGTCATTGTCGAAAAATGCTGTGTTCAAGCAATTTAATAACAAAAATAATCCACACATTTGTATTAAGAGTTACAATAAAAGTACCTGCCTATAATTTTCATTCTAGTTCAAGAAGTTGAACAGTACCCTTCACTAGTCCACTCACTAAATACCCCTTGAAAAATCCCTCAGTGCTGCAATAAAATGCAAAAATATAAATGCGTTAAAATATATACACAATAATGTATGAAAGAACCCCTAGCTGTGTTGATGGAACTTGGGAATGCTTCTAGTTTAACAAAGAAATCTGTGTAGATTTTTCTCACACGTTTTAGCTATTTACAGTAAACAGTTCCTATAAATAGTCTTGAGATATGTGGAAAACAGGTCGAAAATTTGTGCAGCCAGGCAAACATGGGGAGATTGCAAGGAGATATCATTATTATTTGTGGTTCAAATAGTTCCAGGCCAGCAAGGATACATAAGCTAGTCGAGGTGAAGTGTTTGCAGATACTAACTGCTGCTGATAGAAATCTGCTGATGCCATCAAGACAGATGAGCTTCATTCCCAAAGTGTCAAATTTAGCGCGTTATAGCGAAGTGCCCTGGCTAGTATCGCAAACATGTTTATTCAGCTCCTGTTACCAGCCGTCTCCCATCAATCTAATCTCAAGTGTTCCTTCAAACGCAGCAGATAAATGAGACAGCTAAGATAACAATTGTTTATTTGAAGCTAGTTACGCTAACATTAGCATGTCCCTCTGCTACTGTGGAATTGTTTTAGACATGTTCTCATTTTGTACTCTTGTTCTGTTGAGCTCACTGGTTGAGGATAATCTGATAATACATGTGTCAGTGCTGATGCAGCTAGTTCTGGCTTTCTCTCAGAGATCAGTCACAGTCGAACAAAGAAAAGGAGACATTAGCTTTCATGCAAAACTGCTTATTTACATCTTTGCTTTCCAGCTGCAGTAAGCTAATACAGTACTGCTAATTACCAAATTGGCTTTATACTCCTATGGTCTCTGTTGCTGTTATAAAAAACTGAAAGATTAGCATAGTGCTGTTTAATACATTTATAATTATCTGTCATTCTTTTCAGAACCAATGTTTGTGTCTCAGTACAGTTTGAAATTTTAACTGTACAGAGTGAGAAATAACATTCTCAAAATTTTCATATGGTTTTAGGACATTCTGGCTTGTCTATTATTAATCAAATCTTAAAAAAAACCTTAAAGAATAACTGAAGCTTTGAAATTGCATGAGGGAAAATAATGACAAAATGGAGATACTTTACATTGTGCTTAGTGTGATGTACATAATTGAAATGGGAAACTGTAACTTCCTAATGTGCCCTGTATTTTTTTTTATCAACCAGATAAATCACATTTTACAAAACTGAATTATAAATTCAATGCTCCTTTGGATTTTACATTACTGGGCCACATAAATAATTGTTGGTGAAAAGACCAGATTAGACCCTTGGGCTGGATTTAGCCTCAGGTTTTTTTTTTCTTTGAAACATTTGGCTTGCTTTAACTACTATTACTCTATCAACTTTACTGTCTTGATCACAGTTTTTGGCGTCTCAGTTCCCACCCTATCCTCAAGCTCTGAACCTTTGGCCGTGCAGGTGCAGGACTATTCCCCATCTTTCAATCTGTTGACTTTGTCGCTTCAGTAACTCAGCACACTGGTCTGGGCCATGCTACAATACACTGCACATTAAGCATCTATTAAGCTGAAGTGTATGCAAACGCTCTGACACGCAGAAGTTACACAAGGCAAGGGGTTATTTTGACGTGTGGAATAAATGGCCTGCTCTGTATTTTGCATTGACTTTCACCCAGCCATAACCTGAGGGGTAGGATCCCTATTTATTACCCTCAGTGTGTTTGCCTCTTCAGTACCAGCAGCCAGAGCACCGAGGGAGGCCCGGACTTAAATTCCTTGCGAGGCGACTTGTAATATAATAAGAAATGTGTAGCACAGGAACTTTTGACTAGCTAGCAGCACTTAATTACTGTGTTTGCTGAGCTGACAGCTGATGAAGCCGATGCGGGCTCAGTCAAATCAGGGTTTGGCCCCGGTTGCTCCCAGCACACACACATGCAAACGCTCTCTCTCACACACACACACTTACCCAAACACACTACCACTATCTTCTCTGTGTGTTTCCTCAGTACAAGCTTGCCTGGCAGGTTATTACATTAACACCTGTGGGATGTTTTTTCTTTTCCTCCTTCTTTTACACTCTCCCCACTCTAACACTTCCCACTGACCACATTGGTGAAACGTTTAGATGAAGCTTCTTCAACACTCTCTCTCTCTCTGTAAACAAGCACACAACAGCTGAACATAACAAGAGTGTGGCTCTTAAACAAACAGCAGAGAGACTTGTTGAACCTGTCACTTCTTACCCTCCTTCTGACAGGTTCATAAAGCAATCAGGTGAACCAACAAGTTACTAAAGCAGAAAGGGTGGGTGGGTGGGGGGGGGGTGCTGAAGTGAAACTTGAAACCAAATATCATTTTCAGATGCTCACACCGAAGCCAAGCTCCTTTTTTATTGTTTATTCAAAGGAATCATTTACATGGATCAAAACAACACCATACATCTTTTGACCTTAATCCAAAAATTCACGTTCTCTTTGTCCATTGTTCTCCATTTTCGCAACATTTTCAAGACATGCAAGTAGATAAGCAAATTGGCCAAAGTTCATGCAAATGTTTGTAAATCCTTTAGGAACGAACATAAATCTGGCAAGCTCTGCTTGGCAACAACATTTCATCTTGAGCTCTGCTGCTTGATCTTATTTTACGGCTCCAGCTGTGTGCATGCTTGTCCGTCACGTTGCGTGTATTGCTCTTATGAGTGGAATTATCGAGAGTGCGGTATCCTGCTTTTAGGATCAGTGCCCAGTGTCTACAAGATCACAAAACTATCTTCTGTGTCCGGTGATGCATGGTCTTAATTTGCTATTCTGAAAGGAGCATGGAAATTCTATGGAAATCCATGGAGAAAGACATCAGATTTTACTGCAGAGGTCATTTTCTAAGGTCTTTGTCTCAGCCCATTTAGAGTGGATCTTCAGCAGGAAAGCACTATCACAGCACATGGAAATTCAGAGGGAGGACAGAGACATGAAAAAGGCACAGGAAACACGTCTGAAATCTTTGTTTTTCTGGATTGGGACACTCAGACTCTAATGTTTCTAAAGGAATTTAATTTGAAAACATTTTTGACTGTGAATATATTCATTTGCCAAAAGATTGACTTCAATATAAAAACATTTTAATGCCTTCCATGGAAATTCTTTTTTAAAAATATATTTTTTCAGAAACTTCCAAAACCCTGTCCCACTTCAAATGTAATAAATTCTCGACAGATAAATATTGCCAATGGAGTGAGGTCACAGGCCTGATTCTCTCAGGGCTCCAGAATGTGGTGGATAAGTTCTCAGCTATCAGATCAAGAGCGGTGTCAAAACACAGGAGTGTTTTCCCACAGAGGGGATGCCCTCAATGTTGCAAGTCTCAGGGCATCAGTGTCCGCAAAGTCTGGGATAAGAGGTGAACCCCTGAGGCTGCCTGACTTGTGGCCTGGACAAACCCCCTCTGGATCCTCTGCCCTCACTCTCCTGGGGAACAGCCTGCTGGGACAGAGGACTGGCTTCCTCCACAGGAGCAGGACAAACAAAGGCCTGGTGACAGATCAGGTGAAAGAAAGGGGGTTACATGTCTGTTTGAGTAAGAGAGGGTCCAGGAGCAAACCTGCAGAACCCCTCATGGAAGAGACAAGAGATGAAGCGTAAACAGGAGGCGTGTTTGGGTTTCGCTGAGGTCACTGTTGTTGGATGCCACTGAAGTGTGACATGACTTGAGGATCCAATATATCGTCACTGTGAGAACAAAACATCATTTCTATTTTTGCAGTTTATATTTTTGTCATAATTTGAAAAATACCATCATTTGGTTAAAAACAAAACACATATTTTTTGGTATTTATTTATTGATAATTTATTTATATTACTTCCTTTTTATATAATGTGAAAATTGGGCAGCACGGTGGTGCAGCAGGTAGTGTCTCAATCACATAGCTCCTGGAGGTTGTCGGTTCGAATCCCGCTCCGGGTGACTCCGGGTGTCTGTCTGTGAGGAGTGTGGTGTGTTCTCCCTGTGTCCGCGTGGGTTTCCTCCGGGTGTCTGTCTGTGAGGAGTGTGGTGTGTTTTCCCTGTGTCTGCGTGGGTTTCCTCCGGGTGACTGTCTGTGAGGAGTGTGGTGTGTTTTTCCTGTGTCTGCGTGGGTTTCCTCCGGGTGACTGTCTGTGAGGAGTGTGGTGTGTTCTCCCTCTGTCTGCGTGGGTTTCCTCCGGGTGACTGTCTGTGAGGAGTGTGGTGTGTTCTCCCTGTGTCCGCGTGGTTTTCCTCCGGGTGACTGTCTGTGAGGAGTGTGGTGTGTTCTCCCTGTGTCTGCGTGGGTTTCCTCCGGGTGACTGTCTGTGAGGAGTGTGGTGTGTTCTCCCTGTGTCTGCGTGGATTTCCTCCGGGTGACTGTCTGTGAGGAGTGTGGTGTGTTCTCCCTGTGTCCGCGTGGGTTTCCTCCGGGTGACTGTCTGTGAGGAGTGTGGTGTGTTCTCCCTGTGTCCGCGTGGGTTTCCTCCGGGTGACTGTCTGTGAGGAGTGTGGTGTGTTCTCCCTGTGTCCGCGTGGGTTTCCTCCGGGTGACTGTCTGTGAGGAGTGTGGTGTGTTCTCCCTGTGTCTGCGTGGGTTTCCTCCGGGTGCTCCAGTTTCCTCCCACAGTCCAAAAACACACGTTGGTAATTGGATTGGCGACTCAAAATTGTCCGTAGGTGTGAGTGTGTGTCGCCCTGTGAAGGACTGACGCCCTCCTGCCTTGCGCTCAATGATTCCAGGTAGGCTCCGGACCCACCGCGACTCTGAACTGGATAAGGGTTACAGATAATGAATGAATAATGTGAAAATTTACTTGATCTATAGATATAGTTCACACATTAGGTGAACTTACATTAAAAATAATATTTCCTTGAAGTTTCAGCCTCTACATTAATATTTAATATTCAGAATTTCAAGATTTTTCGAAATTTTCTATATTTTATCAGGTCTTTTCAGGAAGATGAAAATTATACTTAATAACCTATTTATTCTATATGGATTTAATATGGGGTTTTTAGCTGGGTTTGGACGGTTACTGCAGTGGCCGTACGTCGTCTCATAATATTACAATCAATATGATATAACAATGAATTAGTTGCAATCCTTAGATTAAATTACAGTATCTTATTGAAAAATTATCTTGCCAAACCAAGCCAATGTTGTCATATTTTGTAAAATATTATGACATGTCAACAGCCATGTTTTGGAAACAATACGCAAATTCTTGTGAAATTCCTGAAATTGTCATGTAAAAAAAAGCCAAACGATTGTTTTGGAAACAACAAGATTGTGATTGAAACAACACATAGACACTGATTCTTGTAAAAAATTGGAAAAAATACTATGAAATGAGGTGCGATGTTGTTTTGTAAACATTTAGACCACGACAAACAGCGGTTATTGACCATTGGGGCAGTTGGGCTGATGTGTCCACTCCGATGTGGAATGATGGACCTGCTGGAACATTTGGATGGGTCAGTTTGTCCCCCATTCTTCTGAAGCTCAAGTCCTTGTTGTCCATCAGTATTTGGCCATGGTCCTCACTAATTTAACCTTGACAGAGGCCAAAGTTTGAGCCGTTGCTACTGTGACACTTAAGCCGTGTTTAGCCAACATGATGTGTGCTATTCTGCGTGTTGTGATGTAAACACCAATTGTTTCCTGTACAGTGCAGTGCCACAGAACTGGTTTATACTTCTTATCTGCTCAGGTTTCTGCTGGGCTGGGACCTGATGTCCAGATGTCCCGCCTGCAGGGTTCCAATGATGCGCCAGAACATCTGCAAGGGGATTTCCCCTTTTGGCTGATCATGAGAACTCAGTTTAGGACTCTTGATCTCTCTATTTTGATCTTGTTTTTTTTTTTTTTTTACCAAGCTGAGAGTTTATTTCAGGAACTCTTAACCCATGCACTGGTGTTTGGTTTTCTGTATTGACTTATGGATATCTATACTGATACTTCACTAACGAAAAAAATAAGATTTTTGAGTAAAAAAAAAAAGACGTATTGAATTATAGGAATAACACATAAAGTATATCCATCAGCACAAGTTCAGCTTCGCATAAACAGCTCGTAAAATCTTCAAAGAAAAGCATGAGCCTAAAGTCACCATGTTTAATGTCAAGTGACAGAACCAAATAATGTTTCAGAATGAGCGAGTTAGTGTTTATCAAAAGGTTACAGTGACCCAGTGGTTCACTTACTGCCCCTTGTGGCTGTGACCAAAAAGCAAGGATGAAAATAAAAAACAAACAAACAAACAAACAAACGAGACCCAATCCTCATTGCTCTATTGGTCTCTGCCAATAAACATTAAAGAGGAGTTTTAGATATTTTTCAAAATTTAAAAAATATAAAATGAAATGGCAGAGACATAAACAAGTGCTTTGATGTAAAGTGTTTTTTTTCTGTACAAACTGGAGCCAATATTTTTTACTGTGGTGCCACAAGGGTCACAATATTTTAAGCTCATTTATATTAAGTTTATTTATTTAAAAAACAAGTGAACTCACATGTGGCTTCAGATTTAAAAGTAAAGAGGTTTACAGTCACTAGTTTGCTTTACATTGATCTGAAGATAATCTCAATGAATATTTAAAAATACATTCATATAATAGCTTTCTATTGGAGTTCTTTATAAGCATTTAACATTTCACTCGTCTGGTTTCTATCACCTCCACTGTGAACAACTCTAAATCTGTAGGGTTAGAATTGTACATTGACTCCAACCATCTCTGAATGAATTTCTTACTAATTTAATAATGATAAACCTTATAAAAATCCATTTACTTTAAGCAATTTACCAATTTATAAATATACATGTATATCGTATACGGTCATCTTTCAGCCAGTGACTCTTTCCACTTCCTGCCATATGCTAAACTACCATTTGAAAAAAAAAAGATTTTAAAGTTGTGTAATGTACCTTTAAGGAACACAACTGGGTTTTTAAACACTGTTGTACCTTTAAAGGTGCATTTACACTGTTTATAACTTTAGTGACCAATAAGAAAACACACCACACTCCTCACAGACAGTCACCCGGAGGAAACCCACGCAGACACAGGGAGAACACACCACACTCCTCACAGACAGTCCCCCAGAGGAAACCCACGCAAACACAGGGAGAACACACCCACTCTTCACAGACAGTCACCCAGAGGAAACCCACGCAGACACAGGGAGAACACACCACACTCCTCACAGACAGTCACCCTGGTGGAAACCCACGCAGACACAGGGAGAACACACCTACTCCTCACAGACAGTCACCCGGAGGAAACCCATGCAGACACAGGGAGAACACACCACACTCCTCACAGACAGTCACCCAGAGGAAACCCACGCAGACACAGGGAGAACACACCACACTCCTCACAGACAGTCACCCTGGTGGAAACCCACGCAGACACAGGGAGAACACACCACACTCCTCACAGACAGTCACCTGGAGGAAACACACGCAGACACAGGGAGAACACACCACACTCCTCACAGACAGTCACCTGGAGGAAACCCACACAGACACAGGGAGAACACACCCACTCCTCACAGACAGTCACCCAGAGGAAACCCACGCAGACACAGGGAGAACACACCAGCTCCTCACAAACAGTCACCCGGAGGAAATCCACGCAGACACAGGGAGAACACACCACACTCCTCACAGACAGTCACCCGGAGGAAACCCACGCAGACACAGGGAGAACACACCACACTCCTCACAGACAGTCTCCCGGAGGAAACCCACACAGACACAGGGAGAACACACCTACTCCTCACAGACAGTCACCCGGAGGAAACCCACACAGACACAGGGAGAACCCACCCATTCCTCATAGACAGTCACCCGGAGGAAACCCAGGCAGACACAGGGAAAACACACCCACTCCTCACAAACAGTCACCCGGAGGAAACCCACGCAGACACAGGGAGAACACACCTACTCCTCACAGATCAATACCTCTACCGTACCTTTTTTTCTGAGAGTGTATCTATTAAAGTTTTTTAAAGATAAATTTTAAAGATGCCACAGGAAGAGAACTGGGTCTGCTATTTTATATTATAATCGCAGAAGTGATTCCTGAAACGTTAAGCTGTCCAGATTATAAATCATAACCCCACATCAAAGATAATTTTAATCCTGGGCCGTTGTGTAAATTATCTGGGAATCTTGGACAACTCCTGCGTGTTTAAACACAGAAAGTACATTGATTTGTGTGCTGTGTCCAATTCCTCTTTTGAAGACCTCCACATGCTACAGGTCCTAGGTGTGACGACCCGCCACATCATACGCTAGAACTGTTTCACATCGAAACACAGAGAGAAAGGGCTGTTACTAAACTAATCCATACCATAGCTAACAAAATGGAAGTGCTAGGTAACACTCAGGTTTCCTTCCTCTTTCCAGGTGGGAGTTTATCTAATCAAGACCACCACCCTGAACCATGTACCATGAAGGGATTTTTAAACATTTATTTTGGGCCAAAGCCTCATCTCACAAGCATTTTAAAACAATCCCAGTCACCAGGTCGTGTCCTACATTTATTCAGTGATCTTCTGTGATCATATCAGGTTGATCACACATTCACCCAGTCACACGTGAGCAATTTCATTCAGCCACTCAACCTACCAAAACCCACCAAAGTCTTAGAGACGATGCCCGAGATGAAGATCAAACCCAGAACACCAGGACCCTGGAGCTGTGTGTGGAACTAATGCCACCTGCGGTGTGACAGCATCTTCTTTAATTAAATGGAGACCTTATTAAAAATCCTTCCACTGTGACCTACCCTATTTAACAAAGAGGAAAAGGCAGATAGCAGTCAGCTGGTCTTTCCAAGTGGGTTTCTGACTAATCAAGACCACCCCACACCTCCTTCACATGCAAGTGATCTGGCCACTGACCACACACTCCACTCACACTTATTTCAGTGGTACCTGAGATACTGGTATCTCACCAGCATGACTAAATGATTCAGTCTGTTCCATAGAAGCCCCTGAGCATGATTTATTTTACTGTACAATGCTACTTCACAAAAAAGAATCTGTCGGAGACATCAGAATATAAGTTACAAAACAGACAGAGAGTACCAGCAGCTCCTTTCTTCTTCTCCTTTTTGTCTATTATTTGTTTTGGTATCGTCTTCTAAATGACTACACATTCTTTCAGACCCATAGAGTTGAGGTGCCTCCTTAGAGTGGAAGGGGTGGGGGGTGGGATGCACAAACACATGTGGATTTCTTTCATTCTTTTTCGTTTCATTGGTAAATGCATATATATTATTGTTTGGACAAATTACAATGTAAAATGTTACCACAATCCTGAACTATATCTATCTATACTATACTATCTCTCTTTCTCTCTCTCTCTCTCTGTCTCTCTCTATATATATATCTATCTATCTATCTATCGTAAACAAATTATTGTTTCTTTCTTTCTGTCTTTCTTTCTTTCTTTCTGTCTTTTTTCTTTCTTTCTTTCTTTCTTTCTTTCTTTCTTTCTTTCTTTCTTTCTTTCTTGTGCATTGATTTATATAATTCCCTAATGCATTACTTCATGTTAAAAGTGCCTAAGGAATTGCATTTGACTGTATGTGTAATTTAAATAGTTTACCAATGTTAATTTTTGCATTTATTTTCATTTATATATAAACAATATATATATATATATTATTTATTTCTGCATGTTATTTCATTAGGTAAATTCATAATAATTGAATGCATTAAAAAAAAAAAAAAAAAAAAAAAAAAATATATATATATATATATATATATATATATATATATATATATATATATATTAGTAATACACTATTACTCGTATCAGTAAGGAGTATAACTCTCTGAGAAATCAGGTCCAGGACGTCTGGAATACAAATACTACTTAACTTTAAAATATTTTTTAAGAATTACAGTTGATGTAAGGTTTGGTTTAAAAGAAAAACGGTATAAAATATGATCGACTTTCCTTCTTTTTCCCTGGTTTCTGTTTCCTTACGGACTCTTTAAGGCTGTGTGGCAGTGAATGATTTACAGTGCTCTGCTCATTATAGAAAATCAGTGAAGCTTAAAAATATTTTCACCTGCAAATCAGCTCTGAGAGCCTGGCTACCATTTTCAACAAAAGATTTTTACTGGAGAATTACGGGGAAAAAACCTTGAGACTATTGGGGAGAAAAACTATATCACCTCTGTGAAAACTAAGTGTGGATGTACAGTGTCCTGAATAAAAGAAAAGGGCCGGACCAAGTACGGTGTGAAAATGACTTTGCTACTGAACACAGAGCATTTGAACTGGAGAGGGCATGTTTAGGCAGAAAAAAACCAGAAAATAGCCCATATATGCACTGGTGTGTACTGGGGGGAGCTGAAGTTGATGGTGGGATGTTTTTGGGGTTGCAAGGGTTCCACCATGTGCCACTCAGCTGCTGTTTCTGAGAGTAACGGGATGAAAGATTGTACTGACTGTACCACATCTGACTCCAGGCACCTTGCCCAAGCTGTGATTATTAATCCCATGCTAGGAAACAGTGTAGAGTAAACACTTTTAAAGTGTTGTGTTATATTTAGTCATCATCAGCAGTTGCTTTGTGCATAAAAAGTGTTAGTTTGATATAAAATGCTCTAGTTTTCTTACGTTACAAATAAACAGATTTATTACAATGAAAAGAGCAGCTGAACAGACACCAATGGACTGCTTGTTGAGAGGTTAGCCAATGCATTCTGCCATTCCAATACCTGTTCACTTATATAGGTTGTTTTCTTGCTATATAAGGTAAGGTATAGCTTTTGTTTACATCTTTTCTTATTTGACTTTTCTAATTATGACTTCCTTCTGTAACTTTCAGGAACGTATCTTACTCCAAATCAGACCTAAGCCATATGTATGGACACAGAACAACGTAACATCTTTTAATGGTGCTCTTAATATCATATGCTTATAAAATATACATCAACTGCTTCTTAAAAACAGGATATTCTCCATGCTGGTCCCAGCAGAGTTCATAGACATTCATCAGTATCAAAGGGTACATTGACTGTTGAGTCTATGGAGAGCTGGAACACCTTCCACTGCATTTTGTGATCCAAAAATAATCATCCATCATCTGCATCTGACCTCACTGTTTATGAGCTACGTCTTAAAATCTAACGCACAAACTTCTCGGAAGATTAGAAGTTGTCACAACAGTGAAGAGAGGACAACCTGCCCTGAACAGACACAAGATTTAATTATGTAATTATTCCCCAGAGAAATCTTCACTGTCCAAAGACAAATGTGTATCTCCATTTTTGTCAATTTTTAGTAGTTGACTACAGCAATTGAAAGCAGCAGCTCTCCACTGTGTGAAAAAATCATGGTTAAGGAACCAATAAAAATGCTCCAAAATTACTATAAAATCTTTTTTTACACCGACTTTCACTGAACGTTTAGAAGGATTTTTTTTTCTCCTGTAAAGTTACCGTTTTGGAGACACATTTTTAACAGGACAGCAGCGATACGTACCGTATCTTCAGAAATGGGTTTCTTTAGGATGTTTATGGAGGTGGAAGTGATTATGAAGTGAGTATAAAAGTGAGATGGGTGCCACAGTGCCAGGTTTTTCTAAAGATGAAGGATATTGTTTCTTACTCATACATTGTTTGGAAAAGAAACATCAGTGTGTGTGTGTGTGTGTGTGTGTGTGTGTGAGAGAGAGAGAGAGAGAGAGAGAGAGAGAGAGAGAGAGAGAGAGAGAGAGAGTCTAGCTGGTCCCCACAATATAAATCATTACATTTTAAGATGAATACATATTGTAAGGTTGGACTAAGGTTAGAATTGGGGTTAGGGTTAAGCTTGTAGTAGTTATGCAAAAGTCAATGGTATATTTCCACAAAATGAATGTAAGTCTATGTATGTATATCTCACCATAAACATAGGTTCAGCTTTTCCACTGACCTCAGTTTGGGATGGTGCTGAGTTCTGAGTGTTGCATCTACTTCTGTTGCTGTTTGCTAGCACTGTGACACTGACACTGTAAGTCATTAGCTTCACTGCTCTGTGGAACAATAACAGAGAGAAAAAGAGACTTGATCCAAACTTGCCTTAAGCCTCCCAGATCTGTCTCCTACTGAAAAGATCATGAAGATCAAGCAAGAACAAGCACTATTACCCCTTGCAAACCTTAAACAAAGGGACCAACTAAAGCCTTTAGCCTTAACATCTAAAAATGTATGATCACTTGGATGTTACTTTCAAGTACGTCTTCAAAACCTTAATTAAGGACACATGATTGTATCATTTACCATTGCAGCTATACTTTGTTAGTTACGTGTACTCCATTCCCATGTCCTGCCTCCAATCTTTTTTAAATCAATTATAAAGCAATTTTAAGTCTTGTGATAGTGAAATTGTACAAATACGTACAATCACAATACATATCTGTACTCTTAATGTACAGATGTGAACCATTCATTCATTCATTATCTGTAAGTGTTTATCCAGTTCAGGGTCGCGGTGGGTCCAGGGCCTACCTGGAATCATTGAGCGCAAGACAGGAATACACCCTGCAGGGGGCGCCAATCCTTCACAGGGCAACACAGACACACATACACACACATTCACTCACACCTACGGACACTTTTGAGTCATCAATCCACTTACCAACGTGTGTTTTTCGACTGTGGGAGGAAACCGGAGCACCCGGAGGAAACCCACGCGGACACAGGGAGAACACACCACACTCCTCACAGACAGTCACCTGGAGGAAACCCAGGCAGACACAGGGAGAACACACCACACTCCTCACAGATAGTCACCCGGAGGAAACCCACACAGACACAGGGAGAACACACCACACTCCTCACAGTCACCTGGAGGAAACCCAGGCAGACACAGGGAGAACACACCACACTCCTGACAGACAGTCACCCGGAGGAAACCCACACAGACACAGGGAGAACACACCACACTCCTCACAGTCACCTGGAGGAAACCCAGGCAGACACAGGGAGAACACACCACACTCCTGACAGACAGTCACCCGGAGGAAACCCACACAGACACAGGGAGAACACATCACACTCCTCACAGTCACCTGGAGGAAACCCAGGCAGACACAGGGAGAACACACCACACTCCTGACAGACAGTCACCCGGAGGAAACCCACACAGACACAGGGAGAACACACCACACTCCTCACAGACAGTCACCTGGAGGAAACCCAGGCAGACACAGGGAGAACACACCACACTCCTCACAGACAGTCACCCGGAGCGGGAATCAAACCCACAACCTCCAGGTCCCTGGAGCTGTGTGACTGGACACTAACCTGCTGCACCACTGTGCCACCCAGGTGTGAACCTGTTACATGTTAAAGTTTGGCCACATCTGGTCACCCAACATTTTTTCTTAAATAAAGGTATTAGGTAGTTTGTCCATCATTTGCTGCAGTAACAGCTTTTACTTTTTGAAGAAAGCTTTTGATGAGATTAGACTAGACCTCTGAGGACATGATGACAATTAACTATAATTACTGAGGTCAGATGAGAGTTGGATGATTAGCAATAAAACACTTTACTTCTGCTTAAAATTGAACAAAAGCCCATCACTCCAGAGCAGAGTTTCTCAAGCCTTGTTTGCGAGCCCTGCATATTTAAGTGATTTACCTGCTTTAACACACACATACAACCCAGTGATGGACTGTTAAAGCACTGATTATTTGGACCAGGTGTGCTGGGATCAGGGAAAACACTTTAAAGTGCAGGGGAAGGTGCCTCCAGGACCAGGAGTGAAAAACACTGCTTCAGAGAGCAATTGCTCCAGAACCCGACGCTGATGTTTGGCGTTGAGTATCTGCTCATGTGCAGCTGCTTCAAAGCATCTCACTTGGTTTAATACCTTTCTGTGGGGATTAAAGAAACTGTATACACTCGTGTCAATAGCCAGTGCACCTTAGAGTAGCTGAACGTACTAATTAGAGCAGATGGAAATTAATTTTGAGGATAGTTATATTCTTTTGAACTCAAAAGGGATAAACTGAGGGCAAATAACTGATAATGAGAAGTCTATTTGTGCTTTGCAGACACAGACACCCCGACAGCCACCTGGGACGAGTTCTGTTCAGCGAGGTGATGGAAACGCCAGACACCATATGCTCGTCTTTTACAGTGAACAGGTCCGGCTTTTTTCCCTCGTGGAAAATTGTCATTCTCTTACACGCACTGGCATATCAGGCACTGAATGACCAGGGAAGGCCTATATAGGGGTATACCGTGACATGTGTAAGGGGATATTAGTCCATTTGAAGTTTTAAAAGCTTCTGCCTGAAAGATTTAGTAGGAAGAGCAGGGGGAATTGTATATGACACCCTTTCAGGAACCCCCTCTTATAAATTGGAATCAATTTTTTCAAAGGAAGTCATAAAAAAAAGGCCTTCCTTTCCCTTGCGGTGCCAGGCTGATGGGCCATTTCCAAAAGCTGGCTATCAACATTCTTTTACAATGACTGCTTAAGTATCCACTTCCAAACGTGGACTGTCGTTGACCACCTCTTATACACTGAGGTAAGATTTAACGGTCCAATTGCACCTCTTTTATACCACACATTAGAAGATATGGGCTATTGTTTTGGAGGAAGCTCAAAATAATATAGCACCACAGAGAATGACAAAGCAATTGAGCTGGTTTAAACTGACTAGCTGATGGGAAAAGCAAAGTGGATATAACGATCTGTTTTACTTCAGAATAGGCACCACATGTTAAAGGAAATGGTGAGGACTGTTCGGGTCTAGTCATGCTCCACTGCGTTGGCTTGTAACAAACTTAACCCTGTTGAGTCGTTGGTGATGCGAGATATTGCACACTCAGTTTCAGTGACTTATTCTTACAAAAACTTGTCCAAAACCTTCCCTGCTTTCATTGGGCTTCAGCAAAACTCCACACCAGATAGATTTTTATCACATTCACTTAATGATGCTGGCTCTATTCTACTTCAGTAATGACTCCGCTTAAGAGTATTGCTCAGTATGAATGCCCAGGAATCTCTGGCAAGCGTTTACACAAAGCAAACCCATCACGATTGATGTTCTTGTGTAACTAGCGTTTGAAATCAGCACTTAAAAAGAAATAAAGTGATACTCCTTTAAAAAGATATCAGTGACTAGGTTTTTATTAGCCTTTGACAAGGTTTCCTTTGTGAAACTGAATTTGGATTGTCCTTGTTTCTTGAATGTTAATGTATGTTGCAGTCATATTTTATACAGTCTGCTATGTGTACCTCCATAAGCTTAAGACGTAATGCTCTCAAAGGGCCAGATGTCTGAGGTTGTTCCAGAGCATTTCTCCAAAGCCAATGCGCATGGATTACATACATGCTTTAAATTAAAACACATAGTTCTTATAACACCTCCCTGTTTTTATGAATGACCCAGCAACGTTAACAAATCTCATACGAAGCAAGACAAACAAGTAGGTAGTAAATTGCAGCTTTTGTTGTGCATCTTTATTGTACACTCTGTTTAGCATCAGTCGTTGCTAATCTCGACACAGGACTGCAGAATCTGCACTAATTGACTTTTTTGAGGTGGGCAGGACACTGCCACCCCTCCCTCCACCTCCCCTTTGATATCAGGACAGTTCTGTAAAAGGGTTATTGCACACTGTTACCCTAACCCTAACCCTGAAGGGAATAGGCAAAAATTACAGAACAATTTCTACACAACAGAAACGACACAGACCTCCCAACAAACACATATTAAATCATTATATTATATATATATTTATATAAAGTGGGGCGGCATGGTGGTGTAGCAGGTAGTGTCATAGTCACACAGCTCCAGGGACCTGGAGGTTGTGGGTTCAAGTACCGCTCTGGGTGACTGTCTGTGAGGAGTGTGGTGTGTTCTCCCTGTGTCTGCGTGGGTTTCCTCCGGGTGACTGTCTGTGAGGAGTTCGGTGTGTTCTCCCTGTGTCTGCATGGGTTTCCTCCGGGTGCTCTGGATTGGCAACTCAGAAGTATCCATAGGTGTGAATGTGTGTTGCCCTGTGAAGGACTGGCGCCCCCTCCAGGGTGTGTTTCCACCTTGCGCCCAGTGATTCAGGGTAGGCTCCAGACCCACCATGACCCTGACCAGGATAAGTGCTTACAGACAATGAATGAATGATATTGCTATAAACAGCTGTTGAAATTATTTTATGAAAGCAAAAACCCACTCAGATCTCTCCCTCATTTCAAAGCGTCCCCTGATCACAGAGCTGACATCATCTGAAGTTTATTCACAAAGGTACAGTGAATGGAATTTCTGCCGATATTTCTTTATTGTGCTTAATATTTGCGAACATTTCGGATGGAAACCCAGCTAGTTTATTATTAGGCAGCATTTAGAAATGAAGCTATTTCTAACTGTGTTGCATTAAATATAGACTTCAAAGGCAGCAGTATTTCAGCAAGTTGCCAGGACACTAATACAATAATGTTTGCTCACCAGAATAATTATAACTTTCACGATATTGGAGCCAAAAAAGGCAAGACTGGGCACCTGCCTCCCCAAGGAAAACAGCCTTGGGAGACAGCATTCAGGTAAATTCAGACATAGCCCATGTGTCCTTGTTCAATTAGCATCCAATTAATTGTTTGCACATTTCTGATAAGACCAGTCCAGTTAAAATACTGCTGCTGTTAATGCCAAAAGGCATTTTAAATGGTTATGTAATATCTGACAGTACTAATACACTGGCGTCTTTCTTGAGCTCAGTTCAGCAGTGAATCCTACATCTGTTTTATTAGGGACAACAACAACCTGCTGTCCTTGAAGCTCTACATGGACATAACAACCCAAGCATTACAAATCCTGTCCAGACGTCCTGTTGTAACACACCCATCATAGTTTGCGTAGGGAACACTAATCGCATTCTTCAGATTGTGTGGTTGAGTTATGGGGCTGCCCTAGCTCCATTGCTGGGGATGCATTCAGACACAGAAAATAAACACATCAAATCAAGGGTTGCACGTTATGAACATGTTTTCCCTTGCCATGATACTCTGAGCCATAAACTCAGTTCTGCCTGATCAAAATGAAATATTCCGCATCTGTAATAAGTATCAAAAAGTTCCAGCCGCTCTTCTTCCCCCCTTGGAGGAGATGGGGGTTATTTATGAGCGGCCCCAGTGCGGGCTTCTCATTCTTTCGCGCGAACTTTAACACGAGCAGCTGTGGGCTCTGGAGCTGCGAGGCTGGAAGGAGGAGGGCCGGAGGATGAGGAGGGCCAGCCCTCGAGCCTCATCTCTGGGCCTCCTCCCTGGGCTCTGGCACATATTTTCCAGGGACACCCCGATGAGCCCAGCAGGGGTCCTGACAGGCAGAGTGGTCCGCTAAAGCCATCGCTAGATGCGGCTAGTTTTGACCTGGGGAGGGGCTAATTGCATCCAGACCTTCACTTTCTTTTCTTTCCCTCTTGTTTGTTCTCTTTCTTTTCCAAGGCCTGAAGGATGGGCTATTGGCAGCATGCGATCTTGCCTGGATGCATCTCTCTCGGTTTTGGGTTAGCTCAGCGGAAAGATCTGGCCAGATGAAGTTAAAGATTCTGCATGTCAGATTAAACAAGTCAATAGGCTTTTGTTCCAAGGACTGCTATTTGCTGTGTGTAACACACGTTCAGTTTTGTATAAGGACATATTAGAGCATGAACACAGTTGACACAGTCTGTAAAATATTGTTGTTGTTTTTTCTACATCTTTTGAACACAGCTTCTTCATTTTGTGTCAAATTTCCAGATGAAACAACCGTTAGAAGCTTTATTTTGTTGCTGCCAGGCAGCTCTAATATCCTGGGGTCTCGGATTGAGTCCTCACCTCAGGTCTGTGATGAGTTCAATGTTATTTCCCAGTGTCTGCATTGGTTTCCTCCCACTGTCCCAAAACACATCGGTTCACGGATTGGCTGTGTGTGAGTTACTTAATGTGTGTGTGAAATTGCGCACAAATGTGATTCGCTGGGTATGTGATGCCTTTAGAGAAAGTGAAATAATTAAAAAAATAAAGAATTAAGAAAGTTTGCCTTCTCCTGCAAAGATATGAGAGCTTACATAAGAAAAGCTTGCAATGATTATACAGCAGAAATGGCCACCCCAGACCCTATATGTCAAGATCTCTAAAGGACTTTGTGATTACTTGGGTCTTGAAAAACTGCTTGTACAAACAACTTCTAAGAATGAACTTTGAAGGTATAAAAATATACCCGTCAATAATGTGATAGTACGTTTATGATTAACGTACAGAATACTGGTACTTTAAGATTATATGGTAATACCACAACTGTGGAATTTGTGACATAGATAAACAACCTTGAATGAGCAGTTTAGGAAATTCAGCTGAAACAACCTCTCCTTGATTGTCAATGGGGACTGAGACTATTCTTGGTGATGTCATTTGAGACCTCAGGAGGCTCAAATCTTCAAAGTCTCAAAGACATTTAAATACTTTGTCCTCTAGATTTACTACTTCTTAAGCATCTTGAGCCTGGTGAAGTAATCCATGGGGGACTGAGAAGCAGGCTTCCGGAAGCTGGAGAGCTTCTTTTTCTGGGGACATTGTGTAGACTTCACAAGCTTGTTTTTTCTGTTTTGCTGCGGTTCCAAAAAACTGTTACACTGCACTAATTTGGTCTCTTTGTGACCACAGGAAGATTGAAGGCTGGAGTGATGAAGATGGTTTCAGTAAGCCTTTGTTTACTGTTTAAATAACAGTTTGGCAATTCATTCAAATGAACACTTTTCATTAACAATTTCCGGTTTAGCCCAGAATTAGCTAGCCAAGATGAGTCTGTTCTCCAAATGTTATTTCATAGTAAAGTTAAGTTTAAATTTGCAATTTACTGTAAATTATAATTTGTAGGATACTAACCCACATCAACATGTGGTTTAATGAACATATCAATGTGCTTTAAGATGGATTCATTTATGGACTTCATAGTCAATTGACGTCTAGTGTTTGTTAGCAATGCTAGCTTGGTAGATCCAGTAGGGAAAAAAAACCTAAATTTGGAAACCTAACATGTCTTGGCTGAACGACTAGACCTTTGGAATGTGGAATATTGTTTAAACCCAAATTTCACTGAACCATTTCTCGAAGTACAATACGATTTTTCCTCCGGGTTAAGATATTTTACCCTCATGTCTGAAAGAACATGTGGCATGCTGCAACACCAAAGCGCCAGATAACAGTGCCTTATGTGAGAGGATGGTTGTTCTATCACTGAACAGCACAAAATTCCAGGTAAGAATTGGAATATGCTTGAAGTCTTTTTGAAATGAGGAATGTGGATTTGGTGTTGTGTATCGTCTGGCCTTTTTCTTTGTTTATTTGTTTTGTTTTGTTTTTTTAGAGAGAGATAAAGAGCGATACTACAGCATTTTCCATAGAACTAATCTTGGAGTTTACAGGTACTCACTTTCCAAAATCTGTGGCATTGCTATTATGATATCCTGTATATTTACAGATGACGCTTATTTAACAGATGATGTGCATTAGAGGGTGTCTGAGATATTTCCCAAGAGGAATGCCAGGGAGAGTTTGAACATGTTCTCTGATATGTAGAACCATTTTTCAAGCTAGTTCCTCAACAAAAGCCCATAAATATGATCTCCCGCTTTGCCATGTTGTCGCTCTGGCTTCTTGAGTAGGACACTTAAAAGTGGGAGCTCAAACAACACCAATCCATCACAGGATCAGTTACCTAGTCCTGCTGATTACCACAGACAGCTGGATCAGTCGAGTACACAAAGCGCAGGGCTTGGGAAAAGGGGAAGTGGATTATGACCCATCAACACTGGATCATCTCTTGCACCCCCACCCCCCCTCCCCCAACTCCAAGCAAAAGCCCCCAGCACCTTTAACTTCACAATGAGAACGAAGATATGTAGCCTACAGTTGAACTTCCAAACTGGCATTGTTTGTCTACATGCTTCATTTAGAGAGTGACTGATTCTCGACTAGGGCTTTCCTTAAGCCACGAGCTCACTTGTGTGAGGTTTCTGCTGGGTTTGTTTGCCCTTTTGGTGTGTTCTGCCCGGTGGGTGGTGGGTTGTTAAACTGCTGGAGAAAGCAGATGCCCTCCTCAGCTCGGCAAGTGGCCTTCCTGGAGATGTGATACATTGCAGCTCCAAGGCTGAGGCTGCAAATGAGACTGACCTCCCTGGACGAGGCTCACAATGACTAATCAAGCTGTGTCCGCAATCTTCTGCATACACAAAGAAGCCTGCCGGGCTTTACCAAAGCAACAGGAACAGCCACAGGAGAGGGTGTGAGGGGAAGGACCGCAAAATCGCAGCCTGTTGCTCTGTGTTGAGGGTTTTTGTCTTTAAAGCTTGAGGTTAAAGGGGCCGCATGCTCTTATAACTTGTTATGTCCTGCGAACACAGAGAGCCCAGCCTCACTGTAAAAACTTCAGGCCAGGGGAAAGAGAGAAGCTTAAGCCCATGTCCCTGACCTTACATAAACACTTTCCATAAAAGTTAACATGTAGGATTTGAAGAGCCTCTGCACCCTTCCACAGGAGTGTAAAGATGAACTCTGGCTAAAGAGGTCTGCTTCAGCTGGACTAGGTGCGGATATTTCAAAGTGACCTGCTCAAAGAGATGACGCAGCCATGAGCATACAATACCAAAGGAATGCTCGGAAAAGCATTAAAGTGAAATGGAATCTGGACCGGAATATATGAAGGAGAACATTAATCTCTGCTGGAGGCTCTTTCCAAACACAAGCAGTTACGACCCCCTGTCCGTCCACTACCACCTTTGACAATAACTTTCTCTCCTTCATTTAGACATTTCGTGATAACACTGGGGAGGAGAGCGAATCTGTAAACGATGTAAGGTGATGTGATCTACTGAACTAATCTTGTTCTTGGATAAACTAGACTTTAAGGCCTAGAATAAATCAGCAGTGCGACTCTAGCCTTCTCTCTCCCTCTTCCCTTTCTTCTCCTCTTTTTCTTCTTTCTCTTTCTCTCTCTTTTGTGCAATCCCACATGTGCTCAATATATCACTTAAAGTGTATCACCTTATCCCTTTGTTTATCATCTCCTAGGATAACCATGTGGAATCCTCATCTTCTCCTCTTTCCTTGTCTTTAATATTTTCAAAAGTATTTTACAAGCAGCCGGTTACTGAGCCTAATGCTTTGCAGCAGACGAGCCAGTAGCACACACAATATCTTAAATGTAACAATCAAAAGGGCATGCAAGATTTTGGTATTTCCGCAGGCCAACAGATGTGCTGAAGACTGCCCCGTCCAAGACTGGTAATGTAAGATTTGGGCCAAAAAAAAAAACTTCAAACAAACTAACATCTTATTGCCATGTGTCAATAGAAACACTCAAAGGATCATGGGTAGGGAAGATTCACTCCAGACCTTCGAGCAGTTTTCATTGAATCCCTGCAGCACTTCATTGAACATAACTGAAAGGAAATATGCAGTTGTCATCTGGGTTATAGATTATACAGTAAAAGGAAGAGGTATTCAATTAAAATTCAGTGAGGTCCAGTTGCTAAAATTTTCTTCCTAGAAGAGGTCCAAACCGTAAAATTTGTGCTTTGTCTCACTTCACATTGCTTCTTTTGATTGATGCCATGTAAAGGCCCATTAATGCTCAATGATAAATACGAATACGGATATGTACTGAGCCTTCTGTTTGTACTCTGCATTCGGTTTGTCCATATTTGTGCGCATTCTTGGATAGCTTACGGATACAGATGGAACCACTGGAAACTGTGGGCGAAGTGCAGTCGATAGTTTAAGTGAAACAAGCCCTTTGGTAAAAAGCGAAAACCATGTTCCGTCCACAATATTTCAAAGCTTTTATCGGCCTCACAGACCACTGCCAGTTCACACAGCTGCCTGTCTTTTTTGGTGTAAGTAACATGGCATTATCAGCACCTCCCCCACTGTCACCATGTTTGTTGTTCTCATCAGAAACTGCCCTCTATAGAATTTATTATGTAACGTCCACTCCAGCATAAAGAATGCATGTACATGGGCAGTGATGGTCTGTAACCACTTATCTGATTCAGGGCTGTGGTGGGTCCGGAGCCTGCCCGGAATGACTGGGCGCAACACGCCCTGGAGGGGGCGCCAGTTCTTCACAGGGCAACACACACATTCACTCACACCTATGAACACGTTTGGGTCGCCAATCCACCTACCAACATGTGTTTTTGAATAGTGTGAGGAAACTGGAGCACCAGGAGGAAACCCACGCAGACACTGGGAGAACACACCAAACTCCATACAGACAGTCACTCAGAGAGGGGCTTGAATCCACAACCCCAGGACCCTGGAGCTGTGTGATAGCGACACTACCTGCTGCACCACTGTGCCACCCCATTTGAAACATATTTATTTACGTCAGTAAAGAGAGTATAAATGAGCCTTAAGACCCACTGGTTTAAACCTGCTGCAGGAAGGAGGAATGCTCTGAATGTTGAATATTTGACATCAGCTTTACTTGTTTTGGAATAAGCTGTGCTGTCCTCGCACACACGTCCCTTGTGCTCTGTGTAGTGAATTGGACATGCAGGGTAAATGAAAAATGTAATGGCTTAGTTGAGTAAACTATTGCCGTATTGGTTTCCACCACCATCTGAAAACAGAAAGCTTCATGAACGTCTGCTGTATGTCTGAGGTCTGATGTATGGTATAAAACTCATTGTACATTTGTGTAATCGCTTTTCAGAACTGACCATACTTGTTTCTGACATTACTTATACATGTATTTCAGATAACAACATTCAATGATGTATTAATTCATAAATGACCTCTATATAGATTATGAATGCTTGTTTTTGTCCCTGAAATAATGTGTCATACAATATCATGGATTGCATATTTTAAAAAATATCTTCCACTGATTGTAAAATCTCAATTACAAAAGCTTTATCATAAAGTGCACATGAAGACCCTGTCAAACGAGGTGGATTTACTTTCAGAATCCTATTTTATAGTATTGTAATAATTTAAGGAAATGATTCCAGACCATGGCCTTTGCTGAAATAACATCCCTTTGACATTTGAATGAATGAAGACTTCCAGCGCCTTGCTGGCACTGTGTGCTCAAGTGGTGCCAAAAAATGAAGAGAAAGACACTGGAGACAAATGTGCTTCCCGACTTGCAGCGTTCCAGGCGGAGAAATGGACGTGGAGCCGAAGGGAGCAGTGGTCCATCACTGACTTCAGCCAATTAATGCTCAGAGATGAGGTCTGGAGCTGGCTGTCTGCAAGCAGCTGGCGGAGCTTCAGATGAGTTTTGAAGGATGGAGCATGAGGCTCCGGGACCCAGGAGATTCTTCTGGATTCGTGGAGTCATTGCTAACTCTGAAGGATGAATGTGGCCCTTTTGTCCTTTTTTCACTTAAACTATGGTTCCATCAAAAAACTAATTTGCACAGTTTCCTCTTTAGTCCAAATGTAGTCACTCAGCTCCATGAACATCATGGAAAATTCAGGCATAAATCATGACATATTTTCAAACTGTATGGAGTTTTTATGTAATCTCACATAGAAGGCATGCTGTCTTTATGTCCCTTTATGAAAGGTGTATACAGCCTCCAGCTTTATTACTGACAGCATATGGTGCAACATTAGGGTGACCAGATCTGACATGGTGAAAACGAGGACACACGTCTTCCAGGGGTGGGGCTGCGGGGTAGGTGGGTACATGAGCTTTGCCTGACGTAAACAAGGACTACTGACGTGCAGACTGACCAATTAAATGTGTACAGAGAAGGTTATCGACCAATAACGGTAGCTCTACAGTCAGACCGTCCAATCAGAAGATTTTAGGCTACTTCACCACGCCCCCTTCTCACTCAAGCGAACCAATCGGAGTAGGGGAGAGCGGGACTAGTTTGTGAACGAAACGCTTCTTGAAGTTCTATGTAAGCTCTAGAAAAACAAAATCCCGGACGTTTGTGAAATTCTAAATTCGAAAGTCTAAAAACGAGGACATGTCCGGGTAAAAGAGGACGTCTGGTCACCCTACGCAACATGTAGTCTTGCTGTCACAAAGATACAGGGTCCTGGGATGGTATTTTTGAACACTGCCTTTGGTCACTGCAAAGAATCTGGCGTGTTCTCCCTGTGTCTGTGTGGGTTTCCTCCAGGTGCTCTGGTGTTTCTACCACAATCCAAAAACCCTTTTGTAGGTGGATTGGCAAATATGTCCACAGCTGTGAGAGTGCGAGTGACTAGGTGGGTGTGTGGTGATGGACTGGTACCCTGTCCAGGTTGTGTTAAGGGTGAGCTCACTGGAGGTAAAGACATGTGACTGTTCAGTACTTCAAACTGACAGAAGAGAAGCTGAGTTTTTAATAGAAAGCAGCCAAGACCAAAGACCAGCAGCCAGATATAGTGTGCTAATGTGAGCAGGAAAGAGGGAATTAATTTTAATGTTTCGCATGCAAATACTTCTACGCTCTCCCAGCGTTTTGTATTACAGGATGCTATAAAGTGGAAAAGAACAGCTCTCAGATATTGAAACCTCCAGAGAAGCCCTTTGTCCGAGTTCCAACTTTGCGTTTGGCCGAAAGGAGAATAGTGGGCAGTTGTCTCGCGCTCTTATTGGTCAGTTCAGCTCCTGGGGAGATGCTGCTGCTATGACCTAATATCGTGAATTGGCACAAGTTCAGAGTTCAGCAAGGACTGAGGGTGCAAATTTGTTTTAGGGAATACAGGCTTGTTTGTAGAAAACAGGGGCATTTAAGCGTCCGTAGCGGTGTGTGTTCTGTGAATTGTCCACTTTTCCACGAATGACCCTAGTTTCCGTCTCCTACTGCTGCGCAGTGTTGGTCCTTTTGCAGTGGAAAGCGTTAGCTTTGTTTTGACTCTAAACTGCCTGTGCCAAATTAGATGAGCGCATGTTGTTTTTGCATAACGGCATGTTGTTTTATGAAAGCGTTATTTTTTTCCAGAATTTAAAGTCACTATGTTATATTGTACACCACGGAAAGATCTGACACAATGTACACACTGTCCATCTGAACAGGTGAGTTCTACATACCATCAACAAAAACACAGGGAGGAAAATAATAAAATAACAATTCACCACGTCCAACTGGACCTCAGTGTATACTACAGAAAGGTTTTGATTGGGAAGTGAAAAAAATAATATATTTAACATTTCTCGTTTTGAGATTATTACAAGAATATTTTATGATTATTTAATTTATTTCTATAATGGTTTATTTATTAATTCTGTTGGCAGATCAAACAATGATCACTTATTTAAAGAAACAATGCTTTACCTGCCAAAGGAATACAAGTAAAATATGTTTATAATCATTTTAATAATTTGATCACTTGTATGCTTTACAGAAATATATAAACTCTATGTATTTGTGTGTATAAATGATTTTCCATACTGCATTTAATTTGACAGTCTGCCCTTTTTAATAATATATCACTAAACATTATATAACACTAAACTTTTTTATTTTTGGCTTTAATACACAAAACATTGTGTTGCTTTTATTTACTTGTCACATTGTTTACAGTGCACTGGATGTATTTCTGTTCAATAGACTGTGGAAAGTGCCTCATCAGCTAATCGGCTGATCCAAACACTGATATGTGTTTTCTTTGTAATAGTGCATGGCTCAGTAAAACTGTCATGGCTTTAGAGCATTGATATACATCTAGTCTTTAGTTAAGGTAATGTTTATGAGAATGCATTGCTAACAACCCAGCATCCTAGAAGGTGTGTACTGTGTTTTGAGGTTAAATATTAGTGCACACCACAACAATACACACAAACAAATATCCAGGTGTTGGCAGCCAAACTGAAAACAATGACAAGAAATTTGAATAACAGAATGGGGACTTTTTCTCCATGTGTCCCTTTAGGAAAAAATAGCTAGATGAGTTTTGTGAACAGTGGCCTTGACCAGGAAAATGGAGCATCAATCCTGTTGTTTTTATAACCACACATGCTGTTTTAGATATCACTTTTATGTTTTGGCATGAGTTCGTATTCAGTGAATGTTCAATGCATTTAAATGGAGGAGGAAAAACAGGTTCAGTTTGTTGCTTCAAATTGCATCCATCCATGAGACAACAGTTTGACAAGTACAACAATAATAACCATGTATATATATATATATATATATATATATATATATATATATATATATATATATATTTATTTATATATGGAATATTTTAAAAGAATAATCAAATACCTGCAAATGTATTTAAAATGTTAAACTAACAAAAACATATTTACACCCAGTTTTCCTCTAAAGACTGATGCTTGCATTTTCAAAGTGGCACTGAGAAGTTTATGAGGAAATTACATTCACAAAACATAGTCACAGGTGTTTGACAGATATCGTTGCCTGAAGTGGTTCAAATCTGTTTTCTGATGTGAGCTGAATTATCTTTTTATATATATGGACATTTTTGGTTCAAATGGCGTTTATAGCCCCGGCTAAGAGCCAGCAGTGCTGCATGTAAGAAGTGGCCCATGTCCGCACGCAGTCTGGGTGAATTTCAAATGTGCCACATCTCTGTTATATTTCTATAAAATCTGAAGTTATTACATTTTTTACTTTGGTTCACGTCTTTTGACTTGAGTCCACATCGCAGTCATTCAGTGTAAGAAATCACATAAGTAAATTATGAGATTATGCTACAACTTAATGTGGTTTGAAAAAAAGACTACTTTAGTCATGCAGTGTGTACAATGCTAACAGGAGAGAGCTCTCATATAAAATTTAATATTTAGATTAAACATTTTGTTTAAGCGACTCTCAGAAAATGCCTGTTATCTTGGTTTCTGTGTAGCTTCTTCACAAATGTATGTATTTTTAAACAAATTATATATCTAAAATAAAATGCTAATAGCCACCAGCTAACATGACTTTACCTAGTAACCATGGTGATACTGTTAGCATTTCTGAGGTAATTATGTCACTGTCTAACCAAAGAGTAACATACAAGAAAGAAAAAAGAACACTGCAAGAGCCAATGAAATGCACTCGACTATGTACTCGACTTATGTGCCTGTTTTATCAGTTGCTTCCTAGGGGAAATTGGGCTGATGCTCATAGTAACTTTATTAGTCGATAAAGAGCAGCGTGGTGAGGAAAACAGCCTCAGATTATGGAGTGCTGTGATTTCTCTCTGGAGGCTGGAGTATGTAGTGATGCTATGCTAGATTCCATCTGATGTAGGGCAACAGAGAGATAAGAGTCAGCCCCTATCTTAGCGCTGCTAACTCTGCACCACATGAAAGCTCATGATCATATAAACAGATTGCTCTGCATCAGTTGTGAGAGTGAAACTTCAAGCCTAACTCTGTCATTATGATAGCACATCAAAGCAGCCATGACGAAACTTCTGAACTAAACCAAGACTTTAACCCTAACACCTTCTGTTCCTATTGCACTTCTGTGCTTAGTTCATTTTAGAGACCGTTTTACTCACATATTTATCTGTATGGCTATTAACATTTAGGGTGTCCCGTATTTGCTGCAATAACGGCTTCTTATTGTCTAGGAAGACTTAACAGTGTTGAAAAATATTTTGAGGATATAATGGTGTTCTGCTTTATAAACATTAGTGAGGTCACATACTGATTTTGAATAATCATTTTGGATCACAAAAGCCAAACAAGTTCATTGCAAATACATTGAATTGAGATTCTTCACTACAGAGAATGAAGTTCCTCTGCTCCACAGCCCAATGCTGGGGGCTTCATACATGGCATTGGCCATGGTAAATTAAGCCATTCTATGTTTCCATGATGGAGGGCACATTATTCATTCATTAATTCATTGTCTGTAACCTCTTATCCAATTCAGGGTCACGGTGGGTCCGGAGCCTACCCGGAATCACTGGGCGCACACTGAACACACCCTGGAGCGGGCAACACACACTCACACCTATGGACACTTTTGAGTCACTGATCCACCTACAAACGTGTTTTTATGCACTATTCAAGGACTATTCAAAAAGCTTTGCACATGTGGTGGATAATCTTAGCTCGATTAGCTTTGTAGGTCCATTGCAAGACTTTCTTGACATTTGTAAATTATTTGTGGACCATGGGGGGAAGCCCACACGAACACAGGGAGAACACACCAAACACCCCACAGATAGTCACCCGAAGTGGGACTCGAGGGCACATTAAAATATCCAAATTCACTAATTATAAGGACTATTCAAAAAGCTTTGCACATGTGGTGGATAATCTTAGCTCGATTAGCTTTATAGGTCCATTGCAAGACTTTCTTGACATTTGTAAATTATTTGTGGACCATGGGGGGAAGCCCACACGAACACAGGGAGAACACACCAAACACCCCACAGACAGTCACCCGAAGTGGGACTCGAGGGCACATTAAAATATCCAAATTCACTAATTATAAGGACTATTCAAAAAGCTTTGCACATGTGGTGGATAATCTTAGCTCGATTAGCTTTATAGGTCCATTGCAAGACTTTCTTGACATTGTACATTTGTAAATGAGATTTTTGGCTGAACCAACATAAAGTCTAACAGCTCTCAGGCAGTTGACCTAATTCAGAAAAGCTGAGCTGTGTTTGATAGCTACAACACAGCTCCAGTTCACTCAGGCTTGGCGTTCTGATTAGACACATGCTGAAGTCATTGCTGTTGCTGAGCCTCGCTTCCAAGAGCTGTTTCAAAGAGATGCTGACAGTCTCCATATAACATAATCCTCAGTGAGAGGAAATAAAACTGAAGGCCTGCCTTTACTCTGTGGCTCCATGGGGCAGGGTTAGGACTTGAGAGTCAAGGAGATTAAAGAGATTAAAGAGAGATTAAATAACATATGCAGTTATTTATTTAGAGGAGGTGTCAATTGGGATAAGGTGTGTAAACAAATTGGAGTAACCCCTTGAGGAAAGGGTGGAGCTCAGGATGATGAAGGATGTCCAAGACAAGTGAGACAACCAGTGTGCAGCAAGTCTGTTATTGATTAACCTTAAATCCACAGTTACCATCTACATACTTTGCATATTTACATTAGTAAACACTATTTACATCTTTCTGCAAAACAAGACTAAATGCACCATAGCGTGATACTACATCTGCACCACTGGCAAACCTCTCAGCTTATTTACCTGAGCAGTTAATGCTTAGATTTCTCACGTATTATTGAGGCACAGTGGTGCAGCAGGTAGAGTCTGCAGTCACATAGCTCCAGGGACCTGGAGGTTGTGGGTTCAAATCCTGCTCTGGATGCGAGGAGTTTGGTGTGTTCTCCCTGTGTCTGCGTGGGTTTCCTCCGGGTGACTGTCTGTGAGGAGTGTGGTGTGTTCTCCCTGTGTCTGTGTGGGTTTCCTCCGGGTGACTGTCTGTGAAGAGTGTGGTGTGTTCTCCCTGTGTCTGCGTGAGTTTCCTCCGGGTGACTGTGAGGAGTGTGGTGTGTTCTCCCTGTGTCTGCGTGGGTTTCCTCCGGGTGACTGTCTGTGAGGAGTTGGTGTGTTCTCCCTGTGTCTGTGTGGGTTTCCTCTGGGTTTCCTCCCACTGTCCAAAAACACAATTTGGCAGGTGGATTGGCGACTCAAAAGTGTCCGTAGGTGTGAGTGAGTGTGTGTTGCCCTGTGAAGGACTGGTGTCCCCTGCAGGGTATGATCTTGCGCCCAGTGATTCAGAGTAGGCTCCGGACCCACCACGACCCTGAACTGGACAAACGACAATTGGCCAAACTCATATATCAATCACTAATCCCTAATGCATTTTAATATTAAATTCCTGGAAATACATATTTTCTAAAGTACATTTGTATGAACATTTGTTGTGCTTATTGGAGCCAATCACACCTAATTACTTGTGCATAAATTCTATTTCCAAGTAATTTTGTACTTGATTTCACACTCCTACCATCTCCCTGATGGCGAGAAGGCTGTGGGTATGGTTCTATATAGAACCATTTGGAAAATGGTATTATACAGCACCAAAATGGTTGTTCTATCATTAAAAGTCAGAAAATGTAACATTTGAAAAAATGTTTTGGTTCTATATAGAACCATTTAAAGAAATTGTCTCTATAACCATATACAACACATTCTTCATCAATCTGATCAACTATTTCACCATGAAAAGAAACGTTTAGCAAGCAAACTGTTCTATATAGAACTCATGATTCTGAATTAACCTTTCATTTTAATTAATTACTTACTGAAGCTATATATTAAAATGCAGCAACATCTAGTCATTAAACTATTCTCATTGTCTTTCAGCTGTCATATCTGTATTGTTTGGTCAGTGTGGAGTCAACTAAGCCACTGTTGGAGTTATTGGTGATGACTAGCAAAGGAAAGTGTGTTTAACTGCAGTGGACCCTCCCAGCTTGTGAAGAACATGATGGAGGGCTAGGAAAACTAATCATGACCAAAGGACCGAGAGGTTATGTTGAAGCAATTAGAGCCTGGTGGTGGTCTCTGCATCACCCTATAAACCAGGAGATCTAAACCAGACCCCAGGATCAGGACCAGGAGCAGGGGCAGGAGCAGGGCACTGGGACACAAATGAGGGAAAGAGTTACGCCATGTGCTGGGTTCCACGTGAGGCCGTATAGGGGAAGTGGGACAGATTTAAATCTTGAACTTATTTATGATTTTGTGTAAGACATTCGGTTATTAATGGGATATAATACTTTCCCATTTATTCAATCCACTTACGTTTAATATTTAAGACGTTGAGGAAGAGCAATGATAGTATCCTTGGCTCTTATTTGGATCGATTGTTCTCACCTTGATTTCATTCCATTCACACTGTAACTGACCAAAAGCACTTCTCTATGATCAATGTTTAATGTTCGAGTCGGACCAAGCAAAATAAACGTCCTTTTAACTAAAAATTACATCACTGAACAGATCTTGTAAAATGTCCACACTCTGGCAGGAAAACCAATCATTTTGTGAGAAGGAAATATTGTCTTCTGCTGTGGCTTAAAAATAAAGGGCTTTTAAGAATTCCTTCTTTGCCACAGAAGAAAAACTGGCTTTAAACTAAAAGATTTCTGTGTAAATTGAACATAATTTGAACTTTATATCAGCATATTTACTTTTATCAGCTTTTGCTTTTGGGGTGTATTAAGAAGAGGATATTACAGCTTTGATGTATTTCTTTCCAGAAATTGCAGAGTGGGAGAAAAACCTCTCTCCCACTTGAGCTCTTTCTCATGATGAACTGCAAGGGAGGTTTTTTGAATATAGATTTTAATGCTGATGAAAGAACAAAAAGAACATGGATGTTTGATGTTGTTTCTGATCATATATTGTTCCTCTATCCTGCAGTGACTCTTAAAAAATTGTTCTAGAAAAGGGGATATTTTTTTAAAGAAGGCTATGGTTCAGAATAAGTATCAGAAACATTCTAAAACACTGCATACACTAATAAACAGCAAGAATGTCTTGGAAATTTAATTAGAATTATCAGTGTCCTGCGGCAATGGTTACATTTAGATCCGTAAAAACAGAACTGCTTGATTTTGTTTGTTTGTTTGCTTTTTTTAATGATTTATGATTGTGTATAATAGAAAACTCCACAGCATTTATGGTCCCGTAAAGAAGCTTTTAAACTGATTGTATATAAGCCCTGTAAAATGGGCTCTTCTGTTTTAGGTGCTTTAATAGAATAGAAGTATGAGGTGTGTTATTATTATTATTATCATGATGGAGAACCAGTTGCACAGTTCTTCAAAGAACCATTAAAAAAGACTCTTTACCTAATTCCACCATTATTGTTAACTACAGAACATTTAGAGCTATGTATCATTTAGAGTCATTTTAATAAGAATGCAGTAGCATTAATAGTAGCAGTTTAAGAAGTGCAGTTTAGTGTATATTATAAATAAATAAAAGTTTTCTTCATTCTTATTAAGTTTCTAATATCCTGGGAATCCACTATTGTTTTTAGCCATAGAGCATTTTTCTACTGAGCGCCTCTTTTTTTTTTTGCAAAGCATGACACAGTTTATAGCATTTAAAGCAATAAAAACCCACACCTTTGTTCAGTGTTACTTCCCCAGCCACTGTTGAGTTTCCCAGTGAGAGAAACAAATGATAAAAATTGGACGTAAAATGTTCGTGACACATTCTGAATGGAAAACATTCTCTACCTCGTTCCACTACAGCCTTAAATTAGGTGTAAAACTGACACAGCCACTTTTAAGATTTATACAGCCCTTTGTAGCATCAGCTCCCATGCCTGCGGCTGGTTAATACCAAACAGAGTGGTTTCAAATGCTCCAACTCTGACCACATTTCCCACTGACCTGTCTCTGATAGACTGCATTTGCCCCCTTCTGTGTCGATTAGGACCTGGCTCTCACACATGGAGTAGGCACAGAGGGCAATTAAAAGCCCAGTGTAGGCCTAACTGCGGCCTTTTGCACCTCGCTTTTGAAGATGGAGCGTCTGCTAAACAGATAAAGTACTTTTGTTTAGCTTCTGTTACACTTCGCCCAGCAGCAGGCACAAATTACACATCCGTCCACTTGAACCCGCCAGCGTTTATTTGCTTTCACAGCTTTAGCTGAGGCCACACGCTTGGTTGTTTAAGGGTTAATTGTTGCCTGCACCTGTCCTGCCCCAACGCTGTTTGTTACAATGTCTGCTACTTCATTTTGGGGCAGAAGGGAAACATCTGAGGTAAAAATCCAGGCCTGGAATCAGAGGGAAAATGAGTTAAGTATCTCCTCCACACTTTTTCTCTCTTCTTTCTCCTCTGTCTTCATGAATCAACTGTTTTACTGAATGTGGAGGGGAGGAGACGGAAGTGATTTTTCACCACATTTACCTCTAATAGGGGATGAGTGAAGAAGAGCCGTTCACCACAGTAAACAAATAAAGTTAAAGGAATTCAGGGATTCACAATTTTGAAAGTGGAAGTCTATGAGGTTTCTGTTGATTTACAAAAGAGGCAACTGACAAGAGAGTTAGACTGTAATGTAATACAATGCAGATGTTCCAATGTATAACAGACAATTATGAGCTTCCAATATCTACAGCACTGTGCAAAAGTTTTAGGTTATGAGATTTAAAAAGCTATTTATCTGAGCAGTAAGTGTTTATTTGCTAAAAACAAACAAACAAACAAACAAACAACAAATAATGGCCAACATTAGAATAAAACCAAATAACATTATTCCAGGTGGCACAGAGGCACAGCAGGTTAGTGTCGCAGTCACACAGCTCCAGGGCTCCAGGGTTGTGGGTTCAATTCCCGCTCCGGGTGACTGTCTGTGAGGAGTGTGGAGTGTTCTCCCTGTGTCTGCGTGGGTTTCCTCCGGGTGACTGTCTGTGAGGAGTGTGGTGTGTTCTCCCTGTGTCTGCGTGGGTTTCCTCCGGGTGACTGTCTGTGAGGAGTGTGGTGTGTTCTCCCTGTGTCTGTGTGGGTTTCCTCCGGGTGACTGTCTGTGAGGCGTGTGGTGTGTTCTCCCTGTATCTGTGTGGGTTTCCTCCGGGTGCTCCGGTTTCCTCCCACAGTCTTAAAACACATGTTGGTAGGTGGATTGGCGACTCAAAAGTGTGAATGTGTGTGTGTTGCCCTGTGAAGGACTGGCGCCCCCTCCAGGGTGTATTGGGTGCCTTGCGCCCAATGATTCCAGGTAGGCTCTGGAGCCACCGCGACCCTGAACTGGATAAGGGTTACAGATAATGAATGAATGAACATTACTCCAGTGAGTGTGATATTCGGTGTGTGAATGTGTTGGTTGAACTTTTTCCAAATCTCTCTTCGTGGGGTCCATAGTATTTGAGGTTAATCATCCAATTCCTAATTTTACCGGTTCATAAATAATGATTGTAATAATGTGTGCTGTTGATTTAACAATTTCATGCGATCAAGGAGAATCTGAACAAAACATTATCTTATATTTTTTATTTGTTTTATATTATCATTTTTTTGTATTTACTGTGATTATATATATAAACTTTATACAAGCACCACACTTACTGAAAAGACATTGTTTTAAATATATAGAATTATCTTAGGTGCCTAAGACTTCTGCACAGTACTTTTTTATTCTTGTTTCATTTTTTTCATACTTCAGTTTTCAGGAAAAAAAGCATATGGATATATGGATATAATTAACAAGATTATGATATATTTCACATTAATCCTGTAATCTCACACCTTTCCTGTTTATTTCCCGTAGAAAAATGCTTTGTTAATTTTGTGTGGGGCAAATCTGAAATAACTACATGCAGTCACTGAAATATTTATTACACCACCGAGCAAGTGGTTATTTTTCTGGCATGCTTTGTTTTCATATATCAAACCCAGAAGAGAACAGAACTCAGAGACTGCATGAAACAATCTGCTTTTGTTCACGGTGTGCCGTGCCAGGCTGAACCATCACTCTCTCCCCTCAGGACTGCATCTCTCCAGTGTAACAAGAATAGAAATGACATCTAAATCAACAGGTCTCCGTAAGCTGTTGTTTTAAGGTTGTTTGGGTCTTTTTTTTTTTTTTACTGCTAGGCGGCGTTCTGGCTAAAGGCTGAAGGCTTTTGCTCTTCTGAGGCCTACAACACGCACCAAATGTTTCACATTACTGGTGTGAAAATCCTCCTATTCTTTCGCCTTTTTCTTTTTTCCCCCTCCCTCCTTTTTTACAAGCCCATGCATCCGTAGAAACTTGATATTTCATATTTCATTCTGGTTTGCGGATGTCATTGTGAGGGAAGCTGGTTCACATGCAACTGACCGGCCGGCCCCTTTGATCAGCCTGACCACGACTAATTACAAATGGAGAACAAATGAAAGAAATATCGAGGGATTTCATGGGACTTGGCAGGGTGGCTTAAGCTCCCTAATTCCGACATGCAAATGGTCACTGAGTGCTCGTTGCCTGCAGGCACTTGGGAGTTTTCAGCATGGGGTTAAGTGCTAATGGCCTTATAAGGGATTGGAGTAGGGGGCATACAAAGAAAGTTTGTTTTCCTACGCCTCTGGAGGATTTTTCTGCAAACTAACTCAAGATTTGGGACAAGTAATGTTAGAGATCTTTCCAAACAAGACATAAATACCACCACATTAAAGAGGGGGCAGAATAAACAGCACGTGAATCTGCCGGATTCATATTTTACTTATTCAACAGATTCAAACCAACAGTTCTCTTACTAAAGGCATGACCTTCTTTAGTGCGGTTGCTCAAGCTTACGACAAAGAACATGTCGAAATATAAAACCTTGACCAGTGAAGGCCAACATATGTGGCTTCACCTAATCGAAATAAAGACTTGTAGTCTTGGCGAACAACATCCTAAGGCCAAAATATCAAGGGGGAAAAATTTAAAGCAGCATAAATGTTGGGAGGTTTTAAAGGTCAGTGCAGAAGTCCCAGAGGGCTCGTCTGGAAAAAAGGTCTTTGTTCATGGTGCAGGAAGCATCCAGTAAGACAGTCTCTTTCCCTCCGTTTCTCTCAGTCATATGTTTGAAGTTGCTGACTGGTCTACTGATGAGCAGATCTGAAGGGCAACCAAACCACTTGCACTCTTTATGTTCCTCCTAATGTCTTCAGAGGGTCTCAGCTGCTGTATAAAACTCACAAAAAAACATAGATGGACCTGCTAACTGTGCTAGACCACCGTTTTCGCAAAGCATTTCTAAAAGGCTGCTGCATTTTTTTACCCCCCCTTTTTTCCAGTGTGGAAGCCAGGTCACGCCTGGCCACAGCAGCAGGTGACTGGACTGAGGTCATTATGTGGTCGTTAGGGTGATTTGAAACCTTGGAGCAACTGCTGGTTTTGGAGGTGAGAGCTGTATCGCTCCCCACAATGGTTTTTTTTTCTTACTGGGGCTGCTGTCTCACACCAGGCTCACATTTTCACCCTAACTGGCATGCAACGTGGCCCATCTTCAAAAAGAACTGATAACGCATACTAGCGAGAGTGCTCAGCCCCCTAGTTACAGCAGTGATTCATGCTCCATTTGCAAAAATCCCATTATAGGATGCAGTATAGTCTTTTTGGTGCCTCCTTTGCAGTGAAACAGGGGATTATTTGAGCTTAGAATTATATAAAATACTGTGCTAAAGTCAGAGACATGCTTCGCTTATTCTGAGTTCTATGCAAAACAGCATTTGAGGCCTTTCATACAGAATGGGAAAGAAAAAAAGAAGACGCTGTTGTTGTTATAGCAATGGACTGACAGTTCCAGAGCACAGACCTTAACATCACTAAATGTGTTTGGGTTTATTTGGACTGTGAGAAACAGAACACCCAACAAACACGTCTAAGACTGAACATTAGAGGTGTGGAGAAATATTCCTGCCCGTTTATTTAAAAACACTACAATCACATTGACTAGTTTGGCCCCCTAGTGACAGTGGTGATTCATGCTCCATTGAAAAAAAGTAGGATGCAGTGTGTTTTCATGACAATCTTAATCCACAGCACTACACTGCTGCTTTTGTCATCAGCCTCCTTCGCAGTAAGTCAGCGGGGATTACCAAATGTGTGTTGTGCTTTTGTTTCAATTGTTCACACGGACAGATCCCAAGCCTCGTTGCATGCGTGAAACCTCTCTCTTGTGCATGGGTCCAGCCAGATTGCTCCTAGCAAGGGGTCATCTTACATCCCCCCACACACCCCTCCATTTGCAGCCGGTCCTCTGTGACAGTAAGAGAAGCCGTTCTGCTGTAAATCCTCTGAACTACCTGTTTGATAGCATGCCAGCGGCATCCCTCAGGCCTCTGCCAGCCTTCCTCTGTAGATCATGGAGAGCATGGAGAGCCTTGGCCTTAACCCAAGCCCATAATGACTCCAGATCACACCTGCCTGGGGTACAGGAGCCTCTCTCCACGCAGGGGCCAAAATCTGAAATCTCGATGGGCCACATTTAGCCCTGTTATCTTCTATGATTCATTGGGTCTGATGGGTAGATCTCCAGTATGTAATCCTTGAACCCTCCGTGTTGTAACCCGGCTATAGAGTACATCAGCCAGCAAGATGAATGAGCTTGACGAGTTCTTCAATTTCCAGGGCTTCTTCTAGCATTTGGCCACAGTGCACACTTTTTCAAAGGTTTCTCCTGCTTTAACAGGAGCCCTGAGAACATTTCAGTATCAAAAAATGACTTTGTTAAGGTTGCCTCTGAGCTGGTGCTTGGGGGAAAAAAAAGAGAAAACACTGGTAATGGCTCATAAATTACACATTTTATGGAACGCCAGGATTCGATCTGGGTGTCAGCTCTTCAAAAGCGATTGGTGCGGCCAGAGCCAATACATTCTCTAAGCCCAATATTCTGCAGATGGTTTGTAAAGTATTGCCTTACAGATCATTCTGATATTATGTCCTAGATAAACACCAGCAAACAATTGACATTTAATTGGACATTGCTGAACGCCTATATAAATATAATAAAACACTGACATCACATAATATATAATGACTTTTTTAACAGCCCCATATTTTCTAGATATTACTTCAGTAAGTGTGGAGAACAATCTCCAAAGTGCTGTTTAACTATTTTAGGCTATTTTTTATTTTATTTCCTAGCTGGTCTAACTGAATAGCACTCAAATGACACTCAAAGCTCAAAGAAAGTTCTACCAAAAATGTTTTATGGAGACTATAGAGAAATTTTAAGGGCCTAATTTTCCCAGACACCTTTGACCTCTCCCCACCACCCCTCACCCCCTTGGTTACACCTTTGTCAAAGTGCCTCAGCCACTAACTCAATTCATTAAAGCTGTCAAACTTCACAAGCAGCATGAAGCCCCTTCAGCAAGTGCAACCACCACATACCACACTCCCAAGTATCTTACCACACTCCAAGTGTAACCAAAGCAAACCACATGGGCTGAGAAGAAGGCCCTGACCGTCACAGTTTGTCATGGACAGAGATCATAGAGGCCAAAGAAACACATGTAGCTGGCCAACGTCAATGAGAATGACCAGGCAACAAGGATTTTAAACAATCCAGATGACTTATTCAAAAGGAATAACTACAACATCCACAGACGTCTCTTTTATTTTAAACTTAGAAATGCACAGCACTGCACATCAGTCAGAGAGACCCTGTTGAGATTCATTCCCAGGCAAACTGCCATAGATTATTTTTTTTCTTAAGGCAGGATATTTTAGAAGAAAATCTATGTGCATGAAAAGTGGAAAATAAGAGAAAGAAAACAGGAATTTCCAATAATGTAGTCCAAAAAAGATACAAAGAAAAGAGTCCTAAAACCCTTGCAAGACCTGGTAGCACACCAAAAATGAAATATAAATGTTGGAGAGTCTCTGACCTGCTTGCAGTACTGGCTTTATATATTATAACAATAAATAAACTCTGTATGCTGATCATGTGAAACACCTGAAGTCATGAGGTACTGGAAAAAGGAACATCCATAACCTGGATGTGAGAAGATGAGGAAATATTTTGCCCTGATTTTCAGGCGTCTGAGTGAAAAATAGGCTTCTGCTGACAGCTCTGCATAAAAGTAGCCATGGTTCGGAGTAAAAAATGACCTGTGTTCAAACTGAGCAAGCATTCCACTCCTCAGACATGCAAACCTATTTAGTTCTACACAGCGTGTTCATTTAATGGTCAAGCACCTGGCACTGGTGCTTAAAGTGTGGGGAAAGGACTAATTCCTCTCTGGAATGTGGGATGGGCTCTCAGGATCATGCACCTGATCCTAAAAAGAAGTTCACAGGGTTCCATCATGAGATAGATGGCTCCCGTGAGGACGACCTCTGTTTCTCGAGATTGAGTGCTACAATCTGCCCCCTACTCGGTCCAGGCTGCTGGCATGTGGCATGTCTTGGACCACCTCCCACCTTGAGTCTTAGAACCTGGCAGGGGAGAAGATTCACATTGTGGAAAAAATAAGGCCAGCCAACATCATTTTAAAGCAACCGATTCCACAGCTTTTCTGTGTTAGCTCAGATTTGTCGTCCTGTATCATATGCTAATATAAAACGTCAGCTGGATCTACAAGGCAATTTAAGTTGAGCTTAAACTAAAGGTAGAAAAGCATGCATACATTTTATCAAAGCAAAAGGAAGCATGTTTTGTCTTTACACACAAGTGAACTGCAGGCAGTGTGCACCCACCGACCTAGAGCAGCGGGCAGCCATCCCAACACCTGGGAAGATACCAACTCCCCCTCATTTTGTTCATTGCTAGTTCCACCTGCAGGTTAGGACTCCACCTAACACATGTTTTCTCTAGGTTTGGGGGTGCTCTCAGATTCCTAAACATGTGGGAGGTTATACCCGGAACTTAAACTCATGATCTCCTGTTTCCTGAACAGGTATTTGGACAGCCACTTTGGCCCAATGAAACTGCCAAGAGGCAGAATGAAACACAAAATTACACTGCTGGTCACACTGCTAAAAGAAGCACTATTTGGACATGGAAATGTACAAGCTTTTGCTGTTCTTGAGTGGCACAGCTGTTGAGCAGAGGAAGAACCCACATAAAGAGAGCCCCCAAATCTAAAAAAAAGCACATTCACTGTCTGAGGAAGTTCAGCTTGATCTGTGAGGTATTAGCTAAGTGTAGCTGAAAAAAAAGTTGTGAAATCCGTTTCCTTAGATTTGTAAATTGACCTGACATATTTCCAGTGTAAAGTTAAGAATGGTCAGCAGGTTTCTCACCTATAGAGGGCCCCTTAGCCCCCATCACAACTGTGAAATGATGAACTCCCAACAGCAAGGAGCTTGTGGAGATCAAAGATAGTGGAGATCATACATATGTCAGAAGGCAGCAGTGACATCCTGGTGATTATAACTGCAGGACCATGTCCAGGTTCATGGATGGTAACCTTCTTAACATGCTGAAGCTGCTGTTGGAGACCCAGGGCATGTGCTTGCTCTTCTGAACCTTTATAACTTGAAGAAGCACAGATTTTAGTCTGATGAGGTCCACCTGGGTTTGAACTTTTGCTTCGTATATCCATTTTTGCCTATTTTTAATTTACTGCATCATTTTTAAAAAATACACAGCAGCTGACCCACAGGACTCACAGGATATAGCTTTGTATTCTTTGGTTGAATCACTTTATGCTCCATAGAGTGGGTCGCCAACACAGGGGTGTCCACACTAGGTGTCAGTGTAATGAGTATTTTATGACATGAAAAAATCATTTAAGAAATTTTTTTTTTATTAAGGGTCACCATTAGAGGTTCACCTAGAGGTTCACAGGTATGGATAAAGGGAAGAGAAGAATGCAATGGCTTCCTGGTGATTATTTTTGCATGCCCTTGTCCAGGCACATGGATGTTCACCTCCTGAACATGTTTCCATGGGAGACACAGGGCAGGTGCTTGCTTTTCTCAGGCTGTGTAACTTGAGGAGACCCCACTTTTACGTTAGGACCCTCTCGATGAAGGCCACAGGGAACTCACCTCCTTTAGGGCAGGAAAATTAGCATGGACCTCTGGCTAACTGCCACCTCTGAGGTCCTTCAGCCCTCCATTCAGAACTCATCAAAAGGTCTCCTTTCTCAGGTGCTGAAGGCACCCTGCTCTCTTCCTCAACCCTTAACACCTATGAAACCCAACAGTCTGGACACCTCCTGGACCTCTACCAAGGTCTTTATTACTGCTCAGGTTTTCTGAGATTTGAAACAATAGTATCATAAAGATTACAAGATCCATACACCTTTCCGTTAAAACCCAGCCAGCCATCCAAGTGTCAGAGCAGTTATTTCACCAGGTCTTTCTCATTAGCAGTGAAACATAACACTGGTTTATTAACTGGCCAGGGGAAGGCTTATCCACCTGCTCTTCGATATCGTTAATCTAACAGTGGGAATGTCATGAGGGGGAAAAATCAGAAACCATAGTTTTGGGATGTTTATAAATGGACAATCTAGTGTGTAGCACTGTGTAAATATTGGCATGCCCCTTAATGTTGTTTACGGTCTACAGCCATAATGTACATATGATTTCGGTGTCAGAAATAACAGAAGTAAATACATAGAAAATCAACATGTAATGTTTTATGATGTCCATCATCACATTAAACTGTAATTTTTATTTTATGGAAACTTGGTTTCAGTTTTTCAAATAAATCTGCAGAGATGTTTTCCACACCTCAACTGTTCAGTCTATTCAGCATATAAAGCATTTAAATAATTTAGTATTTAGATTTAAATAACTTTAATATAGAGATAAGTATACAGTAGTATTAATAAAAAAGATATATGTAGATATATTGTTGTTATATAAGATTTAATACAGAAATAAATATTGAGATTATATAGTAAATTACAGTTTTAATATATTTAGAGTATTCATATAAAGATTTATGTAGAGTTTTATTATAGATCTTAATATAATATTAATATTTAGCTTAATAGAGAATTTGTTCATTCATCCATTATCTGTAAGCGCTTCAGTTCAGGGTCATGGTGGGTCCAGAGCCTGCCTGGAATCACTGGGCACAAGGCGGGAATACACCCTGGAGGGGGCGCCAGTCCTTCACAGGGCAACATACACACTCACACACACATTCACTTGGACACTTTTTAGTTGCCAATCCACCTACCAACGTGTGTTTTTGGACTCTGGGAGGAAACCGGAGCACCCGGAGGAAACCCACACAGACACAGGGAGGACACACCACACTCCTCACAAACAGTTACCCGGAGGAAACCCACGCCGACACAGGGAGAACACACTACACTCCTCACAGACAGTCACCCGGAGGAAACCCACGCAGACACAGGGAGAACACACCACACTCCTCACAGACAGTCACCCGGAGGAAACCCACGCAGACACAGGGAGAACACACCACACTCCTCACAGACAGTCACCCGGAGGAAACCCACGCAGACACAGGGAGAACACACCACACTCCTCACAGACAGTCACCCGGAGGAAACCCACGCGGACACGGGGAAAACACACCACACTCCTCACAGACAGTCACCCGGAGGAAACCCACACAGACACAGAGAGAACACACCAACTCCTCACAGACAGTCACCCGGAGCGGCAATCCAACCCACAACCTCCAGGTCCCTGGAGCTGTGTGACTGCGACACTACCTGCTGCACCACTGTGCCGCCCATAGAAAGTTTGTATTTAGGAAATACACAGTATTAATAAAGGTAGGTATATATAATATTAATATAGATTAAATATTATTATTAGAGAGTTTATATAGTTTTATACATAGTTCCATATAGAGATAGAGGATTAATCAAAAGATTAAAAGTTTTAATATGGGAAATTTTATATAGTATTTATTATATTCTATATTAGGATCGTGGAGGTTGTAGGTTCAAGTCCCACTCTGGATGATTGCATGTAAAGAGTTTGGTGTGTTCTCCCTGTGTCCGCATGGGTTTCCTCCGGGTGTTCCGGTATCCTCCCACAGTCCAGAAACACATGTTAGTAGGTGGATTGGCGACTCAAAAGTGTCCATAGGTGTGAGTGTGTAAGTGAATGTGTCTGTGTGTGTGTGTTGCACTGTGAAGGACTGGCGCCCCCTCCAGGGTGTATTCCCGCCTTGCGCCCAATGATTCCAGGTAGGCTCTGGACCCACCGTGACCCTGAACTGGATAAGCGCTACAGATAATGAATGAATGAATAAATAATAGAGGTTAATATAGGAACACAAACTTACAAATGCACCAGAAAAGGTGCCTATGCTTGTAAATGTATGTGCAAACAACTTTAAAACATTTGCTAGTTTAATTTTACACTTCTGTAACTGAGGAATAACTCAAGTTTTTAACTCTAGTTGATATAGATTCTGCCTTAGATAAGAGGTATTCACTGTGTGTCCCCTCTAGGAAACATGGACTTGCACTTTCCCATCTGGAAATGGTTTGGCTCCTTCCTGGCTCCACCCTCTCATTAGCACCATCACCTGCAGCTAATTTTGGACTCATCAATCGTCACATACACCGTTCAGTTTGTGTCCGTCCTTGAGAAATGTGTGTGAGTTCTTAGCTTGACGGTTTAAGTCTTACATAGTGTCTTCCTACCAGCCTGTTTTACAACTGTGAGCTGGGTGTTAGTTTGAACATTTTGGGTGGCCATATGGATTAAAATCAGGCCTGTGCATGCGTGACCCACCTGTGCTGGGTGTGTGTGTGTGAGGGGGTTGGCCAGCAACACATCAATATAATGCAGATCTTTCACATGTAGAAATATGGCTCGATCAGTCACGCAGCAGGGCCTAGTGTATCTCCCCCAAAACCGATCGCACAGCCATGAGGAACATGTGCTCTCAAAATGTGCGACACCTTTCCACACGCTGTATTTCAAAGACCTTCAGTGGCATTTATTGTACCCATCCACTCTCTGTACTGCACTTCACAAGCTGTTTTGATCAGGATGTGGAAGGGCTTTTCACATTGTAACTTTTTAACCCTTACAGCACCAAATACTGTAAATGACCACCAGTCAATATCCTGGATTTGCCTTGACCATGAAATGTTAGTGGAAGGTTTTATAGTAGCTTTCAGCATTTGCATGCTAATGTTTCATATGTCTGTTACGTTTGACAAAATCGCTCCGTGTCAGTCTTTTTATAACGCCTGTGCAATAAGATCCAACATCCCCATGGGCCTCTAAGAGTTAAAGCCCATTTCTGGATGAAAAATCCACATCCCACATGCAAACCTTTAGGGTGGTGATATAAAATATCTAATAGTGATGAGTTAATGTCAACATGTTCCCTCTGAATGATGCCGGCTGTAAGATGGCAGAAGGAGATTGTAGAGAAGGCCCTTAGATGTGAGAACTGTAGCTATGAGGACTCTTCTGTTGAATATACGGGCAGCATCTGCTACTGTTTAATCTTTCGTCCGAGTTCCAGTTGAGGGAAAAACATAGGGCAGATATTGATCAGAGTGCGTCATGAAAGATGACCAGCTTCACTGACCAGGAGGATCATGGACAACTGGTTGCTGATCATGTACAAACCCTTGGTGTGATATGGGCGTCCTGAGAGAATGGATGGAGATGTTATGCTTGGGCCAGACTTAAACAATATCAATGTTTGATCAAAACGCCTCCATGGGGTTAATGGAAGCATAAATGTATTCGTCCAGAAAAAGAAAAACCCCCTTACGGTCCGAATCTTGTGTTTGATCAACAACTTTCTCAGGTAGCTCTTCAAATCTGCCAGAAAAGGCAAACAACACCTGCATGCCAAAGTATTTTGCCACGCTCCACTGCTGGGCTAGATACACCAAGCTGCTGAAAGAATGCAGGGGCTTTTTTGGAGAAACAAATGACCAATAATATACAGCAGCAGCTCCGGACCCTCTCCATCACTCAAGGCCCTGGCCGAGACATGAACCCTAGGCCTGTTCACTTGTTTGAATGCAAGGTGCTTCTGCTGCATAAAGCCCTGATTAATGACTCCAGACAGGCTCCATGTGACAGGCTTTGAAGAGTTACACACAATTGTGTGTGTCCTGCCCTCTGTCTGGGTCAGCAGCATTTACAGCATGACCCTCGGCTCTAATGATGTTTGTAGATGCTGGAAGTTGATAGTTCTGTGTTGGTAGTCGCCACAGAAGCCCTGAAATATTTAGATTTATGATTCTGATTTAAGGCAAAAGTGTCCTAGTGTGTGTGTGTGTGTGTGTGTGTGTGTGTGCATGTGTGTGAAGAAATATGATATATTCCAATGTAAATAATTAATAATGAAATAAATAAATAGACAGCAATATTGTTTAACTTGGACAATGCTACAGATATATTTTCATTGGTTTTAAATGTAACAAACAATACTTTCTAAGCAGCACGGTGGAGCAGCAGGTAGTGTCGCAGTTACACAGCTCCAGGGACCTGGAGGTTGTGGGTTTGATTCCTGCTGCGGGTGACTGTCTGTGAGGAGTTTGGTGTGTTCTCGCTGTGTCTGCGTGGGTTTCCTCCCACGGTCCAAAAAACACACGTTGGTAGGTGGATTGGCGACTCAAAAGTGTCCGTAGGTGTGAGTGTGTGTTGCCCTGTGAAGGACTGGCGCCCCCTCCAGGGTGTATTCCCGCCTTGGGCCCAATGATTCCAGGTAGGCTCTGGACCCACCGCGACCCTGAACTGGATAAGGGTTACAGATAATGAATGAATGAATGAAACAATGATTTCTAACTAATGTAATATTAAATTATAAGGATTTTTTCTCCTTTGTCTTTGGAAATGAAACTTTATACATCTATTTGTATGCTGAAATGTTTTCGAAAAACTAAACATGTTAGGAATTTCCTAGTCTCCTTCAATACCAATGATGCTATGATACAGTTCAGGGACATCTGGGAGATTTAGATTTAGTGCCATTTAGTTAGAACCTGGCATAAATGTGTTCGCACTTTTAGAGGGTCTCCGAGGGTTAAAAGTTCCTCATAAGCAAGAAGGAAACTGATTTCAAATTCAAAACTTATGGTTCAACTAGATTCATCAGATGAATTGCCACAAGTGAAAATGTGCAAACCCATTAGAGTGTATGGTTTCAGTAACTGGGTGAGAATGGCTGGAGCTGGTTTTATGGAATAAAAATGTTAACAGCACATTTGTCATGAATGGGATACATGTGCTAAAGCACTTTGAGGCTGATGTTGAGGCTGATAGTGCATGTTCTCATTCCTCAAACTGCAGTCCAAACCCAGGGGAATTATTAAGACTTACTCCAGTTCCTATCTGGGCTTGAAATGGCCTATAAAAAGTCCAGTGATCTCAAGCTGTGCTGGGGCTTATTTAACAGGATTATAAAGCCTGTATATACTGTATGTGTTTACCTAAAGGGAAAATATAGCTGTTATGAAGGAAAGATATATTGTTTAAGACAACCAGAGTTAAAAATGTCTTTTCCTCACATACAGATCTAGTTTCTGTTCACAGTGTATTAGCATGAGATTACATAATTTACCATAATTACTGTATGTCCAAAAATTCATGGACACATCTGTGAAGTTGGCTACTTTAAAACTGCAGTCTTTTAAATTGAAATCAGTGATATTCCTGAGCAGAGAAGGGATAAAATATTATAATAAATGGCATCAGTGTGCTGGTGTGACCACCCCACCCTTTAAAACAGAGTGATCTGGTAGGTCTTTGCTGGGGTTCTCGTACTTACATAGTGTTTCTGGAAGAGGATCTGGCACTTTCATGTTGGAGATAATAAGAGAAATACTGTAAACAGGGAGATATTAGAAAAAATATTTTATAAAGATTGGACAAGACTGGTTTGTTTGTTCATGGTAAAAGACGTAATTAATTAATATTTTCCACTTCTTCGTTATGAAAAATAGCAGTTCACTTCCACACCAAAAATACCACATATGCTCACTTCTTTAATTCTGTGAACAATTGGAGCTGAATCTGAAAGGATGGTTTAAAGCACATACATGTGCATCCATGTTTTGAGTATTCTATAGTACTGTGCGTTTTAAACTGTTAGCTGAAAAGCTTTTGATAGTGATAGCAAACAATCCAAACAGATTTGGTCTAATTGACCATCTAGCAGCTCTTATAGGTAGTGTTATCTTTAAGTTAATGAATGTGACTATTAATTTTCATTATTAATAGATACCCCACAAAAAAAGACTCAGATTTTACCTGATTTTCTCCTTGTGTTGGACATATAAAATAAGCAAATTTTACATGCCAATATATGTAATTCACCTGCATTAAAAGTAAAAAAATATATATTTTACCCTCAACTAAACAGTTACTCGAGGATATGCATGGTGTTTTTTTTTCTGTAGACAGTGACAACATCTGCAGTTAAATACGCTCAATGTCAAGTGTCAGCTATACAGCTAGACAGAGTTGGCTGTGAAACAGTATAACTCTGCGATGGCAGTCCACCAAATGCCTTTGGAATGAGTTGTAGTGGTGTATTTGATCCAGAACCAATTATCAACATCAGTACCTGACCTCATTAATGTTTAAGTGGCTGACATCTTAGATGTTTCAACATCTAGTTAAAATCTTCACCAGAAAAGTAGAAGCTGTTACTTCAGCAAAAGAAGGATTAAACTACGTATAAAGACAAAAAGAAAAAAAAAATAAAAGAACACAAAAAGAAAAATGTGTGTGGCCAAAAAGATTTATGCAATTTGTTCAGTTATCTGCTACAGTTTATCTATGAAACAAGATTAATAAGTTTTATCTTGAAAAATACAGGTAGCAACTGTTTACAATACAGCTGCCCCAAAGGGTGCCGTTTCTTTTTATCAGAAATCAGTATTTAGCATCAAACACAGAACTGGAACATGCAGTGTATTCAGCCCGGTCTGTGTGTGTGTATGTAAATAAAAGTTTAAGGGGTCTGACTATTTTTCGTGTTTGTTTTTTGGCTGAATTCCACTGTCATTTTGGTTCTCACTCTGACTGAACTATTTACATGAGGACTCGGTCAGGAGCATACCCAGAATTAGTGGCTGCAAGGCAGGAACACACCCTGGACAGGGCACTAGTCCATCACAGGGCACCAAACACTCATGTGTAGACAATCTCACACGCTCACCAACTCACAGAAGGGGGTATTTTCACACAGCCAATCCACTTAAAACATGTTTTTGAATTGTGGGAGGAAACTCATGCAAGCATAGTGACCACACAGAAATGAAATGGAACAAATATGAATGGGATGCCCTGGAGCAGCTGCACATGAGCTTGAGAGAAACTCGGGAGAAAGCTAACTGCATTATCGAAAGTGCTACAAAACTAAAGAACTCGAGTTACAAATGAGTTTCTGTGGTAATTCTAACAGTGAATAAAAACTTGTCGTTATTTTCCGTCAAACATACTGTTCAACTTTAAAAGACATGGCGCTTACAGCAGCATTTCCCCACAATCATAGTCGTTCCCTTTAATGCTCCTGTTATTGAATGCCATCAAATTCATACATCAATCTCCAACATCGGTCATAAGTTAGCTTAAAATTCCCTCCCTAATGTTAATGAACGTCAATGTAAAATGTATTGCTGCAAATCACTTTTGGCCATTTCTATTGGTCAGTTCATCAATTTAATCCCTGTCCTAAAACTGCCCATGAAAATGGAAATGTCACAAGGCTGAGTATTTTGCAGGAATTGAGTGTTTAAACCGATTTCCGAGTATCACTGCAAGTGTTGGTCATTTGTAATTTGTTTGTTTCTATGCGCTTTGGCTACTTAACAGTGATTATACTAATTTTGTGGAGACTTACTATAAACGTAACTACTACTTGCCTAAACCTAACCCTAATCTAACATTAAAAAATGTATTTGGCTTAAAATGTAATATTTTGCATAGTGTGGACAAGCACAAGTCCCCAAAATGTGAGGGTGTAAACATTCATTAATTCATTCATTCATTCATTATCTGTAACCACTTTTACAGTTCAGGGTCGAGGTGGATCCGAAGCCTGTCCAGAATCATGGGGCGTAAGGCAGGAACACACCCTGTAGGGGGCGCCAGTCCTTCACAGGGCGACAACACCAGAGGCGATTGTTCTAAGACTGCAAGGGAAGCTCAGCTTCTCCTAAAATGTAAAAAAATAAGTGATCAAATATACACTGTTGTGTGTACATGTCATTGAATAAATATGCACTACAACGTGATTAACTTTTGTTCAGAATCAGCTTCTTATCACTGGTAAATCACTTCTTATCACTTATCACTTTCTTCTCAATCATTCCCGCTTCACAGCGCTTTAAACAGTGAGGACGCTGAGCGTCCACAGAGTTCAATAGTGAAGCAGCGATGTGCAGCAAAACGAGACGAGTCATTGGAAAAATGCTGGGCTTTGTCCCGCCCATCGGACGTTCAGCGTCTCTGGGGGTCTATGGGACAGTGGGCTTCTGCATGATGATTGGATGATCTGTCTGAGGCTGAATCCCTTTTTGATTGACAGCGAAATGAACGAATCAGCGATCCTTTGGTGTAAAGATCCATGCGAGCGTTTCATTTTCATTCTGTTCTGAGTTGAACCGGAGACTTTCTTAAACCACTTAAACAACTAGCGACAAATCGAGCTTCTATTTCTGGTGGTTTTTTTTGTAGCTGCTTGAGTTTGAAAAAACTGACTTCTATCACTCTTTCTGACTTCTATCTCAGTTTCTGACCAGCGGGTGCTGCTGAGCCCCTCCACCATCACAAAGCACTCACAGGCGGACACACTTCACATTGGCCAAGGCCGTTTAAGCCTAGCTCTGCTGGCCATTGAGAGGACACTAGTCAAGTCCCTGGAAAAGACGCCTTGTTGGTACGACAGGGTCACAGATCATTTTCTTTAAAAGAAACGGAGGGTAGATTTTACGTATAAATAACCCAACACATTTTATGATGTAGGCCGAAATTGAGCTTCCCCTTCTTGAAAGACCAGCATCCGCCACTGATACACACATTTACTCACACCTATGGGCACTTTTGAGCCGCCAATCCACCTACCAACGTGTGTTTTTGGACCATGGGAAGGTGTAAACAGTTTTTTTTCCCCACAACATGAGTGAAACTTGGTATACACACACACACACACACACACACACACACACACACACACACACACACACACACACACACACACATGCCTGTGTTTAGAAGAAATGGAAAATGTGCTTTTCCAGGATTGTGTTTACACACTGCTCTTCTGTAACTCTACGCATGTACACTTTTCGTGGAATTCAGAAATTTTCCACAGGATCTTACGTCATGTTTCTTTGTCACTGTCTCAGTTATTTGGGGAGGTTTTCTAAAAGAATATACAAAATAAACTTGTTTATCCAAACACACCATTTATTTACACATTTTTTGGCTAATTTTTGCAAACATGGTATTTATGCTGTAGTAACAACAAATTGAAATTTCTATTATGTAAACATTGTGTTAGCAGGAATTTGCACATATCTTGGCTGATGCTAGAGCTTCATACACATTCATATTTCAGAATTACAGCTTCTAGTGTATCGCTGTAAAAACTGACATGGTGTTGAATTAAATTGTAATGAACTTCTTAATAAATGAACATGAGTTTAAAGCAAATTAATTTTCTGTTTACTTAACACTTGATATTCAATGATCTTGAAATTTTAAGCCAGTTTACATACTGTAATAAGATAAATTAATAAATAATATTGCAATTCATAATGATTTGTTGATATTCAAATGAACTTGTTGCAGGAGATACCAAGCCATTGTTGATTGTCAATGAATCAAGAATGTTTTTTTGTAGGTTTTATAGCTAAATTTTTAAAGTGTTACAAAATGTACTTTGTAAATATCATAAACTCCCTGATAAAGATATTTATTTTTAGGCTAAAGTTGACATATTCTGGTGCCTCTGCATAAACATAAAGTGTAAATTTACATTAGTTTGTTTCTCCTGAAAAACACCCAGACTCATACACCATAACAACTCTCACGCAACTTCGACATAGTTACACTCATGTCATGACGGCTTATCTGTTCTGCAATGGGGCTGAAACGCCTTGTTACATGCCTCTCTGACACTTTTCATTAGCACTTACACTAAACTGATAGTGAAAGACAAGCAGTGGGGAAGCCCAGCCTCTCAGCCACGTCCCATTCATCACCAGCCGGGGAGGGGTCAGCATCATTCTTTATTCCAATAAAGCCTCGTGAAACCAGAGCTGATTTCTTGCTAAATTCCGACATTAGTCACAGGTCCATATTTCAGGATTAGCAAAGCCTGTAGGGAGTGATTGTTGCTTGGGGAGAGAGGCGACCTGGCTGGGTTACTGAACTGATCTGCAGTGTTTAAGATTGTTTGTTTAGCCATGGCTTTATCTTTAAAGAAAGCAGTTATACCTCTGCCTCAGCTGCGGAGAATTCCTGTTTTAACTCATTTTAAAAACTGTCAGTGGTAAGCTCAGGGATTCTTCTTGTGGGGGGAAAACAGACAGGTTTAAGTAAAGTTGGCAATGGGTTAAAAAGGTTGTGGCATGGTTCTGAGATGGTCTAATGGTTACCATGCCAGAGTTTAATTGTTACCTACTTTCTGCTGGCGTGATTTTTCATGTAAAAGATCACATTCCCCAGGTTTCAACAAGACTTTGTTTTTTTTTTCATCAGAGAAGCACTTAAAGTTAGGGTTGATATTTGATAGAATGTCTAATCACTATTTGGGGAAAATGGCGCCTGTCTAAGCTCTACTATCAGGTTCCATAGCTTGTTCTAGGGAACTGTGATTGCCTTGCATCAACTCATATATGTGCCCCCCAAGAGGCCAGAATTACTTCTTAATTCAGATGACTTGTCAACACTACACTCTGTATCCTAACGCAACCTCTCACAAAGATGTAATCATTTGCAATATTAGACACCGTTTTTGTGAAAAGCTAGCCCTTGCTCCCATTACTCCAGGATTACTCTCGTGCACATTAACCAGAACAATTTAGCCTGCCGCCCTCTCTTGAGGTTTTTCTCTCTTTTTTTTTTTGAAACCACAAATCTCTGTCATGGCCCATACTCCTGATGGTCCTTCGGTGCGAGCTGAACTCTGAGTGAACCTACTGTTAATGATTACAACAAAGATATACAGGTATTAAATAAGATGTGGGTGCTAGGGAAACTCCAGGAGTCTTGTTATGTTATTTCAAGTGTGTTATGCATGGAGGCATTTAGGCAAAGCTGAAGAAACCAGACACAATAACCATTCATTTTATCGCAAAGAAACATATAGCTATTTCAGAGCAACCACAGCAAAAACCAGGGAAATTTCTCCTAAGCTATGTTGATCAGGTGTGGGCTAAATATGGCTCTAAAAACTAATTGAATGAAGTGTGAAAAGGAGGGAAGAAGGACTCTGACAGAAGAACAATAAGGACAGTGTAACAGTATGTGAATACCTTTCAACACTTTGGGAAAAAAAGGAAAACAAGAGATGCAAAAGAAAACATTGTGACACGGGTTAGGTGGATTCTCAGTGCAGCTCTGTAGCTGTGGCCTGTAATGGCTTGTTAATGGGACGGGAAGTAAAAGTAATGGGTTTGACACTGGTGAGATGATTAATGAGAGAGGTTTGACAGTACACATTCAGGTTTGCCCTATCAAACACCTGGCAATTTATTCCCGCTGTTATCGGGCCATCAAGAAAAGCTCGTCCAGTGGTGCACACTCATCAGGAGGAGTTCAGACTTGTAGACTGCAGCCATCGAGTAGGATTTCATATGAGATTACTTTTGGGGTTTTGGGACATCTGATACACTGCTGAAGAGAAGCTGCTGCATCAGGAAGGAAGAAGGATCGGCCTCATTTGGGATGGGAGAGCTCAGTTTATACTCAGTTGCTCTCAATCAGAGATTTGACACTGACCAGCACTTTGTCTTGCTCTCCCTGTGTGCCTGTCTGTGTGTGTGTGTGTCTCCTGATGAAGACTGTTCTAAATCATCATGGTCAGAAAAAAAAAAACCCTCCAACTCTCTTATTAACTTTGCAGGATAAACATACAATATTCTTATTTTACACACAATATTTTTAATATAAAATTAGGGCAGAAAGATTAATCATGTATAATAATTTGAAAGAGCTGTAATTTTACTTTTAGTCTACATTGTCAAGGACAACGTCTTAACAAGGTTTAAAAGGGGACATTCAGTCCAAGCAGAGGTATAAAAAAAACAGTGCTACAGAAAATGAAATATCACAACTATAGTTACCCGAAAATACTGTCCTTTTGTGTCTTCAGAAAAATTGTAGAAGGTGTGATGTAAATAATAACATAAAATTAATTATATAAGAATCATTCATTCATTCATTCATTATCTGTAACCCTTATCCAGTTCAGGGTCACAGTGGGGTCAGGAGCCTACCTGGAATCATTGGGCGTAAGGCGGGAATACACCCTGGAGGGGGCGCCAGTCCTTCACAGGGCAACACACACACTCACACACATTCACTCACACCTATGGACACTTTTGAGTCGCCAATTCACCTACAACTGTGTGTTTTTGGAGTGTGGGAAGAAACTGGAGCACCCGGAGGAAACCCATGCGGACACAGGGAGAACACACCACACTCCTCACAGACAGTCACCCGGAGGAAACCCACACAGACACAGGGAGAACACACCAAACTCCTCACAGACAGTCACCCAGAGGAAACCCACGCAGACACAGGGAGAACACACCACACTCCTCACAGACAGTCACCCGGAGCGGGAATCGAACCCACAACCTCCAGGCCCCTGGAGCTGCGCCTCCGTGCCACCCTCTATAAGAATCAGACTTAGCATAATAATGAGATTATGGAAAGATAGCCAGATGGTTAATATTGCAATGCACAGCTGGTGAACAATTTCTACACTGTATAGAAGCTAAGTGAAAACATAACATTGACAACTAGCTTGCTAAGTTACCCTATTACCCTAAAAGCAAAAATATATTTAGCATTTACATAGCTTGCTGGTTAAGTTACACTGTGCAGTCAGTTAAAATTGGTCTGGCTGTTATTGTTAGTATATTAAACATGTCCAGGCTTGTCATAGCTAGCTGGCTAAGTTATATTATAGACTCAGGATTGAGTCCCTGTTCACACATGGTATTAACGTATGTCTTGTGTGATCCGATCACAAGTAATTGCCAAAAAACCTAGCTGTTTACACCTGACATTTTGAATATCTCTTCAGTGAATAATTGTGATTGAATTTGTACATAATTTCCACTGAAACTCACATAGGTTACTCTTTCTAGGCATTTGTTTTCAGACACACCCCACAAATATTTTTTCTTGTTATATGTTTGGCATGTTACAATGTTTTTGAATGTGTAGCCAGAGAATATGCACTGGTGTGGTTTCTGTGCTCTTATAAACACCCCACAGAATGCTGTTTGTGCTTAGGTATTTTCTGGCTAGGGCTGTGCTGCTATTGGTATCAGTGCTACTTTGTTGCTGTTGAGCACAAATCAGGACGTATTACCGTTCATTCATACCACAAATATAACTGTGGTAATATAACACCTCTAAAGAGGGTTTGATTTATCCGTTTACAATTTGTCTCTGAAAATTGTTGTTCCCCTTTTGCACTTTTATTAAGTGTTGACCAATATAGTAGGATGCATGTTGCCAGGGTTTAAAGGACCTAAGTAAAATGTATTAATATAACTTGCTGGGTAAAATGACATCAGTTCTCATATTGAAAAATGTTTTGAATTTAATGAAAATAAAATATGTGAAAATAAATAGGTGGTTTAGTTTACAGTCCTTAACTGGATTTTTAGAAATTGTGCTGTAGGTAATATTTTAACCACATATCATTTTGTTTTTCTGACTACCTTTACATTGTTCAGTTCAAATGCGTCACTTTTTACATAACAGTGTTGTGCGTTTATGTGTAACAGAGTATATTAATAACAAATAACTCATCAATCAGTCAGTTCATTTCAACAAACCTGTGTAACTCACAAAGCTGCTGTTTATGCAGCACACCAAGCACTTGGCAGTGTGCTGCAACCAAACGCAACTTTGGATTTTCCTACACAGCTGCACTGTCAACAAGTTGCAATTTAGGTCAGAGAATTAAGAGTGAGGCGTGAACTTTCTTACAGTGTGTCAGTCAGCGAGATGGCGTGGGAGGGAAATGTATCAACAGAGCAACATCTCGCTTTGAGAAAGACAAATCACGCATATCCGTCATTTCTACGATTGTGTTGAATGTGTTTTTTTTGAGAGAATGTTGTTTTTTCAAGATGAAACACTCCCATCCTCATGCAAGGGCCAGACAGGTTGCAGCTAGCTAGCTTATAATTCACTGCTCTCTGTTTGAACAGCAAAGAAAAGCTCTCTCAATGACACAAATTCCTCCACTTAGCCCAGTAATACCTCTGAGCTAAAACGCACGGTTGTAGTGTAAATGGAACGTTGCTTGTAAGAAAAAAAATAGTAAACATATACAGCATTTCAGGGGGCCTCAGAGGTGTGTAGTAACTGCTTACATTTGCTCTGTGTATGTGGACCTATTCACAGGGAGTGAATTTGCTCCAGTTTACTGTTCTGGGAGACCTTTACAGTAGATGTTGGAATGTTACTGTGAAGACTATGAGAACATTAGTGACATTAAGCATTAGCTTTATACCCCTCAGCTGTGGGCATGGTGATCAAGGGGTTTGTGCTAAAGCTATAGAGTGTCCCATTTTATTATGAATTCTTTTTTAATACAAAGGGGAACATCTGTGTTCACAAAGGGTGCACGTTAAACCGAGATGAATTCACTAAACACTATTGGTGTCCAAAATATCTGGAGACACAAGGTACTTTAACAACCCCTGAGACTAATAATGAGCACTAATAATAACATCTGGATGTTTTTCCAACACTGAAATAAGAACAGGAATTTCTGTGATTTTTTTCAATGCGTTTGGCTCCTTTCTGTGGACAGCTCTTCTGCCGTCTGTGGACCTTTACAACACATAAAGCCCAGGCTTTGTCGGAGTCTCAGACATGGTTATGATGGCCAGTATGTGATTACCTTGTGTGCCAGAAATGTTTTATTCCTTTGGAGAACGGAGTGTCATTGATTCCAGGTGTTGCCTTTTGTTTTTTTACTGGTACTTTCCGGTGAGGGCCAGGTCATTTTAAATCAGAAGCTCTTTGCCCTGGAAATGCTGCTCAAAACAAGCCCTGAAAAAGATTTATTTATGGGAAGCTGACCAGTACTCTGAGACAATGGCTTAAGAACATATATAGTCTTCTTCATGCTTGATTCAGTGGCACGTGTGCAGATGGGAATACACTGATCAGTGTTTGCCAGCACAGATGAGCTTTTATCATCACACTGAATTCTGATATTAATGGTGACGGCAGAGGTCCAGTGTTCCCTGGACCATACACTGTTAAAAATAAAGGCAAAAATAGATTTTGGCATCAGACCACAAGGCGAAAGTTTTTTATTTATTCGCTTCTGTTCACTTTTCCTCTGAGAGGAGAACACAACTCAAACCTAGTCTACAAAAGATCTTTGGTCTAAAAGAACGTGGAGCTAATAAGAAAACATTACTGAAAAGTGAAAATAGACCAAAAGTATTTGGCAAATTTATCTCTGGTGCTTTCATTGGTGCTTTCATTGGTGCTTTCATTGGCGGCACGGTGGCTTAGTGGTTAGCACATTCGCCTCCCAGTGCCTCCTCCCAATCTTGGGTTCAAGTCTCATCTGGGTGGAGTTTCCATGTTCTCCCTGTGTCTGCGTGGGTTTCCTCCGGGGTCTCCGGTTTCCTCCCACAGTCCAAAAACATGGAGGGTAGGTGAATTGGCTTCTGTCCAATAACTGTCCTGGTGAATGAGTGTCTGTATGTATGAGTGAATGTGTGTGAGCCCCAGATATGGATTGGCACTCTGTCCTGGGTGAAGCCCTAGCGCCCGATGCAGTCCTCCAGGTGTGGATTGAGTGTTCTGAGCGTTCTGAGCAGTGTGGATTGTAAAGCGTCCTTGGGTGTCTAGAAAGGCGCTATATAAGTGTAAAGATACATACATACATACATTGCCAAACACAAGGCAAGTCTCCTGAAAAATATGGAAGTTGAAATAAAGGCAAAGCATGGATACACTGAGAACTGAAACTGATGATATTTAGTTGTTAAGGATTTCGTGTGTTTTAATTTTTAACATGCTAAAACATGAATAATTAACTTTGAGACAGTACTGTATATACATATGGTACATGAAGGACATTATATCCATTAAGAACCACGAACCTAAAGGACATTTGCATTTCACCACTTAAATAATCCATACTGCTGTTAATGTAGATGATGGTTTGCTTTTAAAGCATGTCACCACTAACTTTGTGCATCTCCCTTCAGTTCAGATTTCTTACAGAGCTTGGATGAAGGATGCCCTCATCATCTGCTAGTTGATACAGGTACTGTAAGTATTTACTCAGGCTCAAAACCAAATGTCGTTCAATCACTGCTTTGACTTCTTTATTAACAGCAAGTTGTCACGAGTATCAAACAGGGTGAAAAAGTTACACACACATATGCGTTTCACTGGGGGAGGAAAAGAAAAAAATCCCCTGCTGAATGCTAGCTGCTGACAAAACGACAACAAGAGGGATTTAAACCTCGAATGCTGAAGAGAGAGAGAGAGAGTTTGGGCTGGTCCAAAATGCCATGTGTGTACAGAGGAATCAGAAATTAATTACCGCCAAAGTGAGCTGTCTTTATACTGACAAAAGCTGAGCAGCATACCTGAGCTTCTCGCCCCACAGTGTAAATACTCGCCTCATTCTTTTGGGTTGGAGAAGGGCGTCCTTGCTCAGCTTAAAAAGGACACACAGCACTAGGTGTGTAGTCAGAGGATCAGCAATTACAGAAAACTAATCTGTCATTACTGAGAAAACAAAGTAAGCCCAGGGCCTTTGGCCCGGCATTGCAGTGGATGGAGGACACACCTCTCCACTTGCATGCCACCAGAAAAAAATGCAAACATATGTACATTACAAGAACATTTTATTCCCCCAAAGTGGAAAGAAATATACACTTCAAAAATCAAAACATTCCTTAATGGATTAATCAGTCTACAATTAGTCTTCTCTACATTATGAAGCAGCCATTATACTGACACCTAGTGGCCTGGATTTATCAAAGCTTCTGTACTAAGCCTATTTTAAACATAGCTGCCTAAGTGGGACCTACACACTTTTGAAACCGTAGTATTCCACTGTAGTTATGATATATCAATTATCATAACAGCTTTTCTTAACCCTTTGTTTCAACCCTAAGGCCTCCCAATATCACTCAGTACTTTGAAGCCATGATGGTGACATTTATCACTTCACCACTAAAGACATCTGTTTGTTTTTGGCTCTACAGTGCATTGCACATCAAAACACACTAATTGACTGTGTCTGCAGCTACTGGGTGCTGCAGGAACGTTCCACTTTAACAAGGATCAAAATGAGAAGTTGTTCTTATGAAGCAGCCAAAGATGAATGAAGATGAAGAGTGAGTGTGTTTAAACGAAAGGACATTTCCATATTTAAAAATAATGGCAAAAGTCTGTATTATTGCTTTTTGTTTGTGTGTGTGTTTGAGAGCGAGAGCGAGAGCGAGAGCGAGAGAGAGAGAGAGAGAGAGAGAGAGAGAGACACAATGTGGCTGTTGATAAATGATGGTAAGATAAAGTAGCTTTAACACTTTTACAGCTCCCAGATGCCACGGGGCTCGTCTGTGGTGGGCAGGTATTCTACTGACATCACACATGAGGATCCGAAAATATTCAGTGTGACAAGTTTGAAACACATTGTGCAGTTAAATCACCAGATGTGTCTTGATTTGGGACACATCCCCCAACCACCACCAACTCTATCTGAGCCCACCTTTAAAAGAGTATAACACACTGACAGCATCTCTTAATTCTGTCTTCACATAAAGGAGCAGCACAATAGGCTCATAGCACTAGGCTATAGCTACATTTTCCTTTGAATTTTAGCGGCTCATCTTATTCAAATACTTATCGCTCCAGTGGAAAAACAACGGAGCAAATCTCAGCCCCCAAACATGTCTTTGCTGATTGACTACAGCTGGGAAAATTGAGATACAAAATATATCCCAAATACCTTTACTAAAATCAAATACTGATAGGGTAAAAGCACCCACAGTCAAAGAGTTTGTGGATAAGACACAGCTGTGTTCTATGCCTGGGTTTCAACTCCCAGCTTTGTCAGGAACCTTGAAACTGTGGCAAGAATATTAGGCTGCACAGTCTTATATCTGTAGCATGATTTTAGGATAAGAGCATTTGTCAGCTGCCACAAATGTAAATGTAAATTTACTGATTTGATGATGAATTTAGAACTGTTTAGGACACGTTAGCAACATTAGCCTTGTAGCTAGAGTGTTAAAATGTGGAAGCTAACTCTGGGAATTCAGTAGAGCCAGACAATAAAAGGAAAATACTGGCCAACACAGTCTGCCCATTAAAAATAAAAATATTTGAAAACATTTTTCTCTGTTAGGCTATCATTTTAGTCTACTTTAATAGGGTTTAATGTTTTTTCCTGTTGGGCAAACAGGAGCCTTTACGCTAATGTTAGTTTCATAGCTCCAGTGCTAAAGTGAGAAGCAATCTAATCAGATACGTCTACACTTGGGGTAAAAGGAAAATCCTGGGCAAAAAACTCTGACCATCAAACAGGACATATTGTATATAAAGGGAAATTGGGTACATGGGCTAGGCTATTACTTTATTGTGTGCTTTCAGCTAGTTCCTGCTGGGCAGATGTGGTGCAGGTTGGGCTGCTGAACACAGAGCTGGAGGATAATAGTGAGTGGCAGAACACCTGCAACTACAAAGAAAATCTTCAGAAAGCTCCACTGACAGCACTTCCTCCCCCAGCCTCCATCATGACCCCGCTGGAGTCCTGCACCATGCTGGAAAAAGATTTTCCAGCGCTGCTCTCGATCAGAAAAGCCTGAAGTCCCTGGAGTCCGGTTAGAGCTGCTAGCCTTGCAAGCAAACCCAACTGAAATTAAAGAGCTCTTGTGATGGAGGGACATCCAGCACCTGTCTGTAAATCTGAAAAGCCTCTTCTTTTACAGGGTAGAACATGAAGGCCAGAGATAAATAGTAAACAGTGACCGAGGCTCCAAAGATAAAAAGAGCTGCAGGACCTCAGAGCAGATGATTGGCCACAAGGGGGACATTTTGAGGCTCTTTATTGAGACGAGGTGGACGAAGTGGACACCTCAAAGACACAGAAAAGAACAGGAGAGGCCCTTTCAGTGGTCACGTCATGCCTTTGGTTGCTTTATTTCCAGAAAACACAGACATATACAGCTTGTTTTTACAAGATTATAAAAATAATTTTTGTCTGTTCCCTTAACCTTTTATTTACCACCTTATAAAACAACATCCTACCGTGTAATCCTTAATACTCAGATTATTCCTTTTAAAAGTGAATTTGTCATACTAGATATTTTATAATTCACAGACATTAATAATAAAAATTACTTATTAATACACATTCTACATTTCATATAGGATTTCATGGCCAAATAAACCCATTTATGTCTAACAGTCACATTCAGTATGGCACACAAGTGGTGTTCCGGCGCCAAACCCACAGCAACACTGGTCGGGATGTTGGGAAGGGGTTACGTTAATGTAAAGATGCTACGTTAAATAAAGACGGTACGTGTCTAAATGCTTAATAAATCTAGTTTTAATTTTGTGTCATTATGTTTACTTACACGCTATAATAAGAGAAATGTATGTGGTTTGATCAATTTGACATAATTTTAAAATATCAGACACGGACCAGATGTAATATACGATATGGACATTGAAATGAACTCATTACAACTGACACTTACTGAAGCCAGACATTAGAATGATGACTAGACAGATTGTTTAAATCTTGATTTAAATGTGAAAGGCTTATTAGAGTAAATTCTCCACCTGGCAGTCCACCGCTTCAGTGATGTAAAACCAACAATCCAGCCACTGACAGACGACGCATGTAAAACTATATATAACGTGCCTTTTGTTGGCTCACACCTGGAATACGCAAGCTATTAGTCAAAGTATGGAAGCCACAGTAATCTAGGTTAAGTATAGCCGTGGCCGCTGAGCAAACACACACCTTGATCTCACTGTGGAACACACACCTCACTCTCAGTGTGGAATAATTATGTTTAGTAGTACTAGTAGTGGTACCTTTATTATATTTTATGTATTTAATATATAATGTAGATATAAGCTACAATATTATGTACTATATTCTATAATGTATTATATACAGTATTCATAATAACAGCAGGTGTTATTGTATTAATACATCTAATATTAGCGATAATATCATAATATAATCATATTTAAAGCCTACATTTTATTTAAAACACGTGTTGGATTGCAACAAAACACCCATGTAACTTCAATGTAAATATACAGTAGTAGCAATAATATCATTATTATCCATTTTACAATTTTTCTGTATTCTACAACATTATATGGGGTAATTATAAAATTTGTGCTGCTACAAATAAGCTAGAAATAGCCATAAAATGTTTTGTTAGCTCTATAGTTGGCTGAATTGGACCCAGACAAATCCATGTTTTTCTTAATAATAATCTTTATGTAATAAAATGTAGTCTACTCTGTTGGCAGAAGGAATACGTTCTTATCCAGGAAAGACCTGAGTTAAGCAGATCCACTGACCTGGCCCTTGTTTCAGTGCCCACATAAGACTTGAGAAATGATGCCTTTGTTCCAGACATTGCAGAGGGTGCTGTATTTGTGCAGACGGGTCCTAACTGGGTGTTTGCATGTGATTGGGGTGTGAATATTTTCACAGTGGTGACTCTGCAGAGGCAATGGTTTTATGGTAAACTTACTCTGCCACAACCATGATTTTCCCTATCAAATGGATACTGAAGGAGGCCTTGCATATAAAGTGGCTTGGAGCAACCACTCAGGTTAATTAAGGGATTTATTTGGCTGCATTTACATCAGGGATCACTGCACACATCCTCTGTGAAAACGCTAAGAAAAGGGAGGATTATTGGAGGAAAGGAAGTTCGGATATAACCGAAACCATGAACTTTGTTTATCTGACTATGGCTTATTCAAATCCAGTCACTGCATTAACCTGCACTGTGTTCATAAGCACAGACTTCTATTTTGCTTTAATGCATTCAATGTTTCAGCTGTGTTACTGTGGTGTCAAGGAGTTACTGTCGAGGAGTAACTTTGGGAGCACTGGAGGAGACGAACAGGAGCTTCGATGAGAAAGAAATGGCTAAATCTTTCAAACAGCTCTTGTAAATATGAGAAGATCATGATCTAATCTCACCACAGGAATTCCAGTCTAAAAATGCACTAGATTTAATCTTTGATCAAACAAAGTTAGGAGACAGCTGTCTTTGGATTTCCAGGCCTTTAACCATCATAGGATCATTGGTAAAAATTTTATTGACAACTTGTAGATGCTGCGTCTCTGAGCACAAGTGAGTTTATTAGAGTCGAGGATGGGGCAATGAAACTACTGTAAAAAAACAGAGCATTTACAGTAGATCTGTCATTGTATAAGAAAACAAAATGTTTTTTACTTCCTTATCAAACAACTAATTACAGACTGGGGATGTATAGCTGAAATATGTTTGTTTATCTGTTTGTTTGTTTGTTTGTGTTATTTCTCTTTTTTTAGGCAGAAATAGAGCATTTCTATTGGTCCATTCATTATGAATTTTTCACACCTGCATTGTCTTTAATTAGAAACTTTTAATTTAAAACGTAATTATTTAAGATTGATAAAGAAGTTATGAATGATTTCAAGAAGTTCATATGTGTAATTTAATTAATAATAAAAATCATGCATTTTCCTTTTTCTTTTTCTTCATCACTTCAATAGTTTTGGACTGAATTGTTTGAAAAGATTTGAGTTATTACAAAAGTGGCCTCCTTACAACTCACCCGGTATACCACCAGTGGGAGGCGTCCAGGGGGCAAATGTAGCCATGTTTATCTTACACAAAATAATTATACACTCTACAAAAAGAACACATGCATCCTTCTCAATTTCTATTTTTCCAGCATCATCTGAACACAGGAGATGATTTGTGTTTCTGTGAAATGTCAGGACAAATGAACAAATAGAAATGTCCTGAAACTACCTGGAAAAAAGTCATTCCTTTAACATCCATTAAAAGCAAGGCTTTGCCTTTTCATTGCCTTTTTTAGACAATGTCTTTTTAAAGATTAGAATGTACCCTCTTCATCTCGACTAAACTTTTAATAAAATAAAATGATCTCAGCTCCTCCTACTCTAATCACATGTGTGTGTGTGTGTGTGTGTGTGTGTGTGTGTGTGTGTGTGTGTGAGTGTGTGTGTGTGTGTGTGTGTGTGTGTCAGGAGAGATGCTGATGCAGGCTCTCACAACAGTCTCCAGTCTTTCATTTAAAGCTGAGGCCTGAGAACAGCAGCTAAAAGAAACAAGCCCCAGAAAATAATCTGTCATTCCAACACTGAGCTTACAATCAACAACACGCCTATCTCACCTGATAGCATCAGCCAGGTGTCCTTTACACACACACACACACACACACACCCATCACTACCTCACATACCTCTCTCACTCTCTCTGCAAGGCAAATGATGTTTTGCCAAGAGATGATAGTAAACACCTGAGAAAGTAAACTGGCCTTAAGGGTCTTTACTGGCGTATTATATGATTAAAACTTTAAACACTACCATTAATACACTACTATAAGTAGATGAAACTATAGGAACCATTGGTTGATTAATTGATTTAATTGAATAATAATAATAATAATAATAATAATAATAATTTATTATTATTTATTAGTTAAAGAACAGTTTGGTTATATCTGCAATTATATCATATCTATTATAAATATTGTATACTGTGTGTTATATGTGCTTAGTATGTATGTGAGGTTTTGTGTTATCATATTTAATATTTGAGTATCTATTATCATAAGGTGTTAATACTATAATCATTTAATTAATCAATTAATATGAAGATACACAAACCTACATTATTATCAACAGTCATTTTAATAATTTACCTTATACATCACAGACTAAAATACTGTAATCTTGACACCAGAGGAGGGGTCCTTCAATATTTACAGGGGTTTATTTGACCCCCAATAGTTATTCAATGATAAATAATACAATGAAATGATCTGTTTAACTTGTAGCATGTTATGTTTGATTAAATTAATGCTAACAATAAAATCAACATCATTCATCAGGAGACTCTGATCAGCAACAGCATGGATATCTTATTTATCATAAGTTCATTCTCAAAGTTTTATAGGTCAGATTGAATGTAATGCTGGAGGGGAATAATTCTGCCTACTATCTACCTCAGTTGCCTGCCATACCATGCAGACGTCTATCTGAATTGACTAAAGCTGCTTAACAGTGAGGATTCCTGAGTCTTTGTCTCCGCCATGTGGCTGAGGCACCCTCCTGCAGGCCATGAGCACAACACTCCCAGCTACAGGTCTTGGGTTGAGGGAACACTAGGCCTCTGCATAGTACTCTGGGACATTGTTAATCCTCATCATCTTGGCACTCATGCGGTTGATGGTGTCCAGGGTGCTTCTCCAAATGTCCTCCATGGTGTCCATCACTAAAAAGGGGCTGTACCTCCTGGCTGATGTAGCTGTTAATGCAGGTGAGCAGGACAGCCTGCAGTTCCTCTTCCTGGTCAACTCTACTGAGACGACTTCCTGACACAGCATATAGAGGAGCACTGTGCTGACAGGAGCAATGCAACTTGTACAGAACAAGACACACATCCACAGCACGGTGCCATGACTCTGGGACTTCGGATCCAGAGCTGTGGAGAAAAGGTACAGCCTGAGGTTCCTCCATGTCTTGGTTCATGACATCATTCTCAGAAATGATCTTCATGACGTTCCTCGTCTCTGGAAGAGTAGCTGGTGAGAATTGGTGGATGGAGTGTTTGCCTCTTGTCTGCTTTCCCTCCTTCTCTACTTCCTCCATTCTGCAGAAGAGCAACAGCAGCCTATGTTCCTTCACTTATATATGGAGAGTGGAATTAGTTCTTGTGGAGAATAAAAGAACATATAAATATTGTTTTCTGAAATAATTTATCTCCTATTTTATGTACAATAATGTCATTAACATTAATTTTAATGACTTAAACCAAGTAAACAAGGAACATCCCTGGACGTTCAAAATAGGTCTAAAAGTAGTCTGTCCGTCAAGGACATATTTTAAACGTCAATGGACGTCAAAAATCCATCTTAATAAGTTAGTTAAGTGGTGACCAATCGATAACGTCAGTGGACGTCCAAAATGCGTTTTATACAAGTAATTTATTTCGGGACCAATTAATAACGTCAATGGACGTCCAAAATACGTCTAATAGTCGTCTTTTCAATGTCTGTGTTTGGACGTCTTTTCAACTTTCATTTTCAACCTTAAGAGAACGTTGATTAGACGGCAGTCATTACGTTATTTCAACGTTGAAGCAACGGCTAAATATTTACAGGGAAGTCATTATAATTTAATACTATTAATACTATTATTAGTATTAAATATTAATATTAGTAAAAAAAATCTTATTCTACTACTAAAATTATTATTGCCATTATTATCATTTATAATAAAACTAATCATTATTATTATTTGTCTTGACAATCCTAAATTCAGGGCAACAGCTATTTCATAGGATATTTAAATTGTCAGAGTGTTCAAACAAAAGCATCCTCCTAGCAACACTATAGCAACCCGCTGCTTGAATTCAATAGTGACTATTTTACAACACCAAGGAAACAACATTTGATCTCTTAGCACTCATCTAGCAACACCTTAGCAACTACAAGGCAAGGTTTATCTGTTGCTAATATTTTAGCATCCATTATATTTATAAAAGGGGCGGCACGGTTGTGCAGCAGGTGACTGTCTGTGAGGAGTGTGGTGTGTTCTCCTTGTGTCTGCGTGGGTTTCCTCTGGGTGACTGTCTGTGAGGAGTGTGGTGTGTTCTCTCTGTGTCTGCGTGGGTTTCCTCCGGGTGCTCCAGGTTCCTCCAATAGTCCAAAAACACATGTTGGTAGGTGAATTGGCGACTCAAAAGTGTGTGTGTGTGTGTGTGTGTGTGTGTGTGTGTTGCACTGTGAAAGACTGACGCCCCCTCCAGGGTGTATTCCCGCCTTACGCCCAATGATTCCTGGTAGGCTCTGGACCCACTGCGACCCTGAACTGGATAAGCGCTTACAGATAATGAATGAATGAATGCCATCCAAAAGGCATCAGCATGGAAAACAACCCAAAAAAAAACATATCAATTTCTTAGCAACCATCTGTAAAAGCACACATTACAATGGTATCATCCAATCAGAAGATTTTAGGCTACTTTACCACGCCCCCTTCTCACTCAAGCAAACCAAACAGAGTAGGGGAGGGCGGGACTAGTTTGTGAACGAAACTTCTCGAAATTCTATGTAAGCTCTAGAAGAACAACATCCCGGACGTTTGTGAAATTCCGCCATTCCGCCAAGTCTAAAAAAGAGGACATGTCCGGGTAAAAGAGGACGTCTGGTCACCCTAGACAACAGTGGTGCTGCTATACAGTTGTCTCAACCAAAACTCCAATTCCCATAATGCTTCAGGGAAATTGTAAGAATTATGTTCACCTGGAGAGATGGCTATATGACCCCTGGAGCTGTTGACACTTTGAGCTGTTGACACAGAAAAGAGAACCAGAGAAATCCATCCATCCATCCATTATCTGTAACCGCTTATCCAATTTAGGGTCGCGGGGGGTCCAGAGCCTACCTGGAATCATCGGGCGCAAGGCGGGAATACACCCTGGAGGGGACGCCAGTCCTTCACAGGGCAACACAGACACACACACATTCACGGACACTTTTTGAGTCGCCAATCCACCTGCAACGTGTGTTTTTGGACTGTGGGAGGAAACCGGAGCACCCGGAGGAAACCCACGCGGACAACACACCAACTCCTCACAGACAGTCACCCGGAGCGGGAATCGAACCCACAACCTCCAGGCCCCTGGAGCTGTGTGACTGCGACACTACCTGCTGCGCCACCGTGCCGCCCAACCAGAGAAATGTGAACAGAAAAGATCAGGAAACTGAAGAATCAAGCATTTTTTAGTTCAGGACGGTGAAGAAGAGTTGTTTCACAATTTGAGCTTGCTATCTAGTGTCTCCTTGGTTTCCTTTTTCAGCTAGACACTCACTAGTATGTAATTTAGATAGTGCTCTCACCAAGAGTGAAAGGAGTTGGTGGTTTAATCCCCGTTTTGTCAAGTGCCCTCAGTCATCTCATATTCACTTCCTTCCTATCCATATCTATCCTTTTATCATTAGTTAACCCTGTTTAGCTCTGCCACTAACAGCGTTCATACACAGCACTTGGACTCCTCTTACTGTCTGTGACATAACATATTTTTTGTGCTTGGTGAAATGTTTATCCTCAAAACCAAGCTATTAAGATGTATGTTGTTCTGATTTCTGAAAACCTCATATTTGTCCTTTATTTTTCCATAAAGCACATCTGTTTTCCACAGACACTTCAGAGTTAAGGTCTCAGCTTTTCTGTGAGGAAGTTATGTTTTAAACATTTCATCCATTTAAAATAAAGTGCTTATTTTTGTTGACATGTCAGTGCCATGCTGTTTATATACCGGAAGATGTATTATGAGTGAATTGAACAATGCCATGACTGAGCATTTCAAGTGAGCAAGCTAATTTAAAGAATTTCTTAACCTCCGAAACCTATGGGACCAATCTTATTAAGTTATGAGATGGGCGTTTCATTATCAGTTATCACAATTATTAGATTTTTTTCTGGGAGGTAACTTCTAAATCTGTCATTTTTAAAATAAATAAGTTTATGACTAAATAAGTAAGTGATGACCTGAAATTCTACCACCAGATTGTGCACTAGGACACCAGCCTATCAGACCAAAACATACATACATTCATCCATCCATTATCTGTAAGCGCTTATCCAGTTCAGGGTCGGGGTGGGTCCAGAGCCTACCTGGAATCATTGGGCGCAAGGCGGGAATACACCCTGGAGGGGGCGCCAGTCCTTCACAGGGCAACACAAACTCACACATTCACTCACACCTACGAACACTTTTGATCAACCTACCAACGTGTGTTTTTGGACTGTGGGAGGAAACCCATGCGGACACAGTGAGAACACACCACACTCCTCACAGACAGTCACCCAGAGGGAACCCACGCGAACACAGGGAGAACACACCAAACTCCTCACAGACAGTCACCTGGAGCGGGAATCAAACCCACAACCTCCAGGTCCCTGGAGCTGTGTGACTGCGACACTAACCTGCTGTGCCAGACCAAAACAAATACTTTGTATTCAGCCACAATTTGATTTTTGCCAAGTCCTCTCTTACAAATGTGGCACAAATTGACAGGTTTTCCAACTGTATAAGATATATTGCCAAGAAGCATTGTTACAACAAATAAATAATCTACCAAACACATTTCTTTACTTTTGTGCTAAGTGTAGTAAACCTCACAGGGAATAGAGCAGTGCAGGGAGAAGATGAGTAGTTAATGGTAATGTGGTCAGTAGTTACTGTCTGCATGGCACTGTGTGTGGGCAGTGATTTTGGACATTCTCTGCTAGCATCAAAGCAGAGTACTAAGTGAGCACTCCTCATCAATATGTTCTCTATCAGCCAGGTGAGTAGAAAAAGCAGGCTCCACCAGTGATGATATCAGGCAGTTTGCTGAGCAGTGCCAGTGAAAGCAGGCTCTCCCTTTTAACTCTTCCAGTCCAGCAGCACACCACAGTACAGTGATTGAAGCCAGCCACAGAGCAGAACCCATTACTTTACTTATGCACTGAGGAGAAGAAACGCTAGTTCAGAATCATGTTTGATGCCTGTGAAAGGTCTTAGAGTTCTCCATCTTGTAAAAACAATTATGTAAAATCTTTTAAAAACTGGTTAAATTGAGGACAGGGAATCACTGGTACTTCAGATTCGCTTTATTATGTTTTGAGTGATATGTGATAAATTATTATGTGTCGCGTGATGCATTAGATACTACCCAACATCAACATCAATATAAAGGCTGTGTTTCAAATCACTTTCTACTCCATACTTGTGCAATATGAAGGCTACGTAGCAGTTATGAATGTGTCAAACACAAATGCAGCTTTCCCAAACATCTGAGTGCTGTAGCCTGCTCCTGCTACTCATTTACTGTAGTAAAATTACAGAGAAACTGCTGAATCAGCCTGGATTTAAACTCTGCTGTGCCTTTAAAGCGCACTACGTCACACCGTGTGACCCGCTGCTTGAAGTTTTCTCTGCTTGTTATGAAGCAGGAAATCGGCTCACTGCTGCTCTCTACACCTCGCAGGCACCGTTACAGTTAGCTTCACGGTCTCCCGAAGGGAGAGTCTGAAGTGGGTTACAGCGGACAGACAGCGGTTCTGCTGCAGCAGTTGAGAGACAGACAGGAACGGTCACATGAGTTCTAACGGAAAATGGCGGAGTTCGACTTAAACGCGACTCCGGAGCCGAGAATAACCCAAGTTTCTCAAAGTTTAACGGCACAAAGTCCAGGGGAATTGGACCCGCTTCATCAAGAGGACAACAACGGACATTTAGCCTCGAGTCCGGATGAGCCTTTCACCCCAACATCCGTTATTTACTTTAAAGAAGCGCTAAATTCTGGCAGCGTCCATCTCAACGTCACCAAGAAAAGCTCGACTCTCCCAGATCCAGTCACAGTGCAGTATGAGTTCAGCATCGAAAGGAGCAGGAAACCCAAGAGTGAGTGTATCACATCCTCTTTTAACGAGGATAAACTCTTTTATGCCCAATTTAACTGAGTGTTTTTCACTGTTGGCCCTCTGTTTGTTTACGTGGAGCTCAGCTAACTGTCCGTAGAGCAGCGCTGGATTAGGTTTCAATGTCAACACAGCAGACTTGAACTGAGTCGTTAATGAATCGGTTCACTGATTCAAAGTGATTTTACTCGCCCTAGCCTTCCAAAAACACTTTATAACACTGTGAATTAACATCTTTTCTGATGGTTGTATACTTGTTTTGCCGTACTACAATGCATGGCCAAAACACAGTTTCTCACATTGTATTCTACACTCGCTGCACACTTTATTAACTCACTGACCATACAGTTTTGTATTTCTACATTCATAGGTTGTAGTCCATTTGTTGCTCTGCATACTTTTTGCCCCTGTCACCTGTTCTTCAGTAGTCATGACTCACAGAAGACCACAACAGAACATGTGTTTTGGTGATGTATCAATCACACTGCAGTGACAGTGACGATGTAGTGTGTTAGTGTGTTTTGAGATGCTGAGTGTTAGGTTGGGGGAATTTTGTAGGGAATAATTGCATATTCATAGATCTGAGTCTATGATCTGAGTGAATGGGAAAGCGTAAACGTACATCTAAAACGTTTGAGGCATTGGGGAATCATTTTGTTTCAGGAATAATTTCCAGATCCATATATTTGGTGAAAACAGATGAGTTTTAGTTTAATAAATGACCTGCCGATTGTTGCATTGGGCACATGTTTTTGAAAACCGTCATTTGGGGCTCTGGAATGCCTATAAATCCACAGATGATGGGGGAAAAAAATAAACTGTCTTGCGTTGATGGCAGGTATTTCAGAGCTTTCCCACCACCTAATGAGTCTCTCAAATCACAGCACTGGCCCGTGTTAATGTGAGAGTACAAAGGTGTGTTTAAACAGAGCAAAACAAACAGACCAATCTCCCAGAAATAAGAGTATTTATTAAATATGGTGAAAATGAGAACAGAGAAGAACATAATCAAGTCAAAAATGACTAAAAACACTTAACCCTGTGCATCATCTCTCACTCCTGAACTGTATGTTTTTGGAATAAATAAAGTTTCGTAATAAAGTTTACACTAGGCAGTGTAATGGAAGTGCCTTTTGGTTTTTATCTTTCGCACGTTTCATCAAGGGTCAAGAGAATTGTGTTATCTTGTGGAAATAGGAGTATAATATGTCCCCTTTAGGGTAAAATTGAATAAGCAGCTCTTGAGGCAGGACGCAAGCACTGCAGTTTCAATGCAAGACTACAGTCTTGGTGAAGATTATGAGTGTTGGCAGTGGTGTTGGGCCTCACCTGCTTCTCTCTGCCTGTGAAGAAGCAGGTGATCCATGATGAGACAGAATTTACGAGGCGGAGAACATGAGCTGATATTATAATTGCAGAAACACTGCTTATTTTGGGCAAATATCACAAGGCTTGTGAAGTATCATAACACTTTTCAAATAAAGCAGACAGATACAAGGTGTAAATGAAACTAGGCCTGTGTCACCTGTGGCTATGTAGACACACTGGCAACAAAATCTCAGTCTTCAGGTTTTATGGGTGAGATAGGCTCCATTGATGTGGCTGAATAGGCTGCAGCTGATTCAGGAATGCTTTTAGGTTAACTGGATTATATGTTTACTCAGGGGGTAATGCTGGATGATATGAGCACAAATCAATATCACAATTAATTGTACATTTTCCAAGATTATGATTAATGAATGATTATTTAGATTTTTGTATGTGACCCTCATAGTTCAGTGATGTGGCTTGTACTGTAAATATGCTTCATATTAAAGCTGGGATATTTTTTCTAATGTTGCTGGGTTGCGTTTACGTTGCTTCCATGAGGCAAATGGGGCAGAATCACATGACTACAGCTTGGTAGCATGGTTTCAAAGGGTTAGTACATGAACAAACAGTGGAGACATGACACAATAAAAGTAATTGATATAGACAAGATTATGTTGATTAGAAATTTTGAATTTCAATTTAGGTTAATTTTTGATTATTTGCCTAGCCCTACAGGGGGAGAGGGGGGGGTAATGCCTTGTCCTCAGGGCTATAAAGGAGAGGTAGTGTCCCCCAGCATCCAATAAGGGGAAAGACAATCTTGCTTGCTATAAGGACACAGTTCAAAAGCCAGCATCTATAATGGTATGGGGGTGCAATAGTGGACATGACATATGTAACTTGCGCATTTGTGAAGGCACCGTTAATGTTGAATGATATCTGCAGTGTTTGGATCAGCATGCTGAAATCCAGACAATGTCTTTTTTCTGGGAAGGCCATGTTTATTTCAGTAAGACAAGCCAATCCATATTCTGCATGGATAACAATGGCATGGCACCTTGGTAAGAAGGTCCAGGGGCTAGACTAGTCTAAACTAGCTAAACACAGTGATACTTATGCCCCTATACCATCTTTTTGGAAAGTGTTCTGTGCATCAAATTCAAAATTAGCATAATGTTTTTCAAAAAATAATAATTTGTGAGGCTCAACATCTGAAATGTTGTCTTTGTACTACTAAATGTAGGGTTTGAGTTATTTGCATATCATTGCATATTGTTTTTATATACATTTTTCATAGTTTTTAGAAATGAGATTTGCAAACTGTGAAATGACATCTTCCTATGAATTAAATAAAGGATGTGGTTGGGGTGTCCCAGCATGTGTTTTTTATGTTGCTGTTTAATCAGATCAATGTTATTGCAAATCAGATGACTATTTAAGCTTATGTGTGATAATATATCTGATAATCCAAATTAGGTTTCCATAATAAAACACAGTGAGGCAATGATATTTTCCTGTAATACATTCCTTACATTTGCACTTTTCTGCCAAGAAATGATTGAAATATCTTTTTAATTTTTAATGTTTTTGACCCAGGTTTCACCCATTTGCAGTCTAAATAAATGTGATTGTAGGGCGGCACGGTGGTGCAGCAGGTTAGTGTCGCAGTCACACAGCTGCAGGTTGTGGGTTCGATTCCCGCTCCTGGTGACTGTCTGTGAGGAGTTGGTGTGTTCTCCCTGTGTCTGCGTGGGTTTCCTCCGGGTGACTGTCTGTGAGGAGTTGGTGTATTCTCCCCGTGTCTGCATGGGTTTCCTCCGGGTGCTCCGGTTTCCTCCCACAGTCCAAAAACACACGTTGGTAGGTGGGTTGGCGACTCAAAAGTGTCTGTAGGTGTGTGTGTGTCTGTGTTGCCCTGTGAAGAACTGGCGCCCCCTCCAGGGTGTATTCCTGCCTTGCGCCCAATGATTCCAGGTAGGCTCTGGACCCACCGCGACCCTGAACTGGATAAGCGGTTACAGATAATGAATGAATGAATAAATGTGATTGTGCTGGGTTACACATTTGTATGCTGGCAGGAACCTATTGTATTGCAGTTGTAATATGTTGCTCTTTGATCTTTCATTACTTGAAAAGAGGCACACTGCTGATTATGTTGGAAGACTTTGGAAGGGTCTATTTATACCCATGTGTGGCTGTTGTACAATACATCTGAGGTAGACTTAGAAAAACTGATGACTGAATTATATTGATTACTCCAGACTTGTAGTAATCACTGCAGATGCTGTTATTTTAGAGGGGGTTTTTTTTGGAGTAAATATGCTTAGGCCTTGTTTATAAAATACAATATTGTACTAAAAACAAATTTTCATGTCAGTTTTGAATGCAAACTATACATACATTTTGGCATGAGAACACTTTTGTTTGCCTCTTCTCCCTGTTAAAGGATATTTGATATTTTACATTTTACTGTGATTCTTGGAATCTGCAATCCGTTCTCTATCAAGGATCGACTACTCGAGGCTGCATCTCTCTCAGGTTGCCTCTCTGAGCCTAGAGAAGTGGATGACTGATGAGCACACTCCTGCATCAGCCCGGCCTCGAGGGAATTAATCTCTCCGCGCTTGCACCATCTGCTCACGTGACTCCCACAACCCTGCTCAGCATCACAGCGGCCATCTTGGTCAACACCCACTCTGTTGCAGTGCACAGCCAATCCAGCTTATTCTGATCTGGAGCTGTGGAGGAGGAGGGATAGAGACAGAGAGAGAGAAAGAGGGGACGCTTGTGACTGTAGCTCGACCACTCAGCCTCAATCAGCATCTCAATCCTCCGGTCTTGCTGAGCCAGAGCGGAGGCCAGTGCAGCCTTTATTCTCATGGTGGATTTGCTTCTTAGAGGGAATTGAGGGGGGCAGACAAGAGGAAATTCATCGCTTCTTGGAGCCCTGTTGGTGGTTGCTATTTGCCTTCTTTCAACCTCGCTTTCCCCATTGTTATTCTTTCTCTGTTCTTCTCCTTCTATGTCCATTGTGTTTCCGAGGACCACAGGAGCTTGAGTGGAGTTTTATTCCCCCTTCCCCCTCCTTTGATTGGCCCTGTTTGGAGAGGGCCTCTGTTGCTGGCTACGGTGTTGTTGTTGTCGTTTCTCCGCTAGCAGCTGAGTCACCATGTCTGATCTGACACCCCAAAGCGAGGTCCCTACCCCCACCACAGACAAGATCACACAGGCCGCCCGTGAGACCATCTATCTCTGCAACTTCCGCGTGTCTGTGGACGGCGAGTGGCTGTGCCTCCGCGAGCTCAATGACATCTCGCTCACCCCAGACCCCGAGCCAGCTCATGAAGGTATGTGCGCTCAACGGTGGACCGCACTGGCCGAGCACCCCTCCGTCATCCTTTTGCCTGTGTCTCCATAGACCTGCCTGGAAATGTAGTTTTTAAGGGGCCTTGATCTGAAGGCTTTATATTTGTCCTCTTTTTGTCCAGCTGTAAGTGCAGGATGCTTGTTTGTCTTTTAAGGCGTGTCAAATAGGCCCTGAATGCTAAATGTAGCCACAGATCCATACTCTTCACTAAGCATTTGAAGGATTCAATGCACCACTACTTTCAAGACAAAACTGGCCTCCATTTATTTATGTATTTTGTTAGTTTTTGACACAATTACCAGCTTTCTTTTACATTTTGTTCTAGTTTTATGGCCTAATAGAAATGCTCCGGAACAACATGTCCCTTCAACTCCTGTTCAGAGTTGTGTTTTTTCCTTCTCTTTTAAAGTGACCGTTTCAAATAAGTGCTGTTCTAAGAGCAAGGGTTTTTTTTTGTTGGAGTTCAGTCTAGTCACCAGCAACTTTCCTTATATTTCTTACACTTGAGCTTATATCATGTTGACAGCTACTTTTCTGTATCTGAAGGTGTGTATATCCTTGGTCCTTTTGGACTGAGAACTGAATCGAATAAAATTCAGCCCTGCCACTGGCTGGTTTTCAATGGAATCTTGAGGAAAGTACAGTCATGATGTACATATTAAGTGTGGACACTCCAGTTCTATTGTAAATGTTTAACTCTTTCTTGTGCTTTAATGCAGAAGGCCTGAGGCTCTGTCCTGTTTATTTATTGGTAATGTACTTGACAGTAGAAGTATAATATTGCTGTTTGACCAAAACTAGAGGATTTAAATGATGCAGGTGAGGAAAAGGCAGTCTTTACTTTACTCTGTGTTTGTTTTACCCCATTATTTTGGAGCATTTCCTTTGTTTTATTCCTCAATAAAATATAGATAATGCTAAAAGACAGCGGGTTTTTTAGTTTCACTTCAGATTAACGAGCACACTTGTGATTTCTCTTGAGCTGTCTTGTACCCTCTTGAGAACACAAGTGTATTAGACATTGTAATATTGTGTTTAGATAAACTGTAATATGATTGCAGGCCTTAAAGGAACCTCTGTGATCCAAATCAGAATTAGGAGGATGATGTTTGTTATGACTTTTGTATAATCATGGATGTAAGGATGTCCACTGATTCCAGAGCTTGTAAAAGTCACTGATGTTGCATTCAGTAAAACCAATTCATCCCTGGAGAGCTGAGAGCCACAAAGGCATATGTGGGTGTGAACTGATGACAGATTGACAGTGGTACTGTTACCGTGGTGATGAGGGTGCGCTTGCCACTCAGTGAATTATTGCGTTGAGTCGTGATCAATTCCCATAGGAACAGATGTGGCCAGTGGGCTTAGAGTAAATTACAGCATCTGCTCTTCTAGGTAGTGCATTAAGACTTTAAGGGTTATAGTGGTTCCATTCTGTTTTTAAAAGGTCATACTTCTCTTTTCTGTTTTTCTGAAATACCCTGTGAAAGTCCATTTCAATTTTCATTTTCATTGTTCAAGAAATTCAGTTAAAGTCAAGTCAGTCAGTGGGCCACTTGCAGTAGAGCAGACTTTTCTTTATTTAAAGCAATGGTAATGGAATTAATCTGTTTAAACTAACTTTACAAGTCTGTAAACTCCCAAACGTACTGCTACATTTAGGGCTGCACAATATATGGTTTTTATATCATAATCAGAGATGTTGCAATACTTGTTTACACCAATATCACACAGCTAGTGAACTGCCTGCGCAACCAACCAACAAAAAAACAGACATCAAAAACAAGCACAACTGATAATCACAGTTGCAGTATTTGTCAAAAAAATGCTGTTATATATTTTTCTCACGTAATTCAGCTGACTCTAACTACATTTGCCATTTGGTGATAGACTTGTTTGAATACAGAGGAGATATGCCTCATTGATTAACGTTCCTTCCAAGGTTATCTCCATAGACATGCGATACCATGACAAAGTCAACTTGCATTTACGCACTGTACGTCAGTCAGTAAGTCACTTGCTGGGTTTCTGTACTGTTATTTGTATGGATGGACTGAGCTACTGTTTGTAGCGCCTGTCTTTGTGCATTTGACTCAGCAGTTCCCTACGGAGAGCCTTTCATGGTTAGATTTCACACATAATCCACGTAGTTGGGGCAGCGCCAACAGAAGTCAGGCCTTTTTGCTCTGTGGATGTGTACAAAAGCAGTATTACTTCCAGTGAGATGGAGATGGAAACGGAATATTAAACTGTTTCCTGAGGCATTCAGTTAGACCAATGTTGGTTTTAGTTTAGAGAAGACAAATGTTCTCTACAGAAACATGTTAAGCACTGGGCTTCTTCACAGTCTGGTGAGGTTTTAGCATTTCCCACATTCCCCCCCCCCAAATATATTTATGGTCCAAGAGTCCATTAGCGAAAGTGACATTAATGCATAGTAGTGCATTAAAATAGAAACTGAGGGCCTAATGAGTGAAGAAGCACTGCAGGGGAAGGCCTGGGTAATACAGCTATTCTACATTGTTTAATATCACACATTTGGCATATTGTAGACTTACAAATGCAGTAAAACTAATTTATCACAGCAGCCCATGGGCCTCATTCAAGTGTCTGGATCATACAGCAGTGTCTTTTAGAGTGTAAACTGTAATTTAGACTCAGGGTACCATTTATTGAGGCCGAAACACTTCTACTCTGTGCTGTATTCCTGGCTCAGGGATTGCTGTTTCACTCCTTTCTTATTGCTTCTTAATCCATAAAACAGCCACAAAAAAATAGACTTTTTTTTGACCGTTCATTTCCGCTGCTTGCAGAGGTGATGGTGGCTGGGCAGAAGTGATAAGCTTTTGGATTTATGGTCTTTTGTCATTTGCACTTGCTCTTGATTTAAGAGGAACTCTGCTGGAGTGTTAAATGAGACTGTAGTACTTCACAGCGAGCATATAAATATACAAGCAGCAGTTTGCAGATTTATCTGAAGCATTTGATTTGGCATTTACTGTTGTTATTCATGTGGATAATGGAACTATTACGACAGAGCTACACGGCCTGCAGAGTCCTGCTTTTTAAGAGTTGCTTTAGTCTACACCAATGATAAGCATGAAACACATGAAACAATTTTTGTTTGTTTTTTGTTTGTTTTTGTTTTTTCTTTTTCATTGCCCTTTGCAAAGATTCATGGGAGGATTTCACAGAATTGGTGGAGCAAATGCAAATGCTTGATGAGTTTAAAGGTGCGTATGGCGGCATCGCTTTTCTCCATCACTCTCACCTCGAGCTCCATCCAGACATAACAGCTCTTTAAGTGGACATCCAGCCCTGCCCTTCCCACACAATAGCTGCGGCTCATCTGAACAGCACACAGCACGGCTGCTCAAAAGGCTGACGCTCACTGATCATGCTTGTTTCTGTTTCTGCCTTTCTTTTACTTCTTTTTTAATGTTATTTCTATTTCTGTTCTTGTTCCTCTACTGGTCCTAGGCACCCAGTTTCTAGTTGTAGTTACTAACTTTCTAGATCCATTAGCACATAGCTGTTCAGCTGGTGAGCTAGATGAGCTTTTTCTCCTTTTGTCCTTGTGTTATTCTTCAGATTCTGTCCCTCTTTTCTTTCTCTCCATTTGCCCCACCCGTTCTCACTGGCTGTTTTCCTTCCTGGCACTTGCATGGTGTTAAAGGCATTTCACACTCACTTCATTTCCTTGTGAATCTGCACCGTAAATTAGTTTCTGTAGTACTGAGATGCTGATTTGAACTTGTTTTTTCTGACCTTGTGTGAGTCTTGGACTGTCAACTAGAGAAGGGAATGCTTACTTTGATATAGAGAGGCATATAAAAACAAATCAGCTCATTTACCTCTAAGCTGGACCGTCTTGCCTTGGATGTTTATAACCTTTTTCAAGCTCGGAATAGTGAAGAATGAATTTCGGCTTTCTAAAAGGCTGTTTTTCCCCGTCACACGTACAGAGGAGCTAATGGGGCTTCTTTTATTTTGTGCTGTGCCCTGTAATGACAGGTTAATTGGGCATTGACTCAGAAGCATTACTCAGCTTTTTTTTTTTCTCCATTCAGACAGTGCAAGCACCTCCTTTTAAAAGACAAATGATGCAAGAGGCAGTGGGTTCAGTTTGGGTATTTCAGTGTTTATAAGGTGAAATTGCTTAAGATTTTAAATCTTTTTCTAACACTCCGATAGCATTATTAAATTGGGGTTATGCGCTACATTTGTGGGTGACTTATGATTAGATCAGAAACTTGTCTATTTTTGATGAGATGCTGTATAAACGTTGAATAAAACCTTTATTTAACTAAACTCACTTTTTGGTCAATACATGCCAGAGATGCTGTAAATTGCTATATTTACTTGGTCCACTTAATTTACAGAAAACAGCTTTCTCACACTTGGTGTCATTGGTTCTCTTTGGCGAATCTGTCTAGGTTTTCTTGGGGCATTTGGTCAGTGTATATAGAAATAAGCAAAAACAAAATGGACAAAATGTCTGATTAACAACAGTATTAAATAACCCATAATATGATTAATAAACTTCAATGGCTCCATACATTTTGCAACAATTTGTATGAAAAAAATAATGATGTTACTTTGTTTTCTATGCATTATGCAAAAAGTGGGCATGCATTCAAAAGTCTGCAGGGCATCTGAGTGCCTGGTGTTTCAGAAACGCCTATTAAAATTACCTTTCTGTGGTGTGGAAGTATAGTATGGTTGGTGTTTCTTGTTCTCTGTGCTGTAGAACTACCTTGCGTTTACAGGAATGAGGAAATTAAGAACCTATTTATCTACTAGAAACTCAACACCAATGTTGAAATGAATTCCACAGACTATAGTGGCATGGTAGTTTAGGTGCACCGACAAATATCACACCCATAGTGAGGCTAATTTGGTCATTTCTTTTATGACTTTCAGAAGAGAATGATGGAGTACTGTATCAGTTTTCAACAGTGTGGCTTTATAACATGGTGTGTGATGTTTCATGTGCTCTCAGATCCAAAGGACCCCATCGCAATCGAGAGGCTTAACCTAATGAACATGGCCAAGTTGAGCATTAAAGGCCTCATTGAGTCGGCGTTAAACCTGGGACGCACTCTGGACTCAGACTATGCTCCTTTGCAGCAGTTTTTCGTCGTGATGGAGCACTGTCTGAAACATGGACTTAAAAGTATGCATCAGGATTTACACTGCATTTAGACTGGTCTGACAACAGATGGGAACATGTTCCACAACTTTAGTTGGCTGCATGTGGGCATTGTTTACAGCATTTGATTAGAATCAAGTCTTAATAAAACTGTATTTAACTAATGGATGCTTTGTTATTTTCCATGATATATCTATTAGAAACATACACGTTTTAGCTATGTTATACATTTGAGTACACAACAGTTTAACTAGGCTTTGTAATGTTAAATTAACTGGTTGGTGGGCAGCATAGTATAAGCTAATTAGCTATTTATCTAAATAAAATGACGTAGTATTGCTTTTTAAACCTAATAGAGGTACCAAGAACCCTCTGTGCTTTACTGGAAGTTTTGAAAAGCGATATGAATGTCTCATACATTGTGTTGCAGACGCTAATTTACATTACGTTAAATCTTCTGAGGCACCACACCCACCCCATGAATATAACACTGGACCTCAGACACCATACAGCAGCCATCAGACCAGTTTAAATGCATCATTAAAGCATGCATAACCTTTCATCTTGCTGCACTTTTTATTCATTGTCCTCACATTTGTCCCACTTCTTTGTGTGTTAAAGCAAAGAAGACATTCCTTGGTCAGAACAAGTCCTTTTGGGGTCCTCTGGAGCTTGTTGAAAAGTTGACTCCAGAAGCTGGAGAGATCACAGCTAGCGTCAAAGACCTTCCAGGGCTCAAGTAAGACGAGTCTTCCCTTCTATTAACCTTTAAGTATGATTTCCTCTTGGGTGTTTTCCATGCTTTTGATTCCCAACTGTTTCCTCCTTTTAGAACTCCATTGGGAAGAGGCAGAGCATGGCTGCGATTGGCCTTGATGCAGAAGAAGCTCTCAGACTACATGAAGACCATCATCAACAGAAAGGACCTTTTAAGGTTGGCCCTACTAAACGTAATGAGGTGATGTTGCTGTAACCCGTGTTACCCTTCTGATGATTGTTGTAATCGTTCTGATTAGTGGTGTTTCCCTTTAGCGAGTTCTACGAGCCCAATGCTTTGATGATGGAGGAAGAAGGAGCAGTAATTGCTGGACTGCTAGTGGGACTCAATGTCATTGATGCAAACCTGTGTATGAAGGGAGAAGACTTGGATTCTCAGGTACGATGTTTAGTGAATTGGAGCATAGTATTGATTGGTGAGGTATTAATAAAGATATGTTAATTTTTCTGTGTGCCTTTCAAGAGAATCAAGTGGTCCAATTTACTCTCAATTCAAAAAAACAATTATTCAAATGGAAAATATTGGTTGTTAGAAATAAACTACAATTAAACTAATAGTTTTTAACCCATTGCATGTTTTGGTAACTCATTCAGTATAATCTGTTAACCTTTAACACCTTTATTTCTTTGTAATCTCCACAGGTTGGGGTGATAGATTTTTCCATGTACCTAAAAGATGGAGGTCACAGCAGCAAGAGCACAGAGGGGTGAGCGGATATCCTTAGAAATCTGATCTGGCCAAAAATATCACACTTTCTAATTAGTTCATTATCCATTTTATCATCTCCACTGATTATGGGGGCACTTTGTAGGTCTAGATTTACAGGCTGTAGTCCATCTTTTGCTCTGCCTAGTTTGTTAGCCCCCTTTCATCATGTTCTTCAAAGGTCAGGACCTCCACAGGACCAACAAAGAAGGTATGATTAGTGTGGTGGATCATTGGTGGTGTGTTAGAGTGTGTTGTGCTGCTAAGAGTAGAACAGAAACTGCAGTGCATTGTTTTAAACACTGTCCACTCTTTTTGACACGCCTTCGTCATTGTTCCATCTTATAGATATAAATATAGATATGAATAGATATAAAATCAGAGACCGTGTGTAATCTGTTGCTGCACAGTGTGTGTTGCTCGCCCTCTAGTCCTTCATCAGTTTACACAGGACACTGCCCACAGGACTCTGCAAGCTGGATGTTATTGTGTTGGTAGACTATTATCAGTCTAGCAGTGACACTGAGGAGTTTAAAAACTCCAGAATCATTGCAGTGTCTGATCCACTTGTATCAGCACAGCACACACTGACACATCCACACCACATATGTGCCAGAATCTCTGTGGGGTCCTGATCGTTGAAGAACAGGGTGAAAGAGAATGCAGAGCAAACTGTATGGTGAGTACAACTGATAAAATGTACAATGATTGTGGAATATTAGTGTGCCAATATCTTTTTGCCAGTATTCAAACGCCATAATAGTTTTACTATTTTATTTCTAAGGTTGTAATCTCTGTGTCTTCCTTGTTAATTCAGTGACGGACAAATCACTGCTATCCTTGACCAGAAAAATTACGTTGAGGAACTAAACAGACATTTAAGGTACACTCACTTCTCCAGTTATGTTTCTGTTTCCTGTAGCATGTTCCTAAATCACTATTTTTAAAAGGAGATGGTGAAACCCGTGTAATTTCTCGCCTTTTTACAGTGCTTCTGTGAATAATCTACAAGCCAAAGTGGATGCTCTTGAGAAATCTAACACAAAACTAACAGAGGAGGTGTGTAATATTTCTGATTATATCTAGGGTTATTCATTACTCTCTGGACTTTCAGAAACTATTATGAAAATGAAAAAAGCATGAGGCAAATGTAGACACAATGGTTTCCACTATAAAATCCTCTGATTTTGTGTCTTTGGAGATTTAATAGAGCAATAGAAACTAGTAAACGTACGTTAATGAAAGAGATTATATGTTGTTTTTATATGTTTGCTTTCATAAGGTGCTTCTCACATGAGATAAAGGAACAAATTACATTGGCCTGCACGGACCAGTTTTATGTTCCATAGAGCAGGTCATTTGCACAGGGGTAGTCCTGTTTAAAATGGGTTGAGTACAGAATCACATACTCATCCAGGTTACTATGTGTCTGTTTTAACAGCTGTTTTATAACAACGTTGACATTGTCTCTCTTCTCATATCACAGCTTGCGGTTGCAAACAACAGAATCATCACTTTACAAGAGGAGGTGGAGAGGGTGAAAGAAGAGAGCTCTTACCTTGTGGAGTCTAGTCGCAAGGTACACTTCCTATTTGTCTCATGGTCTTTGGACCCCCACGAACAGGGAGTTGTGTTATTAATTCTTTAGTACTTGAATGGGTGAATGATGGCAGAGTCAATCAGTTTGCTGATTTGATACAAAAACTAAACCTGCTGAGTGTAATCAGGTGTGTTTGAAACTAGTCCTCCAGGACCAGAGTTCCTCACCCCTGCCAGTACAATACCAACGCTGTCAGTAATCCAGACTAGATTTTACATAGTTGTATTTAATATCCAACCTCAGGACTGATGGGATTTCTGTGTTTCTTTAAGGCCTCAAGACCAGAAGGAACAGCAGATGGCCAAGTACTTGGGGAAACTCGAAAACAGCTCAAAGAGGAGACTCAACTCCGGCTGGTCAGGGAGATCAAAATTTGCTTTTTTGGGCCATTGATCGCTGAACTGTTTTGTTTTTTTAAATGAATGAAAAAAACCTTACACATTTTTTTGTGCGCTCATGTGTAGGATGTAGAGAAAGAGCTGGAGGTGCAGATAGGAATGAGACAGGAGATGGAGCTGTCTATGAAGATGTTGGAGAAGGACATCTGTGAGAAGCATGATGCTCTGGTGGAGCTCAGACAGCAGCTCGATGATCTGCGCAGACTCAATCAAGAGCTGTCCCACAAGTCCCAGGTAACAAAGATGGATTACACAGTTTAAAACAGTTATGGAACTACAGTATGTGCAGTCTCTGTGGAGATTCTTGCCTCGCTCAAGTGGCACTTGCTAAATGAGCTCTGTGTGTGTGTGTGTGTGTGTGTGTGTGTGTGTGTGTGTGTGTGTGTGTGTAGACCTCAGATGCCAGTGTGAAACAGAAGAGTGAAATCATCAGTCGCTTTGAGGAGAAATCAAACCAGATGGCAACCACTATCAAACAGCTGGAGAACAGGTAGGAGCTCATTTTTTATCATGCAGTAATATCACCAGTTCAGTACTGACTTCACTGAATGACACATCTCCTTTGACTTATTTGAAGTGATGTATTAGCTTTTGCTTTTTCTCTCTGCAAGTGCTGTTATTTTTCCTTAAATAACTCTCTACTGCCTGTCTCTGTTTATCTTGCTCTGTTCTTTCATTTTGCATCCCTTCCACATCCTCCTTTCTCCCTCTTCATTACTCTGGCCAGCGAGAAAGACATGGTCAAACAAGCACGGACCTTGAATTCAGCTGCAGGAAAACTGCTGCAAAAGCAACAATAAATAGATTGCAAATAATAGTTTTATCAATACAGAGCCTAAATTTGAGTTTTGAGAGAAAATTGAGCATATTACAGAAACAGTTAGGGAGTTTATTTTGTATTGGGTTCCAGATCTGTTGCAGTTTTTCTCACATGGACTACCATTTATTTGCCTCTACTTTCAATAGCATACTCTAAACCAGCTCTCATATCTCTAGTCTCTTTGTCTTTGTGTTTTACCAGATACAAAAATGCAGCCGTTTCAGAACGTGCGAGAATGACTCAAGGTCTGCATTGGCTTTTAACTTCTGTGCTGATTTTGGAAAGCTTTGGGCCAGCAGTTTATATCTAGACAGCGGCAACAAAGCATTGCATTTCTCTTGTTTCTCTAAAGTATCTCTGTACTTTCTGACAGTCCAGTTGGTAGGACATTATAAAAAATTCGTACTGTGTGAAGCATTTGCCCATGTAAAGCATAGCTCAGTTTCCGTACAAAAATATACGACGAAGATCATGCGTGATTCTTGTTCTTAAGCAAAAATCAACAACTCAACATGTGCAGGATAGAATTAAATAAATAGTTTTGCCAAACTACAATATCAGTTAAAAACGTTGAATAATATAAACGTTTACCAAGCATTCTTAAGGGAAATGGACTGGAATAAGCACTGACAAATTGGAAAATATCTTCTGTGATATTAAGTGTGCTTAAAATAGACTCCCCTGTTTAAGAATTATGCAAATAACTCTAACCTGAAAGCAGATTCTCAGGAGGTTCTGTGTGCAGTTTTGTGTTTGGTGGAAGATCATGTGCCTGAATTACATTAAAGCACCATTAAACCTAAATCACAGTGTGAACGGCTTGCAGAGAAGCCAGAGGTGGTAGTTGATGCCAAATGTGAAAGCCACAGTCTTGTGTAAGCCCAAAAATAGATTCTTTTAAGGTTTGGATGGATGAAGTTCTTCTCTAAATAGCGATGGAATGATGAAAAGTGTATCTGGACTTTAACAATAAATGTAAACTGTAGTACAGTAGCATAATAAAACAAAACCAAAACACAAGCATCTGGACTTCTTTGCTTTCTTTAACACCCAAGTCGCCTCTGCACCGGCTGTACTGCATCTCTCTACTTCAACTTCATCTTTTATTTCACTTTATTTTCACTATAATTTTTCGTTATTGAGATTCTCCTCCTTGGCATGGCTTTTAGTTTTTCATTTTTTAGCTCATTAAGTTCATCTGGCTCAGATCTAAGCAGGCGGAGAGGCAGAGGGACCTGGCGGAGGAGGCCAACAGGCTCTTCAAGCAAGAGTTTGGAGACAAAATAGAGAGTCTGCAGCAAGAGGTGGAGCAGTTACGAAAGCAGAGGTATGCAGTGTTCAAACATCTGGAGACATTGGACTAAAATCAAACCTGCAGCATTGCAAATATAATGAGATTATTTCTGTCAGTTGAAATTTAGAATTGTTTTCCCTCAAAATCATCATCATATCGTATTATATTTGAGGTTTTTATTTTGAATATAGAGCAATCCTGCGAGTAACATGGCGTATTATTGAAACTGCACCTTTTAAAATTTTGAAATTCCACTCAGTTTTTACTACAAATTTACTATGATTTTTTTTTTTTTGCCTTACTGTGAATATTACTTGAAGCACATGGCTGTTTTTCCCTCTTTCCACCGACTTAATGCTGAAGGTGCTGATATTTTTTTTATTTTTTTTTTTATAAGTTTGCATTTCATATTGATGGGCACTAGGGGGCAGCATATCGCAGCAGTTTTAGGCAAGACGAGTTCATTTGTAAAGCACGTTGCACACAGTGGCAATTCAAAGTGCTTTACAGAATTAAAAGAAACAGTAAATAGCAATTAATAAAAAATAAGAATTCATTCATTCATTGTCTGTAACCCTTACCCAGTTCAGGGTCACAGTGGGTCCAGAGCCTACCTGGAATCATTGGGCGCAAGGCAGGACTACATCCTGGAGGGGGCGCCAGTCCTTCACAGGGCAACACAGACACACACTCACTCACACACTCACACTTACAGACACTTTTGAGTCGCCAACGTGTGTTTTTGGACTGTGGGAGGAAACCGGAGCACCCAGAGGAAACCCACACAGACACAGGGAGAACACACCACACTCCTCACAGACAGTTACCCGGAGGAAACCTACACAGACACAGGGAGAACACACCACACTCCTCACAGACAATCACCCGGAGCGGGAATCGAACCCACAACCTCCAGGTCCCTGGAGCTTTGTGAGTGCGACACTACCTGCTGTGCCACCGTGCCGCCCTAATTAAGAATTAAAAAATTAAATTATTTTAAAAAATGAAAGGAAAAAAAAAAGACGTGATTAAAATCATTCAAACACGGCAATGTTGGATAATTCACAATTCTGTGAGAAGTTTGTTTTCCTCCCACAGTCCAAAACACATGCTGTTGCTGGATTGTCAGTTCAGAATTCTCCATAGCTGGAGTGAATGGGTGTGTGTGATGTCCTGTGATGGACTGGAGCCCTGCCTCAGGTTGGGTTTCTGTCTTGTGCCCAGTGATTCTGTGTAGGGTCTGGACCCACTGTGACTTTGAACCAGATGAAGCAGTTACAGAAAATGAATGAATAAATGAATAAATGTGGGGTAAAGTTGGGAATGGCTACTTGATATATTCACTGCTATTTCTCTCTTACACAGATGCGCGCGTGCGCGCACACACACACACAAACAAAAACATTATCTTTTTTTACAAAATGTGCAGTATCATGTGACCAATAACTGACCACTGATGCAAGATGAGCGGATAGTAGCATTTAGCACATTATATGTGTTATTAATAATGTATTTCCACATTTTCACAACTAATGACAGTATTCACATAAAGGTTTGCTTGATATTATTAAACGTATTAATAGGGCTTATCTCTACACGTCATTTTAAAGTAAGTGAAAGGAGTTCTGTACTGATGCAGGAATTCATATAAATGACTGACATGGTGTATTCAAGCAGAGCTAGAGTTCACATTACCCTCCTCCTTTAAAACTTAACCCATCCACACAGGGCTTAGTCACAGACTACAATGCACTGAAATGTTTAATATTTCGTGTACAGGAGCAGTCTGGAACAGGAGTTGAGGAAGGAGAGGGAGCGGAGAGGAGTCCAGGCCCCTGATGCTCTGCTGAGCAGAACACCTCCACAGAGAGACGTGAGGCAGCAAGTGGAAGAGATCAGAAAAGTAGTGCTCCAATTTGCATTGAATTTGATACTTCCATCTCTACAGATCCCACTTATTTATGTCGTTAGATGACATTTAAAGATGATGTCCTTCAGTAAAATTAAACCTTGTGTTTCACATAGGAACTGGAAAAGGTCAGAAAAGAGAATGACACTCTCCGAAATGTGCTGGAGGAGAAAACAAGCCTCAGCTCTAGTCTGTAAGTCACTTGTTTGTTGTTATTTAAAACAGAAAAATACATATTTTAGGACTGCAAACTTTTAACTAACTCTTTTACTTATTCTAGGTCCCTGTCCCATGAAGATGAACAAGTATGTTGCATTTTTTTTTTTTTTTTATCTTTTTTTTTTAAAGAAACCACACACCTTACCCTCCTTAAAGCAATCATATGTATCATTTTTACCTTAAAATTACAGCTTCACTGACCTGTGATATAGAAATAAGAGCCTCTGTCTTCTGTACTTTGGGCTCAGCAGTGCATACCCCACCACACACACCTACCCCCAACAGTCAATTAAACTCTGCAAAAGTGGGTGAAGCCCGAAAGCAAAGACTACATTTTACCTAGTGTTCAGTGCTTGTCTATTTCCAGAAACATACAATCAGTTTTTAATTAGAATATCTCAGCTTTAATATGCTCTGTAATCGTTTAAGCTGTTCTTCTTTATTAGGAACAGTCTACAGAAGAGCCAGAGCCTTCCATCTGCCAAATGTGTGAATGTCCAGAGTCTGTAACAAAGCCTAAGGTGAGTTACAGTTATTTGAGAAATTCTAAGGAGCATTAATAGGTCACTTTATTAGCTTGTCCAAATCTTCAGTGCAGCCTTATTGGTATTGTATTGACTATAAAAGACCACAGAGCAGCTTTTACTAGCATTGGATCCACACCAATGATTTTTTTAAAGAAAGAGTAGACAATGCAATGGTGGAAAATGAATGTATGTGTTGTGAATTATCCACTAGTCATATAACATTTGCTCAGTTATTATCCTGTGGATACTATTGATGAAAAGGGCGTAAAGGCTTGTTAATAACATGATACAATCTATGAATGTAGAGCTACAACATGCATCTATATGGTGAGTAATTATTTGTTGCTCTGCTGTTTCAGCGCGAGTGTAAACACTGCAGAGGCACATTTTGTGAAAGCTGCGTCTCCAATGAGCTCCCGCTTCCGTCTTCCATCTACCCAGAACACGTGTGCGACTCCTGCTACTCCTCCCTACTGCAGCAGTATGTCTCCACCCCCACCTGAGTCTCTTCTACACGGACCTTTAAATCAGTAAAGGATGATAACTGGAGAACCCTGACTTCGATATCGTACTTTAAACCTTTTTACCAGCAACAGCCACTCAAGCAGCTTTTTTTTTGTGTTGCTTGCTGGTGAAAAGGGATAGATTTAAGTGCTCTTTGAGTGCCTTAACTGAGTCGTTATATCTGAATTGAGTTCATCTCCATGTGGGGATGAGTTTTGTCCACTAAGTGGGCTTGTACTACTTGAACTGTGTATGATTTTGATTAGAGATGATTACAATCATTCACAGACACCAAGACAAAGAATGACTATTAATTCCTCAGATGATTTTAAATGTTATACACAGAATATCTTCACTTTCAGTAAGTACCATTTATGTCCAATATGTTAAAGCATTCAAGAGAAGGAAATACATTTTTACCTTCAATTTAAAGTTAATTTTCATTTACAAATAATATCCCTAGATCATTCTGAGCATTTCTACTGATCCATTCATCATGAACTGTTTATATATAGTAATGCTGTTAGTTTTAGTTAGAAGGTGAACATGGAGATGCCATGTTATGTTTCCACAGCCAGAAGATGAAGCTCATACACACTGAAATCATGTCAGCGTGCTGGCCCCAAGCACTAGGGTTGTAAACAGTCTGGGGATGCCTTTTACTTTTTGAACATAATCTAAACTCACATTTTATTGAGCCAAAGCATTCGAGTTTACTTGCCGTTTTTAAGTGCATTGCATCCATTTTTGTTTTTATTAAAGGTTAATTTATAACCTTTTAATTGAAACATTTTCCTTAATCATCTCTACATATTCCCCAGGTGTTGGGAGCTACTACTACAGTCATACTGTCTATCATGCTGAAAGAATGGGATGTGGTTTTCTAAATGTTAATGTATTTTAATTGGGTATTAAAACTCCTCAATAAAAATTCTGTTCTGTCTGGATGAGTTAATTCACGTAATTTTTCATGACATAACTTCCATTAAGTTTGAAATGCACAAAAGTTTGAAAACACCTGCAAATCCAAAATATTTTCTGAAAGAAAGAAAGATAGATAGATACGGTGGTGCAGCAGGTAGGTGTCGCAATCACACAGCTCCAGGGGCCTGGAGGTTGTGGGTTCGATTCCCGCTGCCTGTGAGGAGTGTGGTGTGTTCTCTGTGTCTGCGTGGGTTTCCTGCGGGTGACTGTCTTTGAGGAGTGTGGTGTGTTCTCCATGTGTCTCTGCGTGGGTTTCCTCCAGGTGACTGTCTGTGAGGAGTGTGGTGTGTTTTCTCTGTCTCTGCGTGGGTTTCCTCCGGGTGCTCCGGTTTCCTCCCACAGTCCAAAAACACACGTTGGTAGGTGGATCGGTGACTCAAAAGTGTCCGCAGGTGTGAGTGAATGTGTGAGTATGTGTGTAATGCCCTGCGAAGGACTGGCGCCCCCTCCAGGGTGTATTCCCGCCTTGTGCCCAATGATTCCAGGTAGGCTCTGGACCCACCGCGACCCTGAACTGGATAAGCGCTTACAGATAATGAATTAATATATTTTACACTAGCTGCTGCAATATTTCTACGAGAATCTGATGGAAATGATCCATGTGGAAGATTTTCTTTGAATCATAACTCCCAATTCAACTCACACCTAAGAGGGGACTCACACTAATGGGACTTTGTACCCCTCTGGCCAACATTTGGCATTAGACATGGTCATCTGTTTTCACATTCGGCCAATAAAAGCAATACACAATTTCAAATTGCCATTCCAATCTTTTCACAAAACCATGTAAAGCCCTTTCCAAAAATTAACAGCAGTATGAAATTACTTCTGAAAACATATTTAACTCTATTACAGATCTGCTGTTGTGAACAAAAAAACTGGACCGTACACAACTTCAAAGGAATGTCCTCCAAGTGCCATCAGTTTAATTACCATCACATAACATTTACTATAATAAATACTGCAGATGCTTTGTACATTTTCACAGCTCTACACCTGAAAAGAGAAAAAAAAACATGGTGTCAATAACAGCTGTAGATTGGTGATTAATCTTAAAAAAACGGAAAAACAGAACTCACTTGTTCATTGCCCTTCATTTGATGCTGAATTCAGGAACAGCTCAATGTATCTGTCCTCTAAATAGAAAAGGAAAAACTTGTTAAAAATTAATTAAACCAAGTGTGTCCACTCCATAGAAGCTTTGTTCACACACAACTTTATTGGAATATAACCAATTAGAAGGAGAACACTAGCTGTCAGTTACCAAACACTAGTGTTGGCTGATATCTTTCTAAGTAATGGGGAAGAGGGTTGTCCTACACACTCAGCGAGAGGGAGAATAATTATTCTCGGAATTGCTAAAGCAGCCCCAAGGATAGAAATCCCCTTCTCCTAATGATAGGGCTGATACTTAGACATTTTGCGCTATTCCATTTATTTTAATGAATGGGAAGGTAAGATTGAGCTTGTGTTCATTACCGACACACACAACTTACGTATACACTCTTTATCTTTGGACATTGCTGTCACTGCGTCCTGGTGTGAAGTGAAATAAGCCTCTGCCTCACCCCGCGGACGTCCATCTGAGCCATACTCCATTAGAATCTTTTCCACTCGAATAGGAGAGAAAAACTAAGACAAACCAAAAATAGGAGATATATTCATTTAAAAAAATCATTAATATTCTGAACAACAATTATTTCCCTAAAAGGATCAAGGTCTTTGTCATATATATGTCAAGTCATTCATGCATGTATTCATCTTCTGTGAGAGCCTCCTGAGAATCATTGGGTGCAGGACATGAGTAAACCCTGGACATCATCATCATCCAGTCTCTCACACAGAGATAGACAATTTCCACACACTCACAAATGTTATTACTATATTCAGTCATTAAAACTGTTGAATTTGTTGCAGAAATTCCTCTGAAATGCTGCTAGGAATGTGCATATTTAAAAGAAATAGAAATTATATTTCAACATTAAAGAGGTAGGGTGGTTTTTCAAAAGGACTAAGAGGATCAGGAATGTGGTATATTTCTACACACTGATTTGGCAAAATAACCAAATCCATCCATCCATCCATGATCTGTAACCCTTATCCAGTTCAGGGTCACGGTGGGTCCAGAGCCTACCTGGAATAATTGGGCGCAAGGCGGGAATACACCCTGGAGGGGGCGCCAGTCCTTCACAGGGCAACACACACACACTAAAATAACCAAATCCATCCATCCATCCATTATCTGTAACCGCTTATCCAATTTAGGGTCGCGGGGGGTCCAGAGCCTACCTGGAATCATCGGGCGCAAGGCGGGAATACACCCTGGAGGGGACGCCAGTCCTTCACAGGGCAACACAGACACACACACATTCACACCTACGGACACTTTCAAGTCGCCAATCGACCTGCAACGTGTGTTTTTGGACTGTGGGAGGAAACCGGAAAATAACCAAATCAAAGCTTTAAAATATGTCTTACATTTACTATGTCTGCTGCTGAGGCTTGGAATGGAAGTCCTCTCATGTGAATATAGTGGATAGGCACAGATGTGCTGTTCACTGTAGAAGAGAAAGAGGGTTGATGTAGGTTTATACTTTATAATTTAAATGATTTTTATTTATATATTTATTTTATTTTAATTGTAATGCATTTGTATTATCAGTATCTTAACTGAACATAAATACTCTTGATCCTGACTCACTCCTCTGTGTGCGGAACGCTGTTCCTGACGCCTCTCCTCTCCCTTTGGTGTACTGGGTCTGAATCTCGTTCTTTTTACTGGCGAACACCTCGATGTACCTGTACAAACAGCAAGCAAAATATTTACAGTCTTAAGATTATGTCATTGGAAGATTAATACATCATGGCACCCATTATAACAAGTGAACAGACTGGGGTGCTTTGATCCAGCCACTCACAAGCCTATGGTCATTAATGGGGTATACAGCCCCCAACTCTGGGCTGTGGAGCAGTAGATCTATGTTCTCAGGAGGGATGGAGCTCCATCCAATATCTCTGGGGTGATCCACAAATATTGATCCAACTAATCTACATCCCTGACCTTACTAAGGCCCAATCCCATTTCATATTTTTATCTCAACCTGTTGTTTCACCTTGACCTCAGAGTTAAAATGTGTATTTGATAAATCCTCAGCAGCTCTGCCAGTCTGCAGTGATATCAGAGGACCACTACAGTGCTGCAATCACACTGCTGGACTTTAAATTTGAGGTACAATATGCTTCAGAATTGCTCCACAATCATATCATATCAAGTACACTTAAATGCTGTAGAAATGTCAGGTGCCCTCATGTAATTTCTTCAGCATTTAAGGTGGAACTGTGAATTAACTAGCTAACTATAGAGACATCAGCATACTACTAGCAATATGTTATGCTTGTTTTAAAGTAACGTGTCATAATATACTGAAAATACATTAAAATAGTACAATGGTTATCATACATTTTAAAGAAGAAAATGCTGACATTTCTGGGGTTTATGACAGCAATTTTGCCAGTGATTGACAAGGCAATCATAACAATCCATTTGACGTGTGTCTCTACCACTTTATTCCAACAAGAACTGAGACACTCCTAGGTAAAAAAATAAAAAGGCAGGGGGCTGAGTGGTAGGGGCAAGCGGTAAAATGGGATTCACACCAATATTCGAGTCTAGAATGAAGTCTATTCCTCACAGAAATGTTCAAACACATGGAAACATGTTCAAACAGTTCTTCACTTCAGAAGAAATGTGGGATGAGTAGGTGTCAACAAAATGGCCGTACACTGCCTTTTTTAAATACTGTTGTCTCTTCAGGCAACTCACATTTCAGTGCAATTGTGTAAATCAACTTAACACTGTGGAATATCATGTAAAAAAATCCTCCTGACCTGTTTCCAATGACCTCTCTGTCCTTCTGCAGGGCTTGATCTGCCATCTCCTGAGTGGCAAACTGCACAAAAGCATCTCCTGAACTTCGACCTCGATGATCAAGCACGAATGTGACTCCATCCTTCACAATGTCTAGTCCTGAAAGCATTGTTCAATGCAGAGTGAATGAGAGACTGTAATGAGTGTGGAACAAGGGTGATTTGGTTTTAAAGACCTGAGTTTTTGAAGTTCTCACCTGAGAAGAACTGAGTAACCTCCCTCTCCGTGCAGTTAAATGGAAGACCTCTGAGACGAACCACTCCGTCTTTACTGGGCTTCTCATCTGTGCCCTTTAAAATAGCCTCTGCGTCGCTGTTGGTTACTTCGTACACTGAAATATACAGCAAGCCATTGCTTTAAAAATTTTTCATGTGATATGTCTTCAGATCTGCACTGAAGAAACAGAGCTGGGAGGTTATACCCAAAGTCCTCACAGGAAAATATGTTCATCTGGTGGTGCCAGGCAGTTACTCCCACTGCCTGGATTAGGGTTAGGGAAACAAGACTAGGTTCCTATCTCTAACAACTAATTCAGTAAGAGGGTTATAAAAAACCACAGCACGTCTGACTGGATACTCTTTTTAATACTTTGTTCAAACTGATTCTCTTCAATAATTCATTCATTATCTGTAACCCTTATCCAGTTCAGGGTGGGTCCAGAGCCTACCTGGAATCATTGGGCGCAAGGCAGGAACACACCCTGGGGGCGCCAGTCCTTCACAGTGCAACACACACACATTCACACCTATGTACACTTTTGAGTCGCCAATCCACCTACCAAAGTGTGTTTTTGGACTGTGGGAGCACCAGACACAGGGAGAACACACCAAGTCCTCACAGACAGTCACCCGGAGGAAACCCACGAGGACACAGGGAGAACACACCACACTCCTCACAGACAGTCACCCAGAGCGGGACTCGTACCCACAACCTCCAGGTCCCTGGAACTGTGCGACTGCGACACTACCTGCTGCACCACTGTGAAAAAGCTTTATTTCACTGTAGAAAGCATTTATTGTTCAGACTGCAGAAACCCTGCACTGCTTACGTCAGAGATCTAACAACATTTGTATCAGACATACCTGTCTGAAAAAAGGCTTTATAACTTACCTTCTATATAGCGTGGGCCAAGATATGCCCTGTGTTTCTCCAAGGCTTTACTGATGTCCTTCTCATGCTCTAGCTCGATAAAGGCCTGTCCATTCGGCCGTCCATTTTTGAGCATTAGATGGACTCCATTCACACCACCTCGAATCTGACAATCTACAAGAACACAGTCACATCTTTATTAAAATAAACTAAAATAAAGGAGAAAGAGGGAGAGGTCACAGAGCCTTAAAAAGTACCACCCAGAATTATGAGAGATGAGAAAAGATATGAGGCATTCCAGCTTGACTGATATTGATCAGAGACACTTTTAAACACATACCATGAAAAAACTTCAGCAGGTCTTCAGCACTACAGGACCACGGCAGCCCTTTGACTCTGACAATGAAGACATCCTTTGTGTCTGTGTCCTGAGGGGGACTGTACTCAGGAAGAGGTGGGTACTCATCTTCTTTGTACGGTGCCTAGGAGAAATCAATGCATTATTATAACATTTCATCGTGGGTTTCATAAGAAGATCAATCTACTGTTCCACACTGGTCAGTGTATACTGGAAAGCTTAGGTACTGTTTTCATTAGGAGGCAAATTAATCTCTGTTTATGGTTTGCTTACTGCAGGAATAACGTCCTCACCTCTGTGGTCAGGGTTCTCCGCTGTGGTATTAAGAGAAAAGAGGAGTGGAGATCTAACGTTGCTCTTTTAGCCGTCCAGGAGTGTGTTTGTCTGGAGTGTGGGAACTTCACAGAGACAGAGCTCACACACACTTTCAGATCAGAAACAGAACTGATCTGCTGAGGACATAAAGAGCCTCGTCTGTTAAAACAGCGCAATACTGAGTGGAACAACGTTCCCCTCGCAAACACAGACATCAGAGCAGTTTAATTACCTCACACACGGATTCTGAGGACTTATACCGCTCCTCAATGTTCACGTTGACCCACTGTGACATAGGACATGAGTGGGGATGCTTACCGTGAAAATGGCTTTCTTTCAAAATAATAGTCCTCGTGCGTTCCTACAAACAAAATAAATTACATTTAAAAATCCAAATACAATACATCAAATAATATTACGGCAAAATCATTTATAAATGTGCAGATATCACATTTGGAACGCTATTAAACACTATACTTTTTTCTTGTTATCTCAGTATTCATGGCAACATACCTGCGCAAATCTCTCATGGTCTTATTTAAACCTCATTTTGAAGCCTTCTAGTAAGTTCCAACAGCTTTAAATTACTCGTATGCTGTTCTACTCCGTGTCATATAACGTAGTCCTACTCATGAGATATTAACGTGCATATCTGTGGAATACAAATCTGTGAAGTTCTTAATTGATATGCTATTTTGACACACTGCCCCAAGATATAATAAAAATTTTAATATATATATATATATATATATATATATATATATATATATATATATATGGTATAATATATAATAATGTAGCATCACAGCCAGTAGAGTAATGTTGAGTTGAGACTTTTATTTTAGAAAAGAATTTCGACGTCAAAAGCTTCGTTTTTGGCTTCTTTCACACTCACCAATAAAAGTCTTCTATTATGCTTCCTATTTATTCCTATTTAAGTATTCAATTATGGTGTGTACATTTTTGCTCCACTATGGTTTTCTTTTATAAACAAATATTGAATTAATAAAAACGTTAAAATAATTAGAATGTAAATGAAATCTATTCTATAAATAAATATTGTATAAACATATAATGAAGAGCACTTTAAACAAAAATAAAAATAAAATAAATGCAATAAATACAAATGGTGAATAAATATCGCGAGAAAATTTGAGAATTTGGGATTAGTTAGAGGAGGGTTAAGTTTCAAATAGCGTCTTAGCGCACTAGATAGTCTGTTAGTAATAGGACGTCACAATGAGGAGTACGTCTTTTTGTGTAGGGTTCATGGCGCATTAATATGCGCTTTAGGATGCAGCCGAGAAGTTTTGTGGCTCAGTCGGGAGAACTGTTGGAGGAGAGAAGGGTGTAAGGAGTCATCGGTTAGGATTTTTTAGAGTTCTCTTCTTTTTAAGACCGCGGCGGCTCATAACTCGACTCTGTTTCAACTGGACCTATTTAGCCCTAGATATGAGCTTTTTATTGTGAGTATGCTTTGTTTTTATTATCTTTATTCATGGCTATGCTAACGCTGTTGCGGCGGGACCGCAGGAGATGAGCCTGAAGTTGGCTACTTAGTCGAATTCTCCCAGTCCACCTTAAATTTAAGAGGAGACGGGCGAATTCGAGCACGAAATTTGCTTAATTAGTGTTTACCAGATTTAATTTACCAGTGCAGAGCTAGGCTGTATTGTTAGAAGGAAGCGTTCACATATTTTAAATGAATTTAAGGTGGAACGAAATATTCGACGAAGCAGCAACTTCAGCTTCGTCAGATTCACAATAACGTAGCTAGCCAGCTATTTGGGATCTTTAATATATTCCAGTATTTCAATATTACCGCTCAGCCAACGTTTACATTTAGTTAAATTTGAACCTTGTCACAGATTCGCGAAAGGAAGAAAAACCCAGTCTTTGATTAATAGCTAAAATTCTGATATTTTAAGGTGGAACGTATATCTTAAGTAAAAGGCTTGCTAATAACGGTCAACTTCACCGTAAACGTCGCATTTTGAGCTCAGTTAAAACGTTTTAAGAAGAATGAGTTTGGGAGATTGGGTCCTTGGCTGTTTGGCACAAGAAAGCCCTCTGTTTCTGATTTCATGTTTTTGAGATAGTCGTTAAATTACACTGCAGTTGAACATCAAGCCTTTGAAATTGTTAGCTAGTGATAACATGTCTGTGTGGTTCTGTTAATACTGTTTATAGAAGGCAAATCATGAGCAGAACAAATCATCGGTTTAATGGCTTTCTGTTTTGAAACAACAGTGTTACAAAGACAGAAAATCAGGGATTAATACGTCACAAACTTAAAGAACCAACTCCTTCAAATAAGTCTGAGAACATTTCATATTTATCCACCTGTACGTACTGAATGAAGGCAAATAACTTACATTAAACCACTGTTTAAGGGCATTAGGGTTTTTTTGCTTGGAATTGTTTTTTAAATTTGTAAGACTGGTGCACAGAACAGGTGAGTTTTTAGAAGTTTATTCAATGGTAATATTAGTACATCACAATATCAAATATTACAGTATGTGGCAGTAAAGTTAATGAAGCTGTGTTACTGCTGCACCTATAAAATACTTATCCATTTCTTTAGAATTGTTTAATTTAGAAAAACCAAAGGACCAAAGCATAGATGCTTACATTTTAATGAATAAAACTGTGGTGCATTCTGTAAAGTCAAATAACCGTTTAAAATCAGTCTGTCTAGCACTTTAAGATGTTGCACTTTCATTGCACATTTGTGAACCTTTTGTAGAACCATTTTACCAACAGTGTACTCTAAAATGCCTTTCAAGCCTGATATAACTTAATGTGACACCAAAGAGAACTTAACCTAAATTCTACTGTAATTTAAGAAAGAGAAACCAGGAAGATTTTCTCAAATTGATAAAAACAGTTGTTATTAAACGTTTGTTTTGTAGTAAACCTCCTCTTTTTTAAATAAATCTGAGGCCCCCAAAACTGAAAAGTTATTCTTGACCTTCATTAGGCTTTTTCAAATCATTGATAGTGTGGAAACTGTCAAATGACTGTTTGGTGACATCCACAACCCCATACAGATATATTTTGATGTATTAATTTGAAACTGCTTACAAATTTAAGATCAAATTATGAGAAGTTTTCATATGAAACAAGTAGAAAGCGTTATTATAAAATATTAAATTTTAATACCCAGACAAGACCTCCATAAGCAGTTAATGACTAAAGAAACTGATATGGTAATACACTTCTAATAAAATCCACATGACACAACTAATCAGAATAATAAATACAGAGATTAAAGATTATTAAAGTCTGTTCCATGTTACAGATGTAATTCCCATCAAAATATGATTAAATAGTGGTTTTTGTTTTATGTTAAAGGCTAAGCACCACTTAATGGACCTCCATGAATATTTCACATTATTGTAGTTACTGACATATATAAGTATGAATTAAAATGAAAATAACAGCTTAATTTGCTTTAAAACTGACAATTTTATTAAATTGACGGAAAAACCAGAGCTCGCTACGGAAATTCTTGAACGCAACCGTGACGTCACTGGTGGACAACAGCTGAACAACGCCGCGGTAAAACACCGTTATGACCGACTGTTATGACAGTATCTAGCTATCACTAGCTAAATAACCAACATTATTCATGACAATAGCCTAGCAATAAGCTAAACTCAAATTTAGAGGTACCGTTATTCTTGTAAATGTGATCGAAGTCGAACTCGAATTCATCCGACACTATAAACCTCCGTAATGCAGCTACGTAGCCGAGTATGATCTGAGCCACCGAGTTTAACACTTTTTTTGACACTTTCATATCGCTGGTGCTTGGTCTTTTAAGCTCTTATGGTAAGCTCTGTCTTCAAACCCCAAATGCTGCTGTTCAGGATTGTGGCAGTCTGTTTGGACACCATGTGTTTAAACCTATCGTCCAGTATCTTTTGTCAGGCCCCCTCAACTGCAAATGTTTTTAATTTGGATACAATTTATTCATTTTTGTGACATGTTTAAAAACAGATAACCCAGTTTAAACTTTACTCTGACACTGATCCATGGTGTTGCTCTGGAGAGCAGTATTAAATAATCAAAAATATTTTGATCAAATATTTCTTTGAAACATTGGTCAGGTTTAAACATACTGCCCAAAGCTAGTGTTTTAGCAGTAATCTGCCTGTAGTTATAGGAACCTGATTTAATTGTAAATCCTTAAATGAAACATCTGACGGTACAGTGACATCAGTTTGTTTCATCTGTTTTAGTCATTTAAAGATAGAAACAAGGCACTCATGTAGCATGTAATAACATGTCGATAGATCTTAGTAGCAGATAAAAACACATTAACAGCTGGTACCGTTCTCCCCTCGGTTCTTTTATTTGTTTTGACTGAAGATTTCTGACTCAGCAGCTTACTGTTCTCTTCTAAATCTTTTTAAAGACACACTTTAGTCCGACTGAAGCATGAAACGGGTTGTTTCAAAACACTCTAGTGCCCATAGGCAGTGTCATTTGAGACAATAATGTAATGAAGTCTTGAGTTAAATTGAATCAGCTTGTTACCCACCATACAGTAGGGCCCTGTGCTGGTTATAGGTTTTGTTGTGAAGAGCATTTATTTGGCTCCGAGGCAGAGAACTTCTTCCGTATGAAGAAGTATGCAGTTAAAAAGGCAATTTCCTTTATTGGTTTATCTCTGCCTTTTTTTTGGCGAGGTCTTAGGAGACTGCAATTTCCCAAAATGCTTTAATACCCTTCGTATGCACACGGTGCAACAGTGGGGGTTCATAGAATGTGCTTACCATTAGGCCCACAATTAAAAGAGAACAGAGAACTTGTATCTGCTCATGTTTATATGGGATCTTTACATTTCCGGTTGCGTTACAAACTAAAATTAGAGTTTCAGTGAATTGTTTTTCTGTGTACTTTCTCCATCTTGCTGTGACAAAACATTACTAACCCTTGAATTTGGAATTCAGTGTCTGTTTCCCGGCACATTGAACGATTAATCGAATGAAGTTCTTGTCCGACAGCTTTCACACCCAAACCAATTCTTTGCTAGAAGCTACTGTAAAAATAACAGTGAGTCACTCGATTGCACTCCACCATTGAAAGGTCTTGCCTTCTAAAGCCAAGCCCAGTTGGAAGAAGGCAGAAACTGTGGTGTCTGATATCAGCAACATTTGGTGTTGAAAAGAATGGAGCTGAATATAAAGGACTGGTCAGACCCAGAGAGAAATACCACATGCTCAGTTTTTCATGATGTAATGGTTTAGGTGCTTTTGGCTTTAGGTTTCAACCCCAGTTCCAATTTGTCCATCATCGATTCTCCATTTGTGTTTTGCAGATTAGTGCTCAAGTATACCCTTGTATGTTTTCTTCTAATTTAGTCTTATACCTGTTATATACTCCGTATGTGCACAAATTGACCTGGGAAAACTGTTGTTATGCTGCCTGCAAGTTTAATGAGGGCCTTGCTTCTGTGTGATCAAAGTAGCTGTAACAGCTAATGGGCTGAATAATGAGAATACTGAGGGCCAACTTGCTAACTTGCCAGTGCAACTGTTATGTTTCATGTTTACTTATTTTTTAACATGCAATTTGTTGCTACAGTACTTTAAATAAAATAGAAAATATGGTAATATTATATTCTGCATGTATGAAAAACACAAAATCATACAAAAAATAGAATTAAATTTAAATATTCTCTTTTTTCTGTATTTTCCCTTCAGAGTCAAGGTCAAAGAAATGTTCTTAAGCCTCAAGTGATATTTGATTGCATTGCACGACTCACTTCCCTGATGAGAGGATATTATATTGCTGTGTTGATCATGTTTAGCATTGCAGAATTGCTTTGTGCGCACTGCAGCGTGTTAAAGCTGTCCTCAGGGATAAAAGTTAAAACTTTCCTTAGGGGAATTGGGTTTCAAGGTCAAAACAGGAGGTTGTGGAAGGTAGTGTTTTAGTAAGAAAGGGCTCCAGTGGATTCATGAGAACTTTAAAAAAAAAAAAAAAAAAAAAAAAAACACAGTTATTTGTTTTTCAATGTGTTCTCTTTTACTTTGAATAGTTTCTCACTTTGATTCCTCTTACGTTCTCACAGTGGAAGCCGCTCGTCAAAGACGTTCAAGCCGAAAAAGAATATTCCAGAGGGCTCTCACCAGTATGAGTTACTGAAGCATGCCGAGGCCACCCTGGGCAGTGGGAACCTGCGCATGGCCGTCATGCTCCCGGATGGAGAGGACCTCAATGAATGGGTGGCAGTCAACAGTAAGCATCATGTGATCCTCCTGCATGTGCATACAGTATGATTCAGTTTTGCTTCAGGGTTTTGTTACTCATTTAGATTTACAACCAGCTTCTGTCTTCTAAAGATGCTGTGAGTTTGGTGTTTTGGTACTCTGTGCGTCTACTCAGAAGCACAGTGTTTTTAAAAAAATCTCAAAAACAAGGTGAGGTCTATTGTAGGCCTCAACATATTTATTTTTTTATATTTAGAATACAAGAAACTTTATGTTTTGCTACACAGATTTAGTGTGAATTAACCATAAAACAGTGTTTGCCATGTTTAACATGATTAAAAATAAATCCTGGATATACATATACATTCATTCATTTATAATCTGTAAGCGCTTATCCAGTTCAGGGTCACGGTGGGTCCAGAGCCTACCTGGAATTATTAGGCGCAGGGCAGGAATACTCCCTGGAGGGGGTGCTAGTCATTCACAGGGCAACACAGACACACACACACACACTCACTCACACACTCACACCTACGGACACTTTGAGTCGCCAATCCACCTACCAATGTGTGTTTTTGGACTGTGGGAGGAAACCGGAGCACCCGGAGGAAACCCACGCGAACACAGGGAGAACACACCACACTCCTCACAGACAGTCACCCGGAGTAAACCCACATGAACACAGGGAGAACACACCAACTCCTCACAGACAGTCACCCGGAGCGGGAATCGAACCCACAACCTCCAGGTCCCTGGAGCTGTGTGACTGCGACACTAACCTGCTGCGCCACCGTGCCGCCCCTACATACATTTTATGAATATAAAATTGGAGTATATTCTAGTGATGTTTCCAAAAATATTCAAATATTCACTATATTCAAAACCCATTTCCAGAAAAGTTGGTACATTTTGTAAAATACAATAAAACACATATAATTTATTAATTCATTTGAACTTTTATTTTACTGAAAAAAGTACAGAAAAAAAAAGATTTCCAATTTTTTTATTGAACAACTTGATTCACTAATTTTCTGTTTGTGAAACACACCACTGCACTAGGGGCTGTGAGCATACACCCAGAGCTGGGGGTGGGGTGGAACTGGGGCTGTTTGATTTGTTGCTGCTTCATGTCTATGCTGACAATAAACACTGATGTCTTCGATTCTCATTAGATTTTGACCGCTTGTTGTAGGCCTATTTCAATTTTTTCAATTCCTGTAAATAGTCTTTTCCCTTTTTGTCAGGCATCCCTAGTTGGTACCATGCTCAAAGTCTTGCTAACTCTTGACTACTGTTTGAGAAGCTTTTTCCACCCTTTGTGTACAACTTAGATGGGTTTATTAGTGGCCATGGATCAGTGAACATACATACTGGTGTGGGTCATTGCATCTTTTGAGGCTGCATACTTTTATGACAAGCCATTATACAACTTCTATTGATGTTCCACACGGTTCAGTGGCCCATTGCCCCATTCAGCTGTGGCAGACTTTCCCAAGACACTGAACTGACAGGGGTAAAAATAGGATTCCCAGTGTGTACTCTAACGTGGAACAATATAGCTTCATAATCCCCCTCCCTTTGTAATATCAATGTTGTTTTGCATTCCATTGGTTTGTGTTCATCTCTCTTTCTGCTTTCTTCCTTTCTATACATAGTTAGCCTACTTCTAGTGTGCTACTACCCATTTTGTGTTATCCTTGAGGCATTGACTGTTGCCTCTGGTTGCAGCCTGTTTAGAACAATGGAGATAAGGCAGTGGAACTAGCTTCTAATGTGTCTGTTAGCCTCAGGCGAAGGCGGTTTTCAGTGGCAGTAGTCTGGTTGATACGTCCATGGTGTTGGGTTTCATTTAATTGCGGAGGACTGAGCAAATGGGTGTAGCTTCAAGGCTTAAGCCTAGTAAGAGCAAAGCAGACTGACATTTTATATAAACATGCTGCATCTCACTGAAGTTACTATACATGTAAAGGTAAATTTCCCTTTCAGTTTCTCGCTGTTATTGTGTTCAAATGGATATGCGCTCTTAACCCCTTTTCTTCCCTTTGATAGTGGGAAAAGCTTTCTAAAACTTAAAGTTACAGTAGACATACAAACTATAGAAAGCCTGTTTAATGAATGTATGTTCTCAGTCCCTCTTAATGTGCCCATTGCATATTGCACATTGATTTGCTACTAATACATATCTTTGTGTTTTCCCCCAGCTGTGGACTTCTTTAATCAGATCAACATGCTGTATGGGACCATCACTGACTTCTGCACTGAGGAAAGCTGCCCTCTAATGTCTGCTGGACCTAAGTAAGTGACACTTTTTGCACTTCTTAACTGTTCTGTGCCAAATATCTCAGGAGAAACTATACTGAATAAAAGAGTTATTGTGTTGTAACTGTGCTAAGCAGGACATGCATTAAGGTGTGCAATCAATTTGAGATCAGCGTCATTCTGTGATTCATGATTGTTATGTATTGCTTATAAATATGATCTGAATTGATCTCCAGGTATGAATATCACTGGGCTGATGGAACCAACATAAAAAAGCCAATCAAATGCTCCGCTCCCAAGTACATTGATTACTTGATGACCTGGGTTCAGGACCAGCTTGATGATGAAACACTCTTTCCTTCAAAAATCGGTAGGAAGATTTATTTATTGCAAATGAACTGATGTGTCTGTATTGAATGTACTACGTTTAAAATGTTTTGATAATGATTAAGAAGTGACTGGAATTATGTCCTGAAGTTCTATACATTTTCAGCTTTGCTCTGAAATAAATGGATCACTTTGAGAATGTGTTCTCATTTATAAGTCCTTTTTTAAGTCCCTCTCAATTCTGTATCCCAGGTGTCCCTTTCCCAAAGAACTTCATGTCTGTGGCGAAGACCATCTTGAAACGACTGTTCCGTGTCTATGCTCACATCTACCACCAGCACTTTGACTCAGTCATCCAGCTGCAGGAGGAGGCCCATCTCAACACCTCCTTCAAGCACTTCATCTTCTTCGTTCAGGTGTGTGGGCGTGATATAGTTTGGTGCAATCGAAAAGCTATGAAGCTGCCTTTAAAAAAATAAATAAATAAAACAAATTCAGTATTTTTCACAAATTGTTTTAAAATTTATTAATCAATAAAGAAAATTATTGCTTACATATTCATGTACAGACATAAGTATACAGACGTACACCTAGACATTTAATCACATACATAAATACACATTTTCTCATATATTTAGTGTCCCAGAGAATAGTCTTTACAAAGTACATTAAGAGTCTTTTGTCTTTTTAACTCGGTCCTGATGCTCTTCATAAGTACATCACTAGAAACAAAAAACTGTTCTGTAGTCATTTTACATCATGTTTTCCACAACTTTGATTTAACCTCATCAATATTATAATCAAAAATACCATAATATGTACAGGAGGTCGTCGGGTTACGTCAGTCCTGAATTACGATGTTTCGTGGTTATCTCCCATTTACTGTATAAAGCCTTGTTTTGACTTAAGTGGTTTTGCGTCATAAACGTCGTAACGCGAACTCCGTGTTTGGTGTGCGCGGCGCGGCGGAAGAATACCTCGGGACAGAGGAGGATAGTTGTGGGGATGAGTGCTTACAGTATGTTATTTATACAGTATGTACGTATGTTCCGACTTGCACCGAAAATCGGTTTGCGACGTAGGAACGGATCAACGTCGTAAGTCGAGGACCCCCTGTACATTTAATATTCACACAAAAATGTAAACCAATATCCTTTACTTTTTCCCCCATACCTCTTTATCCAGAGATTCTTCCTCTTGACACTTTCCTTTCCATTGTGAGGCATGTTTTCCATGTTGTGGCCTTTCACTTCTCAGTCGGTTTTGCTTTTAGGAAAAACGCGATGTCTTGTTGTTATTCTGCTGAACAAAAGGTCGTCCCTGATTAGTTGCATAATCTGCATTCCCTTTCTCGAAGGTGCACCCCTCTAATTTTTCTTATTCTTTTGTAGGAGTTCAACTTGATTGACAGGAAGGAACTTGCGCCCCTTCAGGAGCTGATCGAGAAGCTGACATCCAAGGACAGATAAAAACAGAACACATTTTACTTGTGCTCCAGTCTCCCCCTGGTTACTGTGCACAAACAGCCTGGCTTTGCTCTCAAATTGTGAGGCTGGCTCCTGGAACAGTGAAGACTAAACCGAACCGTTGTAGAAGCGTCCTCCATAGATTTGTGTCTTACTCTCCACAACTTTACAAAAGGTTCCTTTAACTTGGGTAATGATAACTCCCTGTGTTACCAATGTCCGTGTGAGGTTATTTCTCAAAGCAGATCGTATCTACGTAAGTGCCTGACGTATGTCCACCTTCAAATTGTAATTGTTTTATGAAAGAAGTACCACTATCACACTGAAAAGGGAAAAGCGATTCAGACATAAAGAGATGAAGATGAGCCCTGCTTGCTTTTGCAGTTTGTACCGTTTGTTCTAAAATCTATCATAGCTGGACCTTTTTTTTTTTTCTCTCTTGGGTAAGCCTTTATCATTTATTAGTCGTAGTGGTGCTGCACACGAAAATAAAAATTTGCACTGGGCCTGTAGTTGCCTAACATGACCTTTTTGTACTAGTAGAGTAACTGAGAAATTAACACTAATTACATGCATCGAAACGTTCTGATTTTACATAAGAATGCCCTTACAGGCGGGTGGGCCTTTAGATTTTGGTGGGAAGGAAATGGGGCTAATAAGATTACTATGCAATATCTGCATTCATTAAATCTCTGTATTCCTTTGCGCTTCATACCATAGACCACATTTGTAGAGGTTTTGGCCGTGAAATTACAGCTAGTGCCAATAATCCAGCCCACTGTGGACCCCTTGTGTGAGTAAAATCGAAGTAACCGCAAACGTCTGGAGAAAAACTCATAGTGCCGGCTTTTTCATTCATGTTTTTTCCCCCTCTTTCTCTCTGACATTAACCCTACAAGTTTGTTGTGTTCTGACTGAAGATGTTTCCTTAATGCTTTTTCCCATTAGAGACAAATATGAAGAGGGAAACCTGGACTTGTAAGAAATGCATAAATGGAATATATGATCAGTGTAAACATTTTAAGCATAAATCCATATGAATATCTGAATATTTTATGTACTATTGGTTGGTTTTTGTTGTTTGCACTTTGAATTGTTTGCATATTAAGAGGTTGTGAGTTCCACTAAAGCTACCTCTTCCCAGATTTATGATAATGATGCTATTTTGCAAAAGAAGATTTTATCGGTTTGTGTAAAGTGTGTCCCTACTGCAATAGAATGAAATCGCATTTATTTGCTGTTGATTGATTTGGTTTCACCCCATGAATGTCATATGTTTTATGAATGTTAATGAATAGGTAGGAGCTAGTGCTGGAAATGATTGCTTGACTTTTTCCACAGACTTTATTTCAAAATGATATAAGAAATAAAATCCTGAGAGCAGTGATTAAACACTATCTTTTTTTTTTTTTTTTTTTTTTATATAAGACTTGTAAATAATGTACACAGGTTAAGTTTGCAGTGGGAAGAAGAGAAAAGAGCTTAACTTTTTTTGATTTTGTGGTACCATACTGAATGCTGTTTATAGTATAATAAAATTTGTTTGACCAATGTTGTCTTTTGAGTTTTCTCTATTCATTAAATCATACAGCATGTGTTTTATTGGTTGGCATGGCAACAATGCAGATCCTGGGGTTATGAGTTCAAACACCACCACGGGTCACTGCCTGTGAGCTGTTTGGTGTGTTCTCCCTGTGTCTGTGTGGGTTTCTCCCGAATGCTCAGTTATCCTCCCACATGTTTGTAGGTAGGCAGTTGTTCATAAGTAAGTGCAAAGATGTGAGTGGGTTGTCCAGGGTGTGTTCCTGCCTTGCACCCAGTGAATCCAGGTAGGGCCTGTTGCGACCTTGAAATGTGAAAATATAGTTAAAAGAAAATGAATGACTACGGTTAATTTTTACGTTTGCAGTTAAGGTCTTACTGCTGAAGGATTGTTTTCTAAACAATAATTTCCTTGTTTAATTTTACAGAAATTACTGCCATCTGCTAAATTGGTCATGTTTAGCTCCTCCAAGTTGGTACGTTTGAAGTACCCACTGCTGTAGGGTGCCATCTGCTGGAGGTTGCCTTAATGGCAGCTGCTACTGTGCGTTATCTTAAAAAAAACAATGGCGTCTCTGAACAGCTGAGTCTTTTAACTCGGTCATCGTTTCTGTCCTAGGTTTTTAATGCTGTAATAAGCGAGCAACTGGTAAATTAATGAGTTGACCTGTATTGTTAAAAACAAATAGACTTTACAGCTCTGTATTCTGATGATCTTCTCTTAAAGGAATTTCAAGTTCAAAACAACTGAATTCAGAGTTTTCCATCCTCTTAACCCTGACTGCTCAATCAGCCGAAACAAACTCTCATTCTTTAGATTTGCACTGAAGCTAATGGAGGTTAATGAACAAAGGCTTAGTTAAAGTTCAGGCTTTAGCATGGATGCTACTACTGTTTTGAGCTTTTCCATTCTTTTAATAGATAACAGTGTGTCCCTCTGTGTCAAAATGACACAAGCGAGTGAACTTGGTCGCATAAGCTACTATCTTTTTTTCATGATCCTTAGTGGAACTTTTACAGTTCTGTGTGGGGCTCTTAATTTTGTCATCCTACCACCTGCCTTTAGAAATGACCCAGCTGTATGACATATGAGGACCGTGTGGTAATAGACAGGAAAATACAAAGTACATATAAAATAGGTGTCCGATATTTGCAAGGTATTTTATGAATACGGAATTCAGTGCATGATTAAATATAATCTAGCTAATGCTACCTGTTGAAACAGGCTGTTCTTTAGAGGCCACTGGAAACTGACACATGTACAGACTTGCTGCAGTCATTCCATTAAATTCTCAGTAGTAAGAGTATGAACTGTGTCTGTGACATCACAATCATGAAGATTTTTGTTATTGTTGATAGCTTGAAGAGGTCTTAGCTCAGCTATGATTCTCACATCATGTCTGAGCCCCTGTCTCCCCAGCCAGGCCTTTCAGGGCCTCACTTCAGCCCTGCTGGCTGTGGGATGCTGCTGTTTGCAGCTGGATGAATGTCAGTTCACAGCTTCTGGCTCCTGAGGCTTGCTGAGTCAGAGCTGTCTGTCTGCCTCAGCAGGTGAACACAGATACAAGGGGGTTTTGTACAAAGGCCTCATCCTCACTTTAGATTTTGTGGTGTGTTTTACAAAAGCTTTTCCAAGTAAAAATCGTTTGAGGTGAATCTAACATTTCAACAGCTCCTGAGAAAAATGTCAAAACAAAGGCAAAAATGGGTCCTGGGGATGTGGGTTTTAATCATTGCCTTGGTTCATTTTCTGAGGAGTTCTGTGTTTTCCTGTGTGTGTGGGGGGTTTACTTCAGCTGCTTAGCTTCCTCCCACAATCCAAAAACACAAATTAGTAGGTGGGCTGGTTGTGTGAAACTGTCTAAATGTGTATTTGTGTGAGTGTGTGATACCCTGTCCAGGGTGTGTTCCTGTCTTGACCCACTGTGGCTCTAAAGAGTATAAAGTTTTTACAGATGATGAGTGAAGGATTGAGTACATTTGGGGGCATCCTCTACAGCTCAGTGCAGCAGTGGGAGAACATGGACATGAATGTATTGAAAAGATAACTTTCTGTGTTATTGTGATAGTCCAATGTCATATGGTATGTGCCATGTGCCTCGGTTTGTTGCATGCAGTATTTATGTTCCTACCACAGGGGGGTGTCAGTTGACCCTAAATAGCCAGTTAATCTCAGCCTCTGTTTTGCAGAATCTGTCCTATTTAGTGTGTAATTAATTACGACTAATATTTGTGGGCACCAGCTCATTCAACATTTATTTTAAAATGAATAACATTAAAAATATTACAAAATCCATTTTTGTGGATTTTTAGTTTACTACACCATTTAAACAGATGTCCTTCATATTCTGTAAATAATTCATTATGAATAGATCAAACGAAACGCTCCAGAATGACTCGCATTTAATTCAACGTCAAGAAGGTTTTTTCCCTTCTCCAGTAAACAGACTAGACTAATTCGGAGATACATGTTTATCTTAGTTTGGTGTGTTCTCCCTGTGTCCGCGTGGGTTTCCTCCGGGTGACTGTCTGTGAGGAGTGTGGTGTGTTCTCCCTGCGTCTGCGTGGGTTTCCTCCGGGTGACTGTCTGTGAGGAGTGTGGTGTGTTCTCCCTGTGTCTGCGTGGGTTTCCTCCGGGTGACTGTCTGTGAGGAGTGTGGTGTGTTCTCCCTGTGTCTGCGTGGGTTTCCTCCGGGTGACTGTCTGTGAGGAGTGTGGTGTGTTCTCCCTGTGTCTGCGTGGGTTTCCTCCCACAGTCCAAAAACACACTTTGGTAGGTGGATTGGCTACTCAAAAGTGTTCGTGAGTGTGTGAGTGAATGTGTGTGTGTTGCCCTGTGAAAGATTGGTGCCCCCTCCAGGGTGTATTCCCGCCTTGCGCCCAATGATTCCAGGTAGGCTCTGGACCCACCACGACCCTGAATTGGATAAGCACTTACAGATAATGAATGAATGATTGAATAAATGTATGTTTATCTTTGGACAGTGACAATATATCGGATGATGCTTCATAACACCAAAGCACACATTATCAGTGTTTCACACACAGTAAACATTAGCATAAGGTCACATGTCATCCATTGTTGACATCCAGTAACACCGTCCCACTGCAGACCCCTACTCTACTGTAGATAGTGATTTTTTTAACACTTCAAAATAACATCCAACATTAATACCCATCTGTATTGTGTGAGGAGCCTTGAGTAGTGGTTGTTTTTGGCCTGAGCTGCAGTCTTTTGCCTTGTCTGTGCTTCTACGGAAAATCCTGCACTGCCCTTGTGCCTCAGACTAAGGTCTGGAATGTGCCAGAGGCATACGTTGTGTCGGACAGCTTTAAAGATGACAGGGAATGTTTTAGGGCCCTTAACTGTACTCTCCAGTGTCTTTGTTTCAAATATCTCTGGTGCAGGAATGTTATTAAATGTCTCATCTTGTGGACCCACAGTGGAGAAGAGTGGAGACAGGAGTTGCACAGAGCAGACAGGTGGCTTGGCTGGAGATCTGATAGAGGGAGAAAGTAAAGGCCAAGAGGAAATGTAAAATATTTAGTGCTGAGTAAGTGGGTTTGGCTTTCTCCGTGTTGCTTACTGTGTCTCTGAGGCATGCTCTGGAACATCAGTGTGCCATGTCCATTACAAACTCAAGAAGTACAACCCCAGTTCCAATGAAGTTGGGACATTGTGTAAAACATAAATAAAAACAGAACACCATGATTTTCAAATTCCTTTTCCACCAATATTCAATTGAATACACTACGAAGACAAGATATTTAATGTTCAAATGGATAAACTTTTTTTTTTGTTTTTTTTTTTTGCAAATATTCACTCATTTTGAATTTGAGGCCTGCAACATGTTCCAAAAATGTTGGGACAGGGGCATGTTTACCACTGTGTTACATCACCCTTCCGTTTACCAACACTCATTAAGCGTTTGGGAACTGAGGACACTAATTGTTGAAGCTTTGTAGTTGGAAATTCTTTCCCATTTTTGCTTAATGTACAACTTCAGTTGCTCAACAGTCCGGGGTCTCCGTTGTCGTATTTTGCGCTTCATAATGTGTGACACATTTGAAATAAGCAGAGACATCCCTGAAAAAGAGGTTGCTTGGATGGCAGCATATGTTGCTGTACCTTTCAGCATTAATGAAACACCTTCACAGAGGTCCAAGTTACCCATGCCATGGGCACTAACACACCCCCATACAATGAGAGATACTGGCTTTTGAACTTTGCAATGATAACAATCCGAACAGTCCTTTTCCTCTTTGGCTGGAGGACATGACGCCCATGATTTCCAAAAATGTGGATTCGTCAGAACACAGGATATTTTTCCACTTTGCGTCAGTCTATATCTGATGAGTTCAGGCCCAGAGAAGCCGGCTGCGTTTCTGGCTGTTGTTGATATATGGCTTTTGCTTTGAATGGTATAGTTTTAACTTGCACTTGTAGATGGAGCGACGAACTGTGTTCACTGACAATGGTTTTCGGCCTTGTCGCTTACTTGCAGAGATTTCTCCAGATTCTCTGAATCTTTTGATGATATTATGGACTGCAGATGATGAAATCCCTAAATTCCTAGCAATTGTATGTTGAGAAACAATTTGTTCACAAAGTGGTGAACCTCACCCCATCCTTGCTTGTGAATGACTGAGCCCCTCAGGGATGCTCCCTTTATACCCAGTCACCTCTTTCCAATTCACCTGTTCACCTGTGGAATGTTCCAAACAAGTGTTTTTTTAAGCATTCCTTAACTTTCCCAGTCTTTTGGTGCCCCTGTCCCAATTCATTTTGGAACGTGTTGCAAGCCTCAAATTCAAAATGAGTGAATATTTGTAATGTATTCAACTGAATGGTGGTTAAAAGGATTTGTAAATTGAAGTCATGTAATAACATAATTTTGGGAGTAGAACCATGCCAGAACTCCTCCTCTCAGCCCTATATATACCCTGCAAATTCACGTCATTTCTGTGTAAGACAAACTTGCTCCACCTCGTCTCCACCTTTTTCTTACATTAATTTATCCAACGGGGATCCGGCTTCATGCGCATTCATAAGCCACACTGAACTCCTCCCCAAAAACTTCTGAGTTCACCTCCCTGTTTCAGCCTCTATGGGCGTGGCCTGTACTAGCAAATCATAGTATTCTGTTTTTATTTCTGTTTTACACAATGTACCAACTTCATTGGGATTGGGGTTGTAGAATCTGGGAGTGAAATGTTAATAATTTTCAAACTCAAGAATGGTATTTAGGGGCGGCAAGGTGGGACAGCAGGTTAGTGTCGCAGTCACACAACTCCAGGGGCCTGGAGGTTGTGGGTTCGATTCCCGCTCCGGGTGACTGTCTGTGAGGAGTGTGGTGTGTTCTCCCTGTGTCTGCATGGGTTTCCTCCGGGTGACTGTCTGTGAGGAGTGTGGTGTGTTCTCCCTGTGTCTGCGTGGGTTTCCTCCGGGTGACTGTCTGTGAGGAGTGTGGTGTGTTCTCCCTGTGTCTGCGTGGGTTTCTGCCGGGTGATTGTCTGTGAGGAGTGTGGTGTGTTCTCCCTTTGTCTGCGTGGGTTTCCTCCGGGTGACTGTGAGGAGTGTGGTGTGTTCTCCCTGTGTCTGCGTGGGTTTGCTCCGGGTGCTCCGGTTTCCTCCCACAGTCCAAAAACAAACATTGGTAGGTGGATTGGTGACTCAATGACAAATGTTGACAAAATGGTGACAGATGTTTGTAGGTGTGAGTGAGTGTGTGTGTGTTGCCCTGTGAAGGACTGGCGCCTTGTGCCCAATAATTCCAGGTAGGCTCTGGACCCACCACAACCCTGGATAAGCGGTTACAGATAATGAATGAATGAATGAATGGTATTTATATTATATTTTGAATGATTTAATGATGTCTTGGTTTAAGGTTTGACCTAATAATTCAGAGCTCACAAACAGGCCATCTCAAGGAGATGGAACACCGGGAGCTTAGTTTCAATTACAGTTGCAATATTGTTACAAGTTGTGAAGCACCTCCTTGTAACTCACTCACTCACTCATAAATAATCACTATTTTTTAGGAATTCTGTGCTTTGCATCAATTATTCTTGACAGCCCAAGTAAAATAGATGAATTAATTGTCACACGATGTTACATGGGTGCTAGGCCATTCTCTGTACAGCAGTAAAACTGACTTGTAATTGACATTGTATTAAGTTTCATGGCATAGTTTTAAAAACGATTTCTCAAGGAGGTTCCTACTTAAGCGTTCAGTGAGTGTAACTCTATTTTGGTCACGTTTATTATCACGTTTATGCCTACAGTCTGGATCACCAGGTAAAGCCTGTTAAAACCAGTCACAGGACTGTCACAGTCTTTGAGTAATAATTTAACTTGATGCAGATTCTTGCTAAAATTATTCGTCCCCAGATTCAGTATCAGCTAAAAACTGAGGAGATGGTCAAAACCCACAGTGTGGGATCCCTGTGACCTTCTGGGTAATGGTTGATCACCCATTACAACATTTTCTGATTTACTAAACTGACCATGTGGAAATCTGACACCCTTGCATAGGTCAGACTCAGAGAGTAATGGATGACATTTGAAAGCACATGATCCAACACTCCAAGAAATCAGAAATTCATGGAAATCAGCCCCATCCATGCGTCATTAGTGGAATATTCACTCTGGTCACTTTGTTGTGCTCAGCGTCTCGGTGTATGACACTGGAGCAGTGTGGCAGCACCCTAAGTTCAGGCTCGTATTTATAATCCATTGCCACTGTGAGTGTACCAAATGCAAGTGATTATTTCCTCTTTTGAAATGATCTGCAATTTTGAAGACAAGGCCAGCCATTTTCTGAGTTTGGAAAACTTCTCAACTTCTCATTACTGTCAAGTGGCCCAGTTTTCTCCTCGTAGCCCACTGTGGCACACTGCAGTAACGTGCATATCTCAGTTTCAGGAGCCAGTGACTTATAAAGAATGTGCTCAGAAAGTGCCACCATCATTACAGGAGTGTCACACTGAGTTTATCCCAACAGCTCAGTGTAAAGGAGTCAGTGCTGTGGTGAGCCATTTATCGGTTACAGTTATTTGATGCTGTGCTGAGACTTGGCCCAGTTTGGGAAGGAAAGACTTTAGTTGTGACCTTGAAAACATTTTGGTTGGAAGTAAACTGTCCAGAGAAAGTGTAATCAAGGGCACACTGAGTTGTGTGAGGTTCAAGGGGCTGTCTACTTGACTGCAAATGCTTTAAATACACAGCATGTCCCAGAGTTTTTAAAAGCATTTTATAATCACTGATGTCAGTTACGTTAGGGTGCACCCTTTAAGGACCCAGTTTTGCAGATTATCAGCTTGCATAATCACATAACCACATTAACTGGAATGCTTAATTAATCGTTGTGTATTCGTATGTTGTTTTTGTATCAGTTCAAACAGATCACAAAGTTGTTGCTTTTTTGTTTTTGTTCCTTGTTGCACCACCCAGCTCTCGCTAGAGCTTTCTTTAGGCAACAATCCAATGAATGTTTGAATCTCTTCAAAAGACCACTGTACAAGCTGTCGTTGTAAGTCAGATAAAACCTAATATCCTTGCTACTGTAGCAAAACCCATATATGGCTAGTTTGTGCTGGGTTTCATCGTGATTAACACGTCTTTCTGCAAGGTTTATATGTCATTCTTTAATCCCCATCCCGATTTCTTGAAACCACAAGTGAGCAGGTACTAAAAAATAGCCAGGTACCACATTTCCCTAATGGAAAAGCAAAAAAAAAATGCTGAGTAGAGTCAAGTTGAATAGTGTAGGTACCATGCAGTTAAAAACTGCCATAAGTCATATGCAGAGTCATTGCAGACTACTGTAACCTGCTGAGCCTTGTGGGCTTGGATTTGTAGTGCAGTGATTATATGGCTGCATTCTTATTCAAAATGTCACTGTGGTCTTTTTTTGAGCTAAAATTGCCACCATGTTCGATTATCCTTAAAAGCAGAATAAGGCAGCGGTTGGGGTGACATTAGTTCTTTGCCTCAAAGAAAAAGCCCCTCCTGAGTAAGGGTGTTTTCATTAAACACTGTGAGATTTGGAGGCTATCTGCTTCAAACAAGAGCTTATTCCCACATGAGACACAACAGTAATGCAGACTTGGATCAAAAGGGCAGTGGTAGACTGTCCACAGCCAAACCTCAAATTCAAACGGTCAAAAAGAGAGAGAGAGAGTAAAAAGAGTAGCATCCATTTACTTTGTTCAGAAGATGAGTTTTGGTTAAACTGGCTCAATATGCAGTGACACAGATTAAGGTGCTGGATATACCAAATGAAATGTTTGTGATGTTGATGTTGGAAGCATCTACTGACACTTTTGAGTCACCAATCCACCTACCAACATTTGTTTTTGGACCGTGGGAGGAAACTGGAGCATCCGGAGGAAACCCACGCAGACACAGGGAGAACACAACACACTCCTCACAGACAGTCACCTGGAGGAAACCCACGCAGACACAGGGAGAACACACCACACTCCTCACAGACAGTCACCCGGAGGAAACTCGCGCAGACACAGAGAGAACACACCACACTCCTCACAGACAGTCACCCGGAGCGGGACCAGAACTCACAAACTCCAGGTCCCTGGAGCTGTGTAACTCCGACACTACCTGCTGCTCCACCATGCCGCCCTAGGTTTGTAATGTTGCTGTTTAATGTTTTTGAACATTAGAGATGTGTGTGTGTGTGTGTGTGTGTGTATAAACCATGTAAACTGTGAGCATATAGATTACAAAACGATCAAATGCCCATTATATTTTGCATAGCTCATAAAGCTGTCTATATAAATGAAACTCAGCATGATTCAAGTGTCCACAGTGAAAGTGAACTCTTAACTGACCCCTGTGACCTGCTTCATTCGAGCAATTTCTGAAAACTCTCACTTGCTTTAACCAGCGTGACTAAACGATGTATGGGATATTAATGTTTACCAGACTTACAAACACAAACACACACACACACACACACATACACACACACACACGCACACATACACACACACACACAGTTTGCCCCTCAACAGGATTATGTTGAAACCATTTTACAAATAATGCAGAAGGGTAATAATATTTTTATTAACATATCATATTGTGTATGAATGAATAAGTACACCCTGTCCAGCCAGCCACATTCTGAACAACAACACTTTCTGTTTGTGTGTGTGAGAGAGAGAGAGATCTGTCCAGGGTGTGTTCCTGCCTTGTGCCTAATGATTCTGGGTAACACCCACAACCTCCCTGATCAGAATGAAGTGGCTATATAACTATAAGTTTTAGTTTAAAAAATGATGACATTATATACACTTGCTTTATTGATGTTGTAGTTGAAAAGAAGTATAACATACTTAAATATACCATGTACTGTAACTTTAAGTACACTATTTCTATTATTGTTTAATGTATTTGGGAAATAGAAGGCAAACCCTAACTATATATGTTGCTCCTTTAAAGGAACACTAGATAGTGTTTATATCGTAAAATAATGGCTTCAAAATCACTGTGATACTCCACTGACCTGTAATAGGGAGAATAGAGCCTCTGTCTTCGTACTCTGGGCTCAGCACTGCAGAAAAAGCACTGTGTAAATTTTTGAGGTGGTCAGGAAACCACGCTTCCTCCCACTCCCCCTTGATTTCAGAACAGTGCTGTAATGAAGTCACACTGTGGCGTAATTTTGGGAGCCAGACCATGCGCCAATCACCTCTCCACCGCTCTATTCATACCCCTTCACTCTCACTTCATCCCTGTGTTGAACAACATCGCACCCACCGCCACCTCGTCTCCTCCCTTCACCGCATTACGCACACACATCCAAGCCACCCAGAACTCCAGCCCAAAACCTCCTGAGATCTTACCTGGTGTTCCTTTAACCTTGTGGCATTGCTATAGTTTTTCCCATTACTTTAAATTCAGCAATTTGTAGAAGCGTGTTCTCTGTAGAGGATGTTATAACTCGCTTGTACCTGGAAAATCAACAAGACGTGTTGTTATGCTGTTAATCAACAAGGCACCCAAAGATTAAAACTAGACTGTGGTTTTAATAGTTACTTAATGTTCAATGATATAATTGTAAATTATAATAACAATAGGCTGCAATCATTGTTCAATGAAGTGTAAAAACACAGACCTCTGAGAGTGTCCTTCAATTCCCAGAGGCTCTCAGTAAAAAGAGCTTAGGACCTTAATTAATTGCAGTGATGCTTTGTGCTTATCCCAACCCTCATCTATTATTTTTTATTGATGTCAGTTCTCTCTGTGTGTGAAGCAGAATGCTGTTTACACAGTTTGGGCTTGATAGCAAGTCCAGACAAAAATAAGTGCTACATTTAATTGTTTTTTTTTCCCTACAGATAAGACAAAACAAGATGAAATTAAATGATTTAGAAACCACACATTAACAGCAGTAATAAATGTGGTGTGTTTGTCAGAGCACACAAATCAAATGGAAAGATAACTAATTGTTACATTTCTTGAGGTGGGGTGGTGCTTTTATAGACATGTTTGTGAACAGCTCATGTTGTGATCTGTCATCTATCGTGTGTTCCCATGGGGGGAGAGGGAGGCCTAACAAACATCTGACCTTCAGAAAGCCGAGCTCACTCCCACTGTGAATTAGACCTTCTCTTGTACAATATTAGAACATTGGAACCTCCCATGGAAACTATATATATATATATATATAGTTTCCATGGGAGGTTCCATGTATATATATATATATAACAAATTAGGAGCATCCTATATTTATGTACTTTCCTGCCAAAATGGCCATTAAGGACAAAGTATGTACCATTTTAATACAAAATAAATTTCTGAGCATTATTAACTCCATAAAAAGTAATGAAACAGCCACATATGAGCCTAAGACAACCATCTCCAATGCCAATAATCAGCTAGAGGGTCATTAATTCCACTAGATTTGGGGTTGGTAACCAATGGGTATGTGTTATGTGAAGTGTTGGAGCACCAACCAAAGCCTTTTGCTGCATTACTGAAGGGCAAACTGCTTATTAATACCCTTGCTTGGATGCTGGATGTGCCTTGCGCCCAATGATTCCAGGTAGGCTCTGGACCCCCCGCGACCCTAAATTGGATAAGCGGTTACAGATAATGGATGGATGGATGCTGGATGTGGTGTTCACATGCTCTGGGCTATGTGTTGTTATACATTTAATTTCCCCCACTAGAGGGCGCTGTTTCTCATGTGTGAAAATATCGTTAAGGGCCATGAAGTTGGTAACATGTATGAATGAATCTGATTGAATCGATTCATTTGAAATATACGCTCCTTCCAAATTCACAGTGTGTGTTTGCACACGTTTTTAATCTATTAGATAAAGTTATGAGAATGTTCGGCTTATGGTTCATGCCAAAGAGAATGTTTCATTTAGTTGATCATTCAGTGAACCGTGTATTTTAATGCATGAGTCAACCCACTGAAGTTCAGAGAAATGTATCGGCTCAGCAGGACGAGCCATTTTTAAATATCATAGTAACGGCGATATTGAACCTGAGGCTTAGTGACCGTTAACTGTAGCAGGGAGCAGAGAAAGTAGAAGATTCTCGCTTGACGCTGTGTTAAACGCAAAGAAAAGTCGCTTTTCTGGAACACCCTTATGTAAATCAGTTAAGAAGCTCGGTTATTTGTTTCCTCGCCGTCGTGTCGTTAAGTTACTACTCAGGTGAATCCTCGGTCTTCCGCCCACCTCTGACGTTGGCGGACCGAGGGCTGTTACAAATATGAAGCGGACCCGTTCAGACTTCGAGCTGTTTTCGTTCTGACTCTGAAACTTCAGGACTACAGCACTCTTTCTCATGTCGACCTGAGGGACAACCAAAGACACACACACACACAACGAGGTATACTTGTCGGTAGCTATTGTTTCTTTCTCTCTTACCTTCAAGGTCCGCTCACGTTTGATTTGCCGAGGGTTTTTGGTCAGAGTCCTGGCAGTGCTGATTTTCTTCATTATTCAGGATGGTTTATTTTACTCTGACATTGCTTCAGTGTTTTGAAGTCGGACTTGGAAGTGCACTTGGAAACACTGTTTCTGTTTGAATGCATCCTTACTGGTCACATCCCTTCAGAATAAAGTAGTGCGAACGACTGCTTGGAATTTTATGTATCTAATTTAAGTCGTCGGTACTCCTTAATTTATTCCGAAGGGATGTCCCAAGCAGGCATCCTTAGTTTCTTGTCCATATTGTTATAATTGTAGTTTCTGTAGAAAAAACAGGTACAATAGCTACATTATTGTTCACTAAATATACAGTAGACAGTGTAAAAGTACAAATGTACTACTAAAGTACAGTAGTGAACCTTAGGTGCTTTACATTCTCCTCTCCTGAGGGAAAGGTTAATATTTGTAAGTTTTCATAGTAGAAACCTAAAATACATAAATACAAAACCTACATAAAAGGTCTGGACTTGACTCAATATGTATGAAATAAATGCACCTTAAAATTCTACAGTTAAAACAGGGTATTGCAAAATTATGTTCCCATCCTAACAGCACTGAAGATGTACCTTTGTGGGTAACATCACAGCGACAGTGAAAGGTACCACCACAGTGAAAGATTTTTGTACCTTTCATACCCTCAGGGATAGGTCTTCAGTACCTTTAGACAGGGAAAATAATTCTGCCATTAATATCTGTTTAAAACAGTTTAAATCCAAAAATGAAGAGAGAAATTACTGTACATTTATCGAACACAACTGGACTTTAAGTACAGTTATACCTCAGAGGGTGCGTTTACACTGGCAGTACTCGCAGTGAACAGCATTGTAACCTGTTTTTCTGACAATACCAGCCAGGTGACAATCTCACAGAAACAGATTAATTTCTATTTCTTTTTATTCAGAACTGAAGATGTGTGGAGGAGACAAAAATGTTGGACAATAAGTTTCAACCGTTTGTTTTTTAGGGCTTGTGTCCTGACACTTGCTTTAAAAGAAGAAGGAGAAGACGATAAAAGAGAAGAAGACGTCCGCCTCAGAAATGAGCAGCGCAAAGAATAAGTAAGTGACTGAGGATTTTGCATTTTGAGTGGAGAAAGTTGTTTTCACTGATTTGCGACGCATAATAAAAACAATTCATAACAAGATTATCAACAGTTTAACACAAAACATTGTTAATGATTAATATATCACTATAACTTTATAAAACATTAACAAGCATTGCTTAAATAACGCAGAAATGATAAGGTAATAGTGACCTGTTCTATCTGATGGAGTTGACAGGGATAATAATGTAGAAATAAATTAATTAATTAATCTTTTGTCTGAGTGGAGAGTGGTGTATTTGATTTTTCCTGCAAATCTACAATAAGAATCAACATTAAAACGATTTGGATTTATTGAGTTGTTTATCATCATTTCATCATCATCATTATCTGTGAGTGCTTCTCCAGTTCAGGGTCGCGGTGGGTCCAGAGCCTACCTGGAATCATTGGGCGCAAGGCGGGAATACACCCTGGAGGGGGCTTGAGTTGTTTAATGTTGTTTTAATCTTTATTAAACAGTTAAAACAGTCCTTTCTGATGTAGTCTTGTTGCGCATTTATGAGAATTGTGCTCCAGGGCCAATATCTGATATTTATCAGGTGTCGGGTTTAAGTTCACTACAGCCACATGTATTAGAATCCTTCAGCAGCACACTTGATATAAAATGAAGAATTACAGATGTACTGTACTATATCTGTTGATACTGACGCATAAACATGGAGATAAAAAAATGAAATGGGGTCTAAAGCCACCTGAATCAGCATTACACAGAAATATAAACTGTACTTATAGAGGGCACTTTAGAGGGTCGAAGTATCAGCCAAATATAAACATCTGTGTGATATAGGCATCTGCTGATACTGATTACATTTTTTTTGCGACACTGTTTCTGTTACAGACCAGGCAGTAATAAGAACCATATCAAACAGCCGTGCACATGTTCTGTTTTAATTCTCCTGCTGGTTACACCATGTAGCATTACCCCTTTGGACTTGACTTGCCCTTTACTAGTATTGTTTTATTTTAAAACAGAATGGAGAATGTAGAGTTTAGTTTACAGACTATTTTGAATAGACTAAAGCTTCAAAAGTCTAAACTAAAAAAATAGATTAAAAAAAAGAAAAGAAGAGCATTTAATTTAATTGTTTTACCACTGGCTCTTTTTAATTTCAAAGACGTTTTGTTCTACTGTAACACTCTTGTTCACATAACACAGATATGATTTCAGAGTTCCCAAATATAGAACAACTCTGAATTATTTACTTGAATTACCTTTTAAAAAGCTTTCTAAAACTCTCTCAAAAAGTACCTGCAGTGACCAGCAGTTTTTGGGGAGTGGGTAGTTCATAGTTGACATATGAAATGATTTTTTTTAACTTAGCTGATTTGTCCATTTTTAATGGAGTCAGCTCTGGAACATAGCTTTGTGCTTTCTGTTGCAGTTTATGTGAGTCTGGGCTCATTTCAGAAATGTTTAAGGACGTATATGTCCTTGTAAATGTTTGGTCTGGTGCATACCATATATTAAAAGCCATAGAGATGCTTAGGGAAAGCAGTGGGCTTAATAGTTTAGAATTTCTTTGCCCACAGTTTGCTAAAAGCCTGTTGTGTCGGCATGTGTTCCATAGGTGGCAATAAAGTTTTGGGGAGACAGAGCACTAAAGAGGGGCAAAGCAGACCTCTGTTCACTAAAACCCCTAATGTCCTTCTCTTCTATCTGGAGAAACTTAGTTTAAGTTTAGTTAAACTTAGTTTAAGTTTAGTTAAGTACCACCTCCATACCTTTAGCATTTTTAAATGGGTGCAGGTGCCCTTCATAAAAACCACACGTTTATGAAGTGGTACCTGTAACCTAGGTCACAAGAGGTCAGAAAACATAGTCATTTTGTGTGTTTAGCCTTCTGAACAGAAGTAAATGGTCGGTTATTAATAGCTGTCTACACCTGACTATACTGTGGTGCTGACTCAGGATGCAGTGAGAGTGCATAGTGCTCAATCACGCTTTGTGGTTTCAAAAGTCATGTGCCAGAGGAAAACCACTGACAAACATCCCTCTTTATCTCTCTCTCTCTCTCTCTCTCTCTCTGTCTCTCTCTCTCTCTCTCTCTCTCTCTTGCTCTCTCTCACTGTCGTATTTGTCCTTGCTTGCAATTCGCAAAATTCTCAGAGAAAAACTAAAAGACTCAGGAAGACAAATATAGAAAAAAAACATTTTAAAAAAGCAGTGAGAGATAAATATTTTGTTTCCTGTGTAACAAATTGAACTTTCAATTATGGCACAATATATACACAGTAGTTGACATATTTAGAACACACACAGGGGTGGTGCAGCAGGTTAGTGTCGCAGTCACACAGCTCCAGGGACCTGAAGGTTGTGGGTTTGATTCCCGCTTCGGAAGACTGTCTGTGAGGAGTTTGGTGTGTTCTCCCTGTGTCTGCGTGGGTTTCCTCCAAGTGCTCCAGTTTTCTCCCACAGTCCAAAAACACACGTTGGTAGGTGGATTGGCGACTTAAAAGTGTCCGTAGGTGTGAATGTGTGTGTGTGTGTTGCCCTGTGAAGGACTGGCGCCCCCTCCAGGGTGTATTCCCGCCTTGCACCCAATGAATCCAGGTAGGCTCTGGACCCACCGCGACCCTGAACTGGATAAGGGTTTACAGATAATGAGTGAACGAATAAAAGAACACACACAGACTAGTTTTTCTTAGGTTAAGTATGAAGTGTCTGTAGTTCCATTTAGTTCACTGCACAAAGTTTCACTAAGCTCTGTTCACAATGAGACAATGTAATTGTTCAGTGTTCTTTAAATACTGGTGATATGAACTGTATACTCAGAGTTTATTCTGGGAAAATATCACAATGTTGATAGAATACAGTAAAGCTGGTGGTACACAGTGCACGAGAAGTTAATATGCAATTGCATGTAAGACTGGTGTTTGGAATTATATGGTAATGACCCTTTATTGTACCTTTATGCACAAAAAGAGAGTGTATAGTTTTTTTTAAAAAAGATTTTAGTTGCAGGAAAATGTCTTATTCAACAGTGTCTAATATACTTAGTTGTGTTTATGTCTTTGTCGATGACCGGTAGTATTGAATGTGTTTCATACTTTAAAAAACTCAGCCCCAACAGTACACAAAAAAGCCAGTAATGTGCAAATCATATTTGTTCTGGTGTGTTTGAGGTACTTGGCATTTTATCAGTTTGTGAAAAAAATCACAATTTGTGATTCACACATTGTGCTGCATGGAAGAGTAGTACATGGGGAAATATGTGTTCTCTTAAAGAGTAACTGAAACCGCAGAAAGTATTACTGTAAATTTATATTATTCATACTGGTAAAATATTAACTTATTTAAACAAATGAATATAACACCCTTTATCTGTATCAACTAACTGATCTCTGAAACCGACAAAAAAACACACCCATGCACACATGTAACAATCCTATTTCACAAGACACATTTAAAAGTGTGGTAAGCGCCTCTCTGCAAGCTCAACTTTATCTCTTTATTGTATTTTAGTACTGTGGTGTTTTGCATTAATGCCTCTCACACCTCTCTTACACCTGTGAAAGCTAAGACCCAAAAGACAGAGAGAAAGTGAGAGAGAGGGGGTGGGGAACTCATAGGCTGTGATTCACACTTTACGAGGAAACAATAACCATTGGCATTTTTCTATTGAAGGGGAAAGGCTTCACCCCCACCTTTTACTCAACTACTTTGCACCCAGTTAGTACATTTACATACAGATTACATGAAATAGAGAAAAACACACCAAACTCCTCACAGTCACCCAGAGGAAACCCACACAGACACAGGGAGAGCAAACCAACTCCTCACAGACAGTCACCCGGAGGAAACCCACGCAGACGCAGGGAGAGCAAACCAACTCCTCACAGACAGTCACCCGGAGGAAACCCACACGGACACAGGGAGAACACACCAACTCCTCACAGACAGTCACCCGGAGGAAAACCACGCAGACACAGGGAGAACACACCACACTCCTCACAGAGAGTCACCTGGAACAGGACTTGAACCCACATCCTCCAGGTTTCTGGAACTGTGTGATAATACTAACCCTAATATCATGCACTATACCCTAAAAATAATACTGTCTGAATAATACTTTGAAAAGTTAAGATTATGGATTTCTTGGTGCATAGTGCTATATACATATTTTGCAGAGGAGAATAAGCATTACTGGTTTAAAAATCTTAAACGTCATGTAGATATTTTCTTTTAAACCTCCTTCACATTAATGGAAAAACTTATTTTGAGAGAATTAAATGATTAAATGTCTTCTGTGCTCAGCTCATTATAAGAAACCCTCAAACAGGAAATGAATTTATTGTAGTCATGTTATGAGCTCCTACATTATACCCCCTAGAGATGCTCACCTAATCCTCAAAGGTCAGATGATTGTATGCTAGCCACGTGATGCCCCACCTGCCTGTTAGCATGGTATATAGTGTGTGCACGTGTGTGTGTTTGGGTGGGGAGGTCTGTGTGGCGTTACTGAGGCCAGACAGACGAAGTTTCTCATATACAATGGGTGGGTGTGAACTGTGTTTATTCATATGTATTCTGGCCATGTGGAAAGTGTTGCGCTGGTCACTGTTACTCTCTTCAGCTGATCTGGGATCTGTACATGGCTGTCCAACTATCACCTCTTGACCCTTCAAAGCCAATTAACATCTAGCAGAGACACTCAGCTTGCACCCCTCCCTTCCCTCCCTCCACAACAAGGATTATCGTTCCAGTGTCTACCTGATAGCTCTTTGTGTCCCCAGCAAGGGCAGGAACGTGTATCATTACCCCTGCTGTCTGTCTACCACCTTAGGGCTGGATCCAGAACCAGAATTGCCCCCCTTGTTAGCGATTTCTGCTAACCTGGGACCATGGCTAGCCTTAGCTCTAGCAGTAACATACTGCAGGTGAACCAGCCGAGGTGCTATGGCTCAACACTGTCTCTAGAAGAAAAATGTGAGCAGTCTTTTTTCCTCTTTTACTATTACAGGATGGAGGATGAGGCGGTGTTAGACAGAGGGGCATCTTTCCTTAAGCACGTCTGCGATGATGAGGAAGTTGAGGGTAAGGATTCTCTTAAAAATTGTTTCAGCATTGTGAATTTTTTTGTTGTTGTCCAAGCTTCATTGGCATGTCGTAGCACACCTGGTGGTTTCCTTTATGTGGCAGACAAATGTCAATTCAGTACAGAAGAGATTTTTTTCTGTGGATATTCAGTTATTTTATAATTGGCCCATTTTTAGTTGAAGTGGTGTAATGAAGATGTAGTGCAGGATCACGTGACATTGTGTTTACTTAGCTAATCACCTCCTGGTCTACTTGGCCAACAAACTTGGACAATTATCAAGTGTGTGTAGGTGTTTTATGTATTGTGATTGTTTCAGAGATTTTTTTAGATTTTGGAGGCCATTGCTTAACCTTCTTTTAAGGCTGATAATAAATAGTGCTCCCAATCAATTTTAAAGCCATGTGAAACCTAGTATTTTGTTTTTAGGGTTAAGTTGCCACAGCAAGGTGTTAGACATTTTACATTACAATCAGATCAGCCAAAACCTAAAAGGTAGCAGTGAAATCTTGCTTTTATTTGCTTGTTTTAATTTATTTTGACCTTAATTCGTTTTCTTATATATATATATATATTATGTCAGTATCATTTAGTATTAATTAGTTTCCATCAGGAAGGTCCCTTTTAGTTCTTAAAACACATCCTGATTAGGGATTAAGTAAAGGCGCCAGTACACACTAGGTGGTCTTGACATTTATCGCTTTGAATGTTGAAAGTAGATTATAGCACTACGAAGGTCATTAGAGTGAGAGTAAAATTAAAATCATGTTAGATGTATCTCAGGTACCAGTTTATTCTAATCAGTGTACTTTTTAAAGACTGTGATATTTCCTTTCACCTCTGACTGAACTCTCACACAATCCCTCCACTTCCTCTAGCCAGAGTGAAGCTGAGTGTTCCCAGGTTGTATGACTAAATCCCTTATGGTGGACACTTCCTATTCCACTTACCTACTTAGTCATGTCTTTGTCAATGCCAAAGAAGTCTCAGATAAGTTCAGGTTAGCACAGTGGGGGGTTTACCTTATTTTTAAGCAAGTTGCCTTTTACATTGAACCAATAGAAGTGCACAAAAATGTCTTAGAAATTTGCATTGGTTCCATCAAATTGTATTCGATGTAGCAAAATTTTTCCTTTTTGTTAGATTACTATTCAGAGGCTTTGTTCTGACAAAGATAAAATAACTATGGCTTCGTTTGAATGTTTGTTTGGAAAGATATTTTTGTATACAATTAAGTATTATAGCCTATTGTTCAAAGTGAATTAACATGTACTGTTTATAAACAATGAGCCAGCATGTGGTTGTTTTTTAAACTTCATGGCTGTGTTAGCATGCTGGGCATGAATGTATCTGTGTTGCCCAACTCTCTGCTGTGGAACGCACTGTCCCAGCTGCTCTGTTACTGGGGAAACTGGAAGTACTGAGCTGTGGCAGCCACAAGGCTCAGCCAGACGTAGGGAACTTTATCCAGTGATAAACAGTGTGCCACTCTAATTCAGGCTGTTTTCTATGGCCTTTTAGAAACGGGTTCTTCCAAAATGGACAGGAAGCCTGCTACAAAGCTGGGCAAGCAGTTCCACCCTCCTCACCTCTCCTTTTCCTTCTGTTACTTTTTCTTAACATGTACTCCCTTTTCCTCACTTAACGCTCTTGCCATCAGTGTTATTTATTCCCCCTCCCTTTTCTTTTTTCTTTCTTTCTTTCTTTCTTTCTTTCTTTCTTTCTTTCTCACATTGATGACAGATTACCTTGAATCTTCATATTTAACTTTGAAGCAAATAGCAAATCTATGTTTGATACAGGTTTGTTTCACTGAATTTGTTTTACAGCAGTTTGAACATCTGTAGGTTATTTATTGTGGAATATGCAAAATAATTATAACGTGAACAAATTCCTTTTATATACTTAAATGTTTAAATTATTTTTATTGTGACTCTGCTTGGGGCTGAAATGTTCACTAAATTAATTGGCAGTAATTCTCTCTCTGGATTTTTGTGATAAAGATATCTGAAATGTTGAGAAATTGAATAGCGTTTGAGAAATCACAGCTTTGATAGTCTTTGTAGAACCTTCTTAATTTGCATTGGAATAGCCTTTAAACATTTTATTTTGGCTTTAGTTTAGAGAGTGGACTGGTTCTGTGGGCTGAGTGTTGATGAGAAAGAAGAATGAAGTCTTAACAGGAGTGTTGCTAAAGCTTTGGAGAGGGCGAACAGCAGTATTGAGTGCTGTAAAATTACTTTTGCATTGACGTTGTTGTTGCATACATTTGGACATCAAATGATAATGTTACAGTGAACTCAGTTACAGTGCATCATTTAGTTGTGAACACACAGCTTGTAAAATCTCTGTACAAAAGTACAAAATGAAATGGGTTGCTCTGGAGCAGCCAAACATGAGCCTAAAATCACCATATTCATTGCCAAGTGTTTGTTAGAGGTGTATAAAGTGACCAAGAATTGGGCTGTGGAGCAGTGGAACTGCATATTTTTAGGGTGAAGGTGCTCCATCTAATTGGGATGAATCGGAGTGGGTTAGAACTAGAAACATCCCACATGCCTCACTAATGCTCTCATGGGTGAACACTTTAAAGTCATCACAGAAATACTTCAACATCTAGTATAAAGCCTTCCCAGAAGTGTAGTGGCTATTACCATTACAAAGGGGAAAACCTTTATTAACAATCCACATTCCAGATCCTCATCTATCTATCTATCTATCTATCGTTACACTTATATAGCGCCTTTCTAGATACCCAAGGACGCTTTACAATCCACACTGCTCAGAACACTCAATCCACACACTGAGAAGCAGCAGCCAAACGTGCATAGCGTACTCTCGACCAGGAACGACCGTCCACCTGGAGGACTGCATCGGGCACTAGGATTTCACTAGGATTTTCTGGGCGCACACACATTCACTCACACAGCAGAACAGTTATTAGACAGAAGCCAATTCATCTACCCTCCATGTTTTTTGGACTGTGGGAGGAAACCGGAGCCCCCGGAGGAAACCCACGCAGACACGGAGAACATGGAAACTCCACCCAGATGGGACTTGAACCCAAGATCCCAGCGCTAACCACTAAGCCATGTGTAAAGCATGTATCATTAGCATATTATTTGGAACAGTGAAATATTTGCTGAGATGTTAAGGTTATTAATATAGGATAGGATATATAGTATAGGATATTAATATATAACATCTGTTGAGACTGATACTTTTTCCTGGTGGTGGCAAATATGTTCTGTCAGTCCTGATGGCTTGTAGCTAATTATGTGAGTAGACTAAGTTGTGTATAATTTAAAAGCCAGAAAACACAGAAGGGAGAATTTTTTTGCTAAGTCTGTCTGGTTTAGCTTTCCTGAGATTAGTTTGTACTCAGGCCAGGTAATTATTACATTGTCTTGTTTTGATACAAATGCTAAAACACGGTACTGAGCATGTCATAATGTGTTTTGAAAGGTTACAGAACAGGTGGCCCCAGTATTTGAGAAAATGCGGTGTGACTCAGCATTGAAAGTTCATATTTTCTACTGATTCTTTTCAGACAAAATATATGGTTCAAATGTCTAGTGCAAATTCTTCTTTTGAGGACCTGACAATTATTTTTGGGCTGTCCTCTTAAATGGGAAATTAGGCTATTTCCTGTATAGACTACATTAAGGAAGTGGTTGGCATTTATTTACATCCTTACTTTGGTAAGAACACCATAGGTCTCTCCCAGTGGACCGTGAGGAAACAATTGACACAGAGCTCTAAGCTCAATGTCTTGTAGAACATTTCCTTTCTCAGACTTGCCATGGAGGTAGCTTCCTGTAGATTTGAATGTTCAGAGTGCCCAAGCTGTTTTAGACAGCTGAACCTGACTGAAAAAAGCAATACCCTTTTGCTTGGTTGAAATGCGTGAGGGAGCAAACACAGTGTTAACATGTGAGCTGAAGTTCTGTTGTAATAAAATAAAAGCATACGATAAACATTAATGAAGTTCAATTCAAATTCAGTTAAAAAATACTATAATGCCATAGAACTGTCTACTGATATAAAAGAGCAATCCCCCGTTTCTCCTGAGACCATTTGACAGACACTGCACAAACTTATAAAAGTACTACATTTTGCTGATGCAAGTTATAATTAAAATGAATCTTTAAACTTCACTGCACTTATTTGTGATCATGTCTGACTTGTTTCAAGATCATTGTCTCTTTTTGCTTCCAGGCCACCACACCATCTACATCGGTGTGCATGTGCCCAAGAGCTACCGGCGACGGAGGCGTCACCGCCGGCGCACCAGTCACAGGGAAAGAAAAGAGAAAGTGATGGAGAATGCCTTGGACAGGTCGGACGCCGAAAACACTGAGGAGGCCAGCAACAGCATCCTCAAACCTCTCAGTAAGTGCCTGCCAAAGAGCCTTCAGCTCACATTAGTGCCTGGTTCTCCTTCAGAAAGGCAGTCTTTTAAAGGCACACACACTCACACACACACATACAGCCTCAGGCCAAAGCTACTGCTAACTCAACTTCGTCAGAACCAATATCTAGAGCTGCCCAGGCAGTGTATGAGTATGTTTGGACAGGCCAGAGCGAAGGCCCCTCTGTGTAAGTAATAGTCACTCTAAATAGGCCATGATTGCCTGATGTGAGTCATGGAGAGAAGGATGTGTGTATGTGCAGCTGAGATATCTAATGGCCAGGGAGATTTGACCTGAGGGGGATCAGTTAGAAGGCGTTTCTTCCGATTTGGACACTGAGCCTTTAAATGGTCCCTAATGATGTCTGTAGGGGCAAGGGATAGAATGGGATAGGGAGCGAGAAAGGAAGAAAACGAACACGAAGGAGGAAGAGGGAGACAAAGGAAGTGTCAGTCATGTATTTGAAAGTCATGCGACCAGCCCATTCGCCTACATAAGACCAAGATTGGATGCAGCTTTGTGATAACACTGTAGGATATTGTAGGCACCCTTTCACTTTCCCCTCACTGTGCACAGCTGTTAATGGAAACTTCCCACAGGCGGGATGTAGAGTTACACTCTGCAGGAGGCTCATAGCTTACCTTATCTTCACTGTTCTGCTAAGCATTTACTCTCACAATGTCCCCATTTAATCAAAATATGACTTAGAATGGAATCACGGTGGGCATACAGCTATATAACTTTATATACTAAATACGTTGTATACGTTATATGGAAGTCACATTGATCTACAGCAGGGCTTGTCAAAAGAGAGATTCACAATTTTTAAACCAAGAAAAACCTTTGTATGTTCACTCTACCCGCATCTATTCATTATTTTTTTTTACATGTTAGTGATTTTCTGTAGAGAATTGATATTGTGAGGTAGAAGATTACCACAAGCTTAAGGATAACAATGTGCTGGCTGTTTGCCACTGACCCTCTGTGGGCTACAGCTTGTGTACAGAGGGGACATTGACCTTTTGTCTCTAGATGGATTGCTTCCTGATTGTTATCTTTGATCCGGATGCTTGTTTGCCATTATCAGTCATTCTCTATTATAAGCTACCACAAATGAAGTAGTAAATCTGCTTAAAATGGAATTTTTAAGAAGCAGTTTTCAGTTGATTTTGTTTCCTAAAATCACAGTAGCCAATAATCTCTGATTTGAGTGTCATATTTATTTTATTTGCTATTTCTATGTAATGTTCTTGCTGAAGATACTCCACACTCATCCAAAGCAGGCTAACAGCTCTACATGAATCTACATCAGTTAAGTAACAATTTGTTGGTAAGTAGTAATATGTAGGATCAATTTAAACAAATCTTTCCATCAAGACCTTGATAGTGAAAACAACTGTAGTTCAATATAGCTAAAGTTAAATGGCTTTAGTGTTTAAAACTAGCAGCATTCCTGCTAACTGTTCTGCTAATAAAAATTTATTATTTATTTATTATTATTAATCATTCTAAACTACACATTTGCTGTTGTTCAGACATGTTTCTGTACCCTGTTGGTGGCTTCTGAAGACATGAAGAAAATCTCTTGTCTTACTTCTTCTCCCCTCCCTCCAACAAAAGCTTGCCTTTGTGCCTCTGTACGGGTGCCTTGAAGGATTCATTTACATCCTGGAACTTGGACAGGTTTTGTGGGAGGCTGTTCATGATGTTGGAAGAAGCTTTTGTTGTTGGTCTGGGCCAAGATTTACACATTCTCTTACAAAAGCCTCAGTTAGGACACCTGCTGATTATTCATGTCAGAACTTAATTTCATTAACATTTTCATGTTTACTAAAGGAATACCAAAAGGTGCCTTAATGGTTTAAACCGTTATGTAACTCAATGCCAGAAGACTGATTGTTATTGTAAAATGTTCAAGGCAATATACTGACACATGCATACATTGTTTCCATCTAAAACATACTGTGACAACTGTACACAAGCAATTTAAACATGACTACAGCATTATAGTACAATATATATGTATAAAATATGGTTGCAATACTTCCTCCCTTTCTGATCTTTGCTTCTGATTTTCAGTATAGCAGTGCTGTGAGACTCAGCATAAATACAAATAAGCTAAAAGAGAAATTAAATGACAAAAGCATGTGTTTTGAAATCCCCAGATTGATGTCGTGGATACTGTCTGTTCTGTCTTATGGGCAGCACTCACATCAGTTTAACTCTAAAGCTCACAAAAACAAATAATATGTCATATTTATATGTATAGGCTGCTAATAATTTGACAATAGTCCATGTTCCAAAGTTGCCATATATGGTCAGTGCATAAAAATTGAAAAATGTGTTTTCACAATAACAAAAAAAAAAAAAAAAAAAAAAAAACCTGAAACCTATTTATAATAAAAATACAAGGGTTGGACAAAAGTGTCTGTAGGTGTGAGTGAATGTGTGTGTGTCTGTGTTGCCCTGTGAAGGACTGGCCTCCCCTCCAGGGTGTATTCCCGCCTTGCGCCCGATGATTCCAGGTAGGCTCTGGACCCCCCGCGACCCTAAATTGGATAAGCGGTTACAGATAATGGATGGATGGATGGGTTGGACATTGAAACTGAAACACCTGGTTTTAGACCACAATAATTTATTAGTATGGTGTAGGGCCTCCTTTTGTGGCCCATACAGCGTCAATTCGTCTTGGGAATGACATATACAAGTCCTGCACAGTGGTCAGAGGGATTTGAAGCCATTCTTCTTGCAGGATAGTGGCCAGGTCACTACGTGATGCTGGTGGAGGAAAACGTTTCCTGACTCGCTCCTCCAAAACACCCCAAAGTGGCTCAATAATATTTAGATCTGGTGACTGTGCAGGCCATGGGAGATGTTCAACTTCACTTTCATGTTCATCAAACCAATCTTTCACCAGTCTTGCTGTGTGTATTGGTGCATTGTCGTCCTGATACACGGCACCGCCTTCAGGACACAATGTTTGAACCATTGGATCCACATGGTCTTACTGGTGCAATGTGCAGTTAATGAAGATTGGCCACCAGGCTGCTCCAATTTAGCCATGAAACCTCCCACACTACAATGACAGGTGTTTCAGTTTATTGTATGTAATGTAAATACAAAATAGCAAAATAAATGACACTTCTTAGAAAGTACACTAGGAAAAAGTTAAGTAAAACCACTTTATATGGAATATATGTGGAAGCCATTTTAATATGTGCCAGTATTCTGAGATCATTTGGCATTTAGATTTTTCTCCACAGCCAAAATAAAACATACAAAACTGTGCAAAACTTTCAGGCACATGAAAAATGAAATGAAAAGTTTATCTGAGCAGTAAGTGTTTATTTGCACAGAAGAGCAAACAAACAAAAAGTCCCTTAATAGTAGAATAAAAAGAAATAAAATGATTACTGTAAGTACTACTGTACAGTAAGTAATCTCTCTTACTGGTAGTCAAGTATTATTTGAGGTTATCATTTAATGCCTAGTTTTACCAGTTAATAAATACTTTAATATGTTAAATGAAATGTACTGTTGATTCATCAAATCCATATGATAAATGAAAACATCTGGAAACAAACTGTTTTTCTCACTAGCTCAGAACACATCTACTATTATTAAGAAAAGAAATTAATTTACTTTTATTGTATTTATGTTTTAATTGTATTTTTATGCTACAATAATAATAGTAATCCCAAGTGCCTAAAGCTTTTGCACAATAGTGTAGGTTTTGTTAATAAAGCTTAATGTTTTGCAAACAGATGTCCATTCCCCAGATGTCAAAGAGTGAAAGAAATGAAGAACAGATCTATTAGACAAGTGGATAAAGATTAGGAATGATAATGGAATCACATTGGTGTGATCAGATAAATGTTCAATACAGAAATAATCATCTTTGAGCCAGTGGCTGTATTTAAAACTGATATTTTATGAAACATTATTCATAATCATCACACAGAATCACACTTTTTGACCTCTTTGCTAGAATGCTTACAACTAATGCATTTTATTGCATTTTATATTTTCAGAACAATGTTATTTTTCTCAGCATAACATTTGCTTGTTGACAGATATGTGCACAGAAAATATTGGATATTGGCCTTGGTGGAAAAGTCCCCATATCAGTGTTTCCTTTATAAAGATAGGTGAATGAACTATAAAAAGCTGCGAACTGAACACCTATGAATATTGGTGGTATTAAAATTAACTATTAACTAATATCTCACAGTACAAAAGTTCAGTTTAGATTAGACTGTCTGGGGGTATGTCTGAATAAACATTAACCTGTTGTATTTAAATGTAAGCCTGTTGAACTCTTAAAATAAATATTATTATACTACATATTTTACTAGAAATTAATTATACAAGACACTCTACACAAAATGCTTCCACAGTAAGCAATTGAAACCTGAGTAAAAATATCCCTCCTGTGTAGGCATGTTAGCTGTTGTATCTATTGTATCATTGTCCTTCCACAATATGTAAAGTGTGCCAATGGGACCCAGTCAGCCCCTGAATTGAACAGGATGTCCCATAGACCATCTCTTTAGCCATAAGGCAAGTGAACCAGCCCACAGTAATCCTCTCTAAGGCAGCTAGTCTCTCCCCCCACTGCAGGTTATAATTAGTTAATCTAACCTTCTTCCTCACCCTAAGGCTTGCCCCTGCATGTGGAATGACTAGCTAAAAAGAAAAGTGTTCAGGAAAAAATGTCTTAAATATTCGATAATATTACAATTTTCTTTGGACTGATTGGTTCAGAAAGGGGACATTTATCAAACCAGATTACAGAAATCACAGTGGTTTTTAGTTATAGGCAGAGAATATCAGGATTGAATTCTATTAAATAATTTCAATTTGGATATTAACAGCATTAATACATTTACCTCACTGGATGTGTTGCCTGATTATACATGTTTGTTTTGGTGTATTATATTAGGGATTGACCTTCTGCACATTTTACATAATAGTATAAAGCAGTCTGATTGAAGGGACATAAGTATTGGATCTACATGTATAGTGTCTTGTGACTATCCATGCTGTTATTCTTTGGTTTGTTGATGGGGTTTGAAGAAATAAGGATCTCTGGACAGATCACATGGTATACAGCCTTGGTTGGTCTCTCTGGGCTACTAGTGTGGAACCCCTGCCCAAATGTTGAATGTTAATTCTAATAATACATAGACTCAGCAAATGAAGAATGAATAAATATCAACAGTTTGATTAATATTGGTAATTGTTTAATAATTTATAGGTCATTCCCTTCCATCCCAACAGTGTCATCCCAACTGTAAAAGATTTTATAGCTTGGTTTTCTGCAGACATTGAGTATTTGTCATTGTTAGGAAGCAAGTAAGTGGTGGTTGGGGTGGGCACTAGCTGAAAGAACAATCACCAATCTGAATGAAGCATCATTGTGCTGCGAACAAACGACAAAAGCCTCTGATCACAGGCATGTGACACCTCAAATGCATTTTCGTTTGGCTCCTTTTTCTCTTTTTCTTGAAACCTCTAAAATAGCAATAGAATAAACTTCTGGGGACTAGTCTCTTTGCAGTAGAACTTAATTTCAAGTAACACCAGTTATTTACACAGATAATTGTTATGGTTAGCCTTTATTGTTCAGTTACTATTCTCTTTCTTCTTTTTTAAGCCTACTCTCATTGTTCACAACATGGTCAGTGAATGTGGAATACTATCGGAAGTGAATTTCAAGTTCCCTTTGTGCTTTGATATGTGGTTAATTGGGTGCTTCCAGCTAGTGTTTGTTGCCAGGAGGAGATACAAAGCCAGTGTCCTTGTCCTATTTGCTTCCAAGAAAGAGGTGCACAGTGTTTAAAGCTATAAGGTGACCAGTACTTTTCATGCATCTTTTAACATCTAGATTAATGTGAAACATGCTGACATGTTTGATTTGTAATGCTTTACTATCATAACAAAAGGTATGGTAGAGTTACATTATTGTCATTAAAGGTACAAACAGTGTAAATGCAACTTTAAAGTTACAACAGTGATTTTGCCTTAACTAGTCAACTAAAGAGTTCTGTTCCTGCAAACTGCACTATATTTTCTTCTCCAGAAGGAGAGATTAATATTTGTTTCACTATAGATCTGTTTAAATACAATAACATAAGTCCTGTAGATGAAATTGGGTGTATGAAATCAACACAATTCATTCATTCATTCATTCATTATCTGTAACCGCTTATCCAATTCAGGGTCGCGGTATCAACACAATTGTAAACATTAAAATTAAAAAGAAGAAGGTAGAACTATGTTCCCTAATTAAAGGTACAGAATATGTACCCTTGAGGGTAACCCCCACATTGTCAGAAAAAGGTACCACCACAGTTTTTCTGACAGTGTACCATACTTATGCATTATACCTTACATAACATATGGAAGAGGAATACTGTGGTGTTTCTGGTTTTGGAGTGAGGATGTTGACCTAGTAATGGAAGGCCATTGGTTCCTGAGCTTATTTTATGACCACAAGAGTCATTCCCATGAACAAGGTACTGTTAAGCTCCAAGGACCCTACAACATTACAGCTATGTATTCCTTAATCCCTATCCCAACAAAACAATACATATTGCCATATAACTCAGATAATGCATGAATAAAAGTTTATATGGCTCTTCCCTAACTACACAACAGTGGCAAAGTGTCAAAGGGCAAAGACTCACCTATATACTAAATATTTAAAAGTAACATCTATGATTGTGGGGAAATGCAGTTCCAAGCGTCATGTTTTTTAATATGGAAAATACTGTTTAAATTATCACAGAAACTCATTTGTAAATCGCGTTGTTTGGGCCATCTCCTGAGTTTTTCCAACTTAAGTTATCCAGAATGTTCAGAGATCAAAAATAGAGAGAGAGAGAGAGAGAGAGAGAGAGAGAGAGACCAGCATACCGGAATGAGACAGTTTGTTTATTTACTCATTTAGAAAAACTGGGGCTTTGTAAACACATTAGACTGGTTTTGAGCATGCAAACAAATTGTAGAGTTAGCAAATGATGAGAAAACATATTCTGAATTTTATAAAAAATATTTTTGGGTTACAATCCTAAGCTATGCCTTTAAAGGCTGATTGTCTTATCTGCTGCTTATTCTTTTCAAGTAAGATCTGTTGCGCTCTTGAACACAGGGGAGTCTGAGTTATGCTGCTCTATTAGATTCCAAAATTTTGCATTTTTATGTACCCTGTTGATTCCAGGTGCAGAAACAACCCCAGCAGCCTATAGAAACAATCGAAGAATCAATCCAGCACATACCCTATACAATGGATTATCCTACACAACATAGGACGATATTATTAGAGTGCGTGGTTTTGTGTTTGTCATGTGCATGCTATGTGTAAGAATTATGATGCGGATTACGACATTGCTTTCAAAGGCTAAACATGTAGTTCATTCACATCAACCCCCACTGCCAGCTTTCATCATTGCTATCGGAAATCCAGTCAGAGTGTAGGTGTTTTGCTTACATCATCACAGTGTAGTAACTTTGCACCTTACCAAAACTTGGAGGAAGTCTTTTTGCTTTATTATTCCCCTTTTTGGAATAATATACAGCTACAGGCTACATACATTTTAATGAGGCAAATCTATGGGATAGGAATAACATTAGATTTCTTTTTTTTTTTTACACATTCTCTTCTTTTTTCAAACATTTACAGTAGCACCACTGGTCACTGAGTAGGTGCTGCCATGGTTACTGTATAGGCAATATTGTACACCAGTGTTAGCCAAAATGAGTCTCTCCAGCTTGGAGTGGCAGCTTCACTAAGCCCCTTTTCGGGCAGTATTCTCCCTCCCTTGCTTTTCCCATGAGCCCCTGTTTCAGGGACAAAGTCCTCTTTGTGCAGGCCTGTGGCTCTTGGCGACTGAAGCCACAGCTTTGAAACCCATTTGAACGATGTGATTTTCATTTCCATCTCTCCTTTTTCGTGCTTGCTCTCTCTGCTCACTCGCCCATATTGAACACCCCCTTGTCTCCTTTTAGCTACATCCTTCGACCCGTCTCTCCAATCTAAGCCTCACTTAGCAACTGGGTGAGGTGCGGACTTTTCCAAGGCTTAGCACATGGCATCCATTGCAATGTTGTCTGTATGCAGCTCAGGGCCACAGTCTGTGTAGGGACAACTAAGCAACCCAAAGCAACCAAAAAGGGTTCTGCTGTGACAGACTCTACCTCCTACTCAGCTGGTTTGATTATTAAATTCCTATGTGTTAGACGTTAAGAAATTATTTTAAGCAAAAATGAGCAATAATACCCCCTCCCTTGCAGCCCACAAACTTTTAATGATGTGACTAAAACATCACATTACCCCTGATGTAAAAATGTCTTCTTGCAACTCAGTCCAAGCACAGTTTGAAAAGTGACATGTCATACAATTCTGCCCACTGATCTGGAGGATGGTGAGGAGTGATAACTCATCCAGTCAATTACAGTGCAGTTGTACTTTATTTATTTTTCTTGAAGACAAATCAGAATAATATGTATTGCATTTCAGAATGCTACTTTCTATAAACAAGAATTAAGGTTTTCATTATTGTCATATGGAATAATGACCCGGCTCCTGCTATGAATGTTTTGTGCAGTGCAGTATAAACAGGTATCTGTCTTTGAAGAAACCAAACCATTTCAGAGTTTAGTTCTCTGAAGAGTCATAGTCTTTTTTATAATGTATGATTTGGAAATTCTAGTTCTAGGGACTAGGAGGACCTCATTTGTCTAGCCACAAACATGTGAGCCTGGAAATATTGGACTGGTTTGGGCTCCGACCTGTATTAAATATTCTGTCCACTAACCAACACATGCTTTCATCAGTTGAACTCAAAGCTCACTACAATTTTACTGATTAATTTTAAATCAGCATTTTTATTTATATATGAGCTCTATACAAGGAGTAGAAAAAAAGTCTCTTTTTTGTTATAGTAGGGGCCTTCAATTTTTCACATTCCGTGATCCAGAAGGTAATGGCTTTCTCAAACTGCTTCTTAACTGCCCAGTGCCTTGACGTTGCATCTTTCAGCAATATTGTGTTTTCTATCGGTACTGAAAGTTGGCAAGACTTTTTTTTCTGCAAGCACTGATGCCTGACAAATATTTAAATTAGAAGACAAGGGAGAAGGAAAGCAAAGCCCTCCAGTGAAGAATGAGCAGTTTGTGGAACATTTCCTAATTGTTAATGAGGGACTAAGGGCAGTGTGCCAGAGCTTGTGGACCAATGGAGAGGGTGCTACTGGTGGAATGGCAGAGGGGCGGGCTGTTGCTGTCAGAGGACAGGGGGACCCCCTTTTTTAGCTACCTGGGTGTCATTACATTATACTAGGGGACGGGACAGCAAGCTTCTGGGAGTGCTTTAATGAAGGTCTAAGTGTTGGCTGCAGAGGGGGGCTTTTGAAATTGACCTCCATCCCTCTCTCATCCATCCTCACCAAACGTATATCTGAGGATTACAACGTTTTCTTGGAGGGGTTTATGATGGATACTTCAGAAAAAAGTTCAGAGAACACGTTGGACAACAACAATGTGGAGAAGAATGTAGCAGAAGAAGAAGAGAAAATGGATTCAGACAAAAACAATGACCTAAACTCAGAGCAGGAATTGTCTGAAGTGAAAATCCCTCCTCCACCTGAGCAGACTTCTCAGATAAAACCAGAGATCAGGCCCAATGGCTTAGGGGAAGAAGGCAAGGCACAAGTTGACAGTCGTGGAGCTCAGCCCCTGACCCGCAGTATTTTTCCCCATACAGTTTCACCAGCAGCTGAACGCATTCGTTTCATCCTGGGTGAAGAAGATGATGGGCCAGCACCTCCACAACTTTTCACAGAGCTGGATGAACTGCTGTCAGTGGACGGCCAGGAGATGGAATGGAAAGAGACAGCCAGGTAAGATCCCCAGGTTTATGCAGGACCTGACTTTCTTATCTTCTGCTTATTGAGAAAATGTCAAAGGATGAAGAGGTGACCCTTAGATCTTGTACAGAGCATTAATGTCCATGGCCATGGTGTTAAACGGTCCATATCATTAAAATAAAAATTACTAAATATAAAATATGAGCTTAACATTTGCATGTATGAAATAAAGGGTTTGTTTATAGTGCTTCAGTTGCATAAACCATCTGTTTTGAATTTATTTGTGATTTCTAAGGAACCAGTGTTTATCTGCATGTTTGGCCTACAGTGGTTTAACTGTACTTATTCACATAGATATTATAAGTAGTGTTTTGACCTAAACTAAAGAAAGCCGGAATGAAGCACAATACAGAGCAGCCATTTTGAACAAAACTAATTTACAGACATATTTTGCAAGACATAATAACAAATATAGCCTATGAATTAATGTTTGCTGGATAAAGCTCGGTTTGGTAAATGCTTGTGTAAATAAAATTACCAAATGTTATGAGTAGAATATATGAAAAATATTCCATTTTCAATTCCAGACAAATTCAAGTTCTTCCACTTATTGTTTTAGGACCCATACAGTGATGGTCAGATTTGACATTTATTTCCAAAAGTAATTTTATTACAAATATATATTTTAATATTTTTTTGTAAAATTTTGCTGTTCATTGTGCAAACAAAAAGAAAGATAATGTAAGTTAAAAAATTAAACTTAAAGGGAAAAAAGGGAAAAAAAATTAGGTGAATTACTCATGAAAAAGCATGACTTGATAGTTGTAATGTGTAGAGCAGTACTTTACAATCTGTGACAAATTCATGAAAATACATCCGGAGTCTGTGGCACATTGCCACCAACAGCTTTGTGGTCGTTTGCTCAGCAAAAACACTCATACGGACAAGAGTATTATGGCAAATTAAAAAAAGGTGTAGTCATTTGATTGTGGTTGACTTTGTAAATATATTATTCAACACCTTTAAAATGACATAGTTGTCAACAATTTTTTTTTACTTAAATTGATTCTGTTATAACACAGAAAGAAATAATTTAAGTATGAGCATCAACCCAGTTCAGTTGTGAATTGTGATAGCAAAGGCACAGTTTTTAAACATTTTCCTCTGAGAGATCTTTTGGCAGCTTGTTCAGACAGGAATTTGATCTCTGAAAAAAAGATGGGTCCCACAGCACACGTCAATTATGGTCTTTTGACGCCCTTTAAAATATGGGCCTTCCATACTCACATACTCTATTCACCTGAGTGGGTTTGATCTTTCGCTGAGGAAGGCAAGGACATGTTAAGTTCCAAAGCTCTTTAAACGGTCCTTACTCAGCAGCTATTAACACATGCCAGAACTTGGGTCTGTTGAAAGCTTGGTGAAAATCAGCATTTGGGGAAAACATAGTAACATTCTAAGTGTCATAATTAAAATTTTGTGTGATTTAGTCCATATCTATTATATTATCCATTTAAATATTTCACAGCTGTGCCTGATAGTCAACACTTTGTAGCAGAAATTCCTATTGATTGGCTAAGGAAAGTAGTAAAGTAACATAATTTAGGCTCCTGGCTTACTGCTTATTTAAAAGCAGTTGTTTTGTTTAAGTACTGTTTTCTAAACTGACTTGCCAGGCTTGCAACTGGTATTTAGCTTGAAAACAGCATTAAGACACCTGTAATTTACAATACCCTCAACAACCTGTTTAAACCACAAGTCATGTAAAGTTTTGTTTGCACCTTTTATTCCATATAAAAAGAACTTGCAGTTGATATAAGACAACTTCCATCTACACAGTGTGTACCACACATTCACTCTCAATGATTTTGCATATCCACAGGTGGATCAAGTTTGAAGAAAAGGTGGAGAAGGGTGGGGAGCGATGGAGTAAGCCTCATGTAGCCACGCTCTCCTTGCACAGTCTCTTTGAACTCAGGACCTGTATAGAAAAAGGCACCATCATGCTGGACCTGGAGGCTACCACTCTGCCTCAGGTTGTGGGTGAGTATATGCTTTTTATAGCAATGGTTCCAGATTTGAACAATTATAGCCTCAGCTATATAAACAAATGAAAATTACACTATATGCTACACTACATACAGTGTTGTGCAATAGGAAATTATCATTTATAACTACTCATCGTGGTAGAAGTGAGTTTGTAAGGCAGATATCATTTGATCTGCATACTAATGTTTTGCTTTATGTATGGGAGTCTGAGATATTTACTAAATCACTGCTGGTTATATGATGAATGGTCCATCATGTGTAACCGGCTGTCTTTTTAAGTTGTTTTCTAACTGCTACGAGGTCAGGACATATTTATAGATCTCTTTAATACATGCCACTTTCAGATCCCACTGCAACAGCAAACACAGCTTTACGGGTGGGTGCATCCATTGTGGGCAAGCAAAGAGCTTTTTTTCCACTTAGATTTATTTCCTTTACATTGAATTGAGTCACAGTAAGTAGAAGGTCAGGTTTGAAGTTTCAGAGATCACTATTAAACCACCACTGATAAAATTTCATATTTACTTTAAGAATATTTTTAAAAACGGCGATTTTTTTAAAACATTCAGACAATTTATTACAAACGGCAGTTAAAATACCAAAGCATTTATTTCTGGAGATGTTCCAGATAAAACACAAATGAATTTTGACTACTTTTTTGTGAAGGCAAGCTTGGACTAGGAACAGAACATGTGAACATACCATTTATTAAATCAAGCCAGAGTGGTCCTTTTAATTTTAATTCTCTTGTTTGATATATATGTGAGATGTGAGATCCAGTCCTTGCACTGATTTTCAGGAGTTGAGTATATAGAGCTTTCCTTTTTTCCTGGGTTTTGCCATTAAGCACTAGACCCTTTAGAAAGCAAGGCCTAAGGGCCCCAGCTTTATGCCCAGGCTCCTGACCTTCTTTATGAAAATAGAACATAGTGTGAACTGTAAGACACAAAGATACCAGGAATTTAATAGATCTCTGTCATTGATACTGTAGTTTAGAATATGATGTATCACTAAAACATGTTGGATGGTTTTTACTTTCCTCAAGGTTGATGATGCAACAGAATGCAAATACAATTAATTATATAAATAATTGAAAGTTGATTAATGTAAATGTATTTTTTTATGTTTGAGAGAATAGACAGAAGTATGGAGCTTTATGTGACTTTATTATGAGCAGAAATAAAATAATCCAAACTGTTTTTTCCTCTTGTGTTTCAGAGATGATTACAGACAGTCAAATAGAGAACGGGCAGTTGAAGGCCGACCTTAAAGATAAGGTCATGTACACCTTGCTGAGGAAGCATCGTCATCAGACCAAAAAATCCAATCTGCGCTCCCTAGCTGACATTGGCAAAACGGTCTCCAGTGCAAGTAGGCTGTTTTCCAACACGGATAATGGTAATACAGGTGCCAGTTTGGTGCAGTTTTATATCCATTTTTACCTAGTCCATCATTTGTCCACAAATCTTCAAAGGAAGATTTTGCTGTGTTCTTTTGAATAGTCGACATCATTACGTACGTCAATAGCTCTATAGGTCTCAACTGCCACAGCACATATAAATGACACATTTGCAGGTATTTGAACGATCTTATGTTTATACAGATGTTAGCTTTCAAATACCTCATGAGCTGAAAACACTTGTACAGGATTTATCACAACTAACTAAGCATAATCAGCCCCTAGTACCCAGCTTTAGAAGAATAGTTTGGTGTATATATATGAGTTTGTATGAAAACACAATTTTTCAACTACTTCACATGTAGATGACGTGTTAAGTGTCCAAAGTCTACTTCCTTACTTTATCACTGAAGTAATGAGGCTGTTGTTACCAACTAAACCTAAAAGCCACCAGTCACACAAAAAGTTTCTTAATGATATCTTTTGTTTCTGTGACTGCAGTAAAGAACTGAGACCTGTTAATTATTGCTTCAAATGTTAGCAAGGTTTGCCTCAATGTTTTAGTGCTTTTCATTTCACCAAACTATTCTTTTAATTACCTCATTTATGGGTTTGATTTATTGATCATCCTGACATTTAGAGCATTTTACATCACTTCATCTTGATGCAGTTTACAATATATTAGACAAATAAAACTGCAGATTTTTAAGGCTCATCCAAATACTGGATGATACTTAAAGGAGGAGATGTACATATAATGTTTCTAATGAACATAGTCCTAAAACCTCTCACTAACTTTAGACTTAGTAAAGAATTACACCTACATCAATTCTTTTACTAAACATTCAATTTTTACAGTTGACTAACTCCCTTAAAACATTACAGCACCCACCCACATTTACATTCTGCTCTGTACTGACTGTGTTTAATGAAATGAAATGTCTGTGCATGTCATTTTGTTTTTAAATGTTGCATACAATGTGATGTTTCATTAGATTTTTTTAAGGAAGTACATTGTTATGTACAGGCTAATCTAATATCATTTATTAGTGGCTGTTGGCTAATGACACTAATACTATCTTCATTAAGGTCATGGCCTAGATCAAGTTTGACTGATCAGCAGTATCTGTATGGATGCAATATCCACAAAAGCTGCTGTCTGTAAATGGCTGTACACACCCTTGATAAACATTTTCTTTAGTGCCGTGTGAAGCAAAATTATATGAGGTTATATATTATAGTTATTAACTTATATTGCTTGATTGAACTTTTAACATTTTTCATCTTTCATCTTATTAAAAGTGATATTTGAAGGATTCAGTAAATTTGTCTTGATTTGTAAAATTTCACTTTCATGCATTTTCGAGATTTGGACATGCCAAACTAACAAAAAAAAAAGTAAATTACAGCAGTTAAGCTTTTCATTTGTGTACCTTTACAGCAGTCATTGTATGTCTTCTGAGCTACTTTATTATTCTAAGTGATGGCTTCTGATTGGCCTGTTAAACAAGTTACTTCCTCAGGCATCTAATAAGATGCAACTCCAGTCTTTCACATTCTTTCACAAAAACTAACTCTAACATCACTACTTTTGCTTTAGGACACCTTTCTTCAGTTTCCTTAAATGCTTTGCTTTTTTCTTCCTCTTTCTCTCCTGCTGCTTCTGACACTTAAAGCTCGTAGTCCACTTGAGAACTCAGTGCCTTGCCTAACTGCTCGCGCCTCTGAGGAAGAGCTGCAAGCCCCTGGAAGTCCGAGCATGGGATGGCTTAGTAAGTCAAGTGACTGTAGCCCCCCACACTAGAATCCACGTCACAGTCAACCCTAACATGTATGTGGTGTTTGTTGAGAAATAGTGAAAGAATAACTGTTCAGCTTGTCATGGTTATATAACATTAAATAATATTAAATATCTGCCAGTGTAGTCATCTTTACTCCAAGATCTTTTCATGCCACTCAGCTTTACTTTATCATAAACAAAGATTCTGATACATTCCTTTCACTAGCATTGGATTCGTAATTGAACCTTGAACAAGACAAATAAGCAAAGTTTTGTCTTCCTCGTCATTTTTTAAAGCTTTTTAAGCAGCTTTTCTTTGTCTGCATCAAACTGACACCCATGCCGTTATTGCAATTTATTTTGTTTTCAAATATAGACCAAGTATAGACAGTGGCATCAGGAATGCTCTGCTTTGCTTTGTCTTTTATTCCCTCTTTGTACTATATGCAGCAAGGCACCCTAGTCTTGGTTTAGCTAGAGATGGATAATTTCTTTTCAGAAAGTTATTTTCCACTTCACTTATACTTCTGATGCTGTTTGTAATGATTAGAGAAACCATAGAGTTGTAATAAAATCCTGAAGTGGACTATTAATTTTACTACGTAATTTGCCAGCTTTGGGTTTAGCTGTTAAAGGTAAATTGGCTGTTCCACCTTACATACCACATTAGCTTCTCAGTATTTAAATTTTAACTGTGACTAAGTTTAAGAAAGGCAGTTTGTATCAATTTCTGTGATACTTTGGTAAATTAGTCATGTTAAATGCACACACATTTTTAAGTTGACTCATGGAGTTTATTTGTTATAAATATTTTAGTTTGATAATTTACATTACATACATATTATACATTACATATACAGTTTCAGACTAGGTGTGCCTCTCTTTTGCTTGAGATTTGCTTTTGTTTGAGATGTGCTTTCTGGATTTCTCTTGAATTATGCATGCAGAGTGGAATGGGCCACTGTTTCTTGTTCGTGCTGAACTCTCTTTCATTGCTTTGCCATATGGAACTGAATATGATTAACCATATTAGGACTGCTCATTTTCCTCAGGTAGCCCTACTACTGCACACCGGAATTTGACGTCAAGCAGCATGAATGATATCTCTGATAAACCAGAGAAAGATCAGGTATGCACACTGTCATATTGTCAAAATATTTCCATACTTCTCTTGCAACTAAATGCTTTGATTTTGCAGACTAAGTGAAAGGAAGACCATATATGGTATGGTTGCTTTGTTAAGACACTTGTGGTTCAATCAGATTGAGGTTTTAGTGATTTTGGAACTTAGTAAGCCTTTCATTGACAGTAATGCACCTTGTTTGTTAGTAATTAGTAGGGCCAAAGTACAGCATAATCTCTGGATATGTCCAGGTCCATTTCAACTCTTTGAAAGCTTCTGTTGTACTTTGCATTTATGCCATTTCCACATCACTCATGAGAACAGATAAAATGTCATTGGAATTTGCTACTCGTTGTTCCTTGGCTGTTTATCCACCAGGAAAATTTGATGTTAAGTGCATCACAGACGTAAACAAAAGGAGCCACAGAGCGGTACACAAGGACATATTCTGAGTAGATAAGCACTGCCGGCATACAATCTCAACAGGAAATGCTCAGCCACTTGCTGAGGGAATTTTGAGGGGCGATATAGTCTCTGATCTGGCACGGCAAGCATTAACAAAACAGAGGAACTGGACAAATTGGCTGAATGTTTTTTTTTCTGTCACCTGACAAGTCTGTGTGACCTTAGTGCTTAGCCAAGACTCAAGCTTCAGTTTAGGTAGCTGGCCTTTTTGTGACAGTTTTATGTGTCTAAGCATTCCTCATGAAGTGTCATAAGCTGCTGACCCTGTTAGGATTCACAGCTGCTGACAGCCTCAGATCAGCCAGAGAAAATGTCCTGATTTTGGTGGCCCAGGAAGAGGCCAGTGTGCTGGGTGGAGTGGTTTATGTTCCCCAGAAATGCAGACAGATTTGGATTGTAAACACAGATTTGTTTAGATGCATCACTGTGTGCCATGTGTTAGGAGAGTGTAGTTTAGAAACCTGATGGCCTGTCACACTAACACTTTCTGTTCAGCTAAAACCTTATACCATTCTCAAATATCTGGGAATTTCTGGGATCTGGTATTTAACAATGCAAATCTGAGGTTAAACTTTGGAATTTTTCCTTTTTTTTTTTATGTATTTTTATAATCATATTTTTGCTGTCTAAGACTCCTGGCTTAGGCTCTCTTCCAGTTTTAAGCCCAGAGCTTAGATTGCTGCACCACCCAAGAGCCTAAATTTTACTCTAGTCCGAGTGAGTCCCCTCTACTTTATTGTTTTTCCATAACATTATTAAATATCTAATCAACATGATTTTTAGCCAATGCAGTAAATCACAGACAGTAAAAGTCTGTTAACAGTTTTGTCATTGACAAAAGGAGGGAATTCGTCTACAGAGAGGAATTAACCAAATATTCCGCCTCATTTGTTCTTTCTGGAGATTTATTTAGAAGAGTTTTTTTTCTTTTCTTTTTTCCCTTTTATTCTACAAACATATGTTATGAAATACCTGAAAAAAAAAGGTTTGGTCACTTTGGCTTTAAGAGTCACATAGACCGACAGATAATATATTCAAAGAAAAGTATTCACCCCTGGACATTTGCATAATGCTAATCCTACCCCTAGGAAGGATTGCTCCAGGAAGCAAAGTAATTATAAAACACTTAATATATTATTAAGTGTTAAATTAAACCATTGAGTCAAGCATGTAGCCTGGCAGCAACGTTGTGGAGTTCTTCTGGCACTGCAAGTTAAGCTTTTCCTAGTTAAGATATTAACATCTGCACCCCTTAGAGTGATGGTGATATGGTTCATCTGACTGCCTTGTTCTATTCAAAACATAACTTTTTCAGTTACTTGAAGCGAAGCTGATTAAAAACTAATGTCAACAGTTTTTGTTGATATTACAATTTTAATGTAAAAAAAGGACCTGTCTGCAAAAGTTGGATATGCTCTGTTTGAGATTGATATCTATATCAATAAAAAATACACACATAAAATTAAAATTACTACTTAACTGCATTTTTGAAAACTGTGTAGAGTAGATCATCGGCAACCAGGCAAATATCAACCTAAATTTGAAACTGTTTTTAGCCTTGTACATTTTGTGCCACTGGTTTAAGAATATGTGAGAGATCTAGAAATTACATTTAGGTATCAGTGGGTAGAAGCCAAAAAAATACTGGATTGGATATCAAAAGGATAAAAAGATACAGATCCTGTAATATATCTTTGCTGAAATTGCGCACACACTTAAGCGGTACATTTCTCTGTTTTGACAGAAGGGCGTTTGGTGTTTGATCAGCTTCTAATGATTCTTTATTTTGACATTTTTAGTGAAGTGTTTGTTTTCAAATACAATGCACTCTACAAGTCATATACAATTGTTTCCCTGGACTGATTGAAATCTCAATTTATTATCTTCAAACTGTGTATCAAAGTCCCTTATTGCCACACCTCTTGAAGGAAAAATCAGTGTTTGCTGCAGTGTACCATGTGTCCTTAGACAGTATGTCCTTGGATGCTTTAGGTTGAAGTTCCACTGTAGTGTTCTCCTATCAATGAATAACCCAGTAAAGCCCATATCAGCTTAGTATGACATTTATGGCAGTACTTTAATGTACTGTTAAGTGCCACATTTATGAATGTCTTGGCCACTAATCGAATGAGACAAACAAGCAGAATTCAAATTTTATGAACTTAATACTTGACCACGGTTCTTACATACAAAGACTACAAAACTAATTTATTGTTTTAATACTTGAATGTGCCTTTGTTTTTTTGTTTTTTTTTTGTGTGTGTGAAATTAATAGCCCACAAAAAGGATATGAAGAGTGAGGATAATGTCTTTGTGAGCAGTATTTGAAAAGTTACCCAATAGCAGTTTATGGCCATGGTGAGAATACTAATAATCTTTGGTCTGTAAATTTTATATGTGGCACTGACTCAAAGGGTGTGTGTCCACTAATGAAATTAGCTTTGAAGTTGGCCTACAGTGCCTCAGCAGTAGAGGTATCATTACCCTTCAAGCACTACTTAAATTTAGTAGAAGTGTCTGGGTTACCATTGGTTTCTGTGGAAGCAGAAGAAAGGTATGCAGGTCTAATATCCATGTAGCAGTCCAATGTTTGACCATCCATCTCCATGAGTGACTCCCTGAATCTTATTAATGTCTTTCTTTGGCATGTTATGAAAGGGAATGAATGCTTGATTTTCTTTTTTGTTTGTCCTTTGCTGTGTGCGGATTCATTAATTGCTGCTGTTTGTGTGTCTAGCTGAAGAACAAGTTTATGAAGAAGCTGCCTAGAGATGCAGAAGCCTCTAATGTGCTGGTTGGGGAGGTAGACTTCCTAGACACCCCTTTTGTGGCCTTTGTGAGGCTGCAGCAGGCCGTTATGTTGGGGGCACTAACAGAAGTGCCAGTTCCAACCAGGTAGGACTAGTTCCAGTCCTGAAACATTGCAAAACCTAACTGTTTTTATCTTTAGGTCCCTACTTTGGCTATCACTCTTGTATGTGTATGTTGACTTTGATTATCTTTGTCCTATGCTTTAGATCAGAGATCATAGCCATATATTTTTGGTAGGAGAATTTTACTGCAGTCATCATATTCCCATGAGACGTACATAATTAAGTGCTAAATTGTTTTATATAGATTCCTGTTCATTCTTCTTGGACCAAAAGGAAAAGCCAAGTCATACCATGAAATCGGTAGAGCAATTGCCACCCTTATGTCTGATGAGGTAAGACAACAAAAAACAGCTTTATATTTGGTGGTAAACAACTTTATTTATAATATAGAAATGACCTGCAAATGTATTGAATGGGGCCCTACTGTTGTGCAATCACAGAACTTCTGTTCAGATATGATGTCTTGAAGAAGTCTCTAATCAGTATTACCTTATCACCTCTTCATGAAGGTCTTTCATGACATTGCGTACAAAGCCAAGGACAGACAAGACCTTCTAGCTGGCATTGATGAGTTCTTGGATGAAGTCATTGTGCTCCCACCGGGCGAATGGGACCCTACCATCAGGATAGAACCTCCAAAGTCTCTCCCATCTTCAGACAAAAGGTTCTGACAAAATTTCTGCAATCATTTGAGTATCATCAGTATTTGTGATATACTGGAAAGTGAGAAATTTTAAATGAATCTGTCCAGTAAAAACAATTAGGAAGGTTATTTTAGGCAAATATTTTCCACTGGGTTTTCATAAGCATCCTTTAAAAATACTTTAAAAGCCTTCACATGTTCCAGTTCTCTGAAGAGAAAAAAATTAATAAACTGAAAGAATTAACTGACCTTTCAGTTTACCATGCTCTTTAAAATAAAACACAGTGGGAATCTTTTCCCTTCATCCTGTGGAGCCAGTAGCTTGAATGACAGACAGAGCCAAACAAGAGCAAGAGCAGGGTAACAGTTAATGAGATAAGCCGTGTCACGTCTATTGGACTTTAGTTTAAGTGTCTCAACGTCAGTCAATCTGTGTCGGCACAGTGGGCACAATGCCATTGTACAACTTTGTATACTGCTAATGCTTATGTGCAGAATGTAGATATATAAGTTAAATCAGTCTCTTTTTGTGCTTCAAAAATAAACATCTTTTTGGTTTCTGGTCAGTGGGGCTTGGTGATAAGATGACAAAAATTGTATATTGCTGATGACTAATAAGTAAATCAAAGCTGATGCTTGAATCGCTGTAATGGGAAATAGAATTAATAAAGTAGTAGATGATGCTAATTTAATTTTGGACAGCTTTCCAAACAATATTAAATAATAATGTTATCTTCCTTTGCTTTTGCTTTCCATTTTTTTCCCTTTTATCTGAATTGTTTTCTGTAGTGTACATGAGGGACTGTCCCTACCTTAATATCCACATAACTAAAAAAAATCCAAAAAGTATTGGTTAAGGTTTATAATAAATTATATAAAAATATGTCATGTACATGTTTAATTTTAATGGATCATTATGGTTTCTTTCAAGTAAAGTTGTAATCATTATTTGCAGATATTGTGAGGACAATTTTCATTTAAATTCATCATGCTGTTCAATGTTCTCTGTTTGTAATTTTTGTATCTGCTGTCCAGGAAGAACATGTACGCTGGAGGGGAGAATGTGCAGATGAATGGGGATACACCTCATGATGGGGGACACGGAGGTGGAGGACACGCAGTTGGTGATGAGCTGAAAAAGACGGGGCGGTGAGTTACAAAATGCACCTGATTTCTCACTTATCCCCCCTTCCTTAGTTCTTTGCTTCCTAAACAATGGCTCCAACAGATCGAATGTTCCAGTGTTCATTAAAGGTTAAGAGTTTGGATGAACATTTCTCACTGATTAATCCGACAGAGGGGAAAAGAAAGCGTCAGTGTGGTTGCTAAAACAGTACTGATTAGATGATTAGCACGATCCTGACAGGTTCCCAAGGTTTTAATTCAATTATAGCCATGTTAGAATTGGGTATGTGTTCTAACAACATAACGGTGTACTCAACTGCTTTATCATATTAAACACTACTATCAGTTTACTATGCAAACACTGTTATCTTGTGATTATATTATAATTCATGACGTTAGTTAAACAATGTATTGACATTGTAGCCCTAATACTCTCTCATATGATAGCACATGATATGTATAGCATATAGCATATGATAGATATATGATGATTTCATGTATTTAATAAATTGTCTACTTACCTACATTGAAAAGAATTATAAGAGATGGAAAAAACATTTTTAAGACACTGGTCTACAGTTTGAATTCTTATAATTTTAAATCTTTCAGATTCTGCGGAGGCCTTATTCTTGACATCAAAAGGAAAGCTCCATTCTTTGCCAGCGATTTCTATGATGCACTGCATATCCAGTCTTTGTCTGCCATTCTGTTCATCTATTTAGGAACGGTTACTAATGCCATCACATTTGGAGGATTGCTTGGGGATGCTACTGAAAACATGCAGGTATTTTTAAAACAAGATCAAAGAGAAACTAGGCAAGCCTAGATTTGCCAGACCGCCATTAGCCATAGGGCCATTGTCACAAAAGTGTTTCTGACATTGTAAAAACAGGAAATGCCCAAAATACCCTTGACCCTTGTCATTGGAAGATCTGGAGACTCTTTGGTGCTTCATATCAATCTCTTTTTTGCATGTGATTTTTATTATGTAATTGTGTTGTACAGAAAATATGGAGGGCAGGACTAATTCATGCAGTAATGAAAAAAAGCACAAAATGTTGTTCATAATATTTAACACCGGCATCAGTGTTTTTCCTTGTTTATTTTATTTTAAAAAATTAATACTAGATTATCTACCACCAAAGAACAAAGAAAACCGAGAACATTTTGTTTATTTTAAGAATTACAATGACTTATTTATTCAATGTAACTGATTAGAGTAAAACATGTGAAGTTCAATGTGACTGTGTGCAGCTATATATATGGAGTTATTAAAAAACACCACAAAATGTCTCTACACCACAAATACACACACTCATGTTAAATGGGACAAATTCAGCAGTTCTCCTCTCTTTGTGAGATATAATACCTGTGTAAATGTTGCAGAGTTCTGAGCCATCCTGCTGAGCTTGTGAACTTAATGCAGAGCTGAGGCTCTGGCCAATGCGCATGGTGTCACGCCAAACACAGCCCCAGAAACACACACCAACCGAGCATGTTCTTGTCTTGTTTCCTATTATTCTGCCACGGTTCACACTGAAGAACTTACTGTTCTTTGGTTCCAACTAGGAACAAATTCTTCTGGTTTGTGAACCAGTTTATGTCGGTGGAAATGCGCAGAACGGTTCCAAATTTAGTTCATACACTGGAATGGGAAATATGGCTGAACTAACAGTCTACTCACGCATGCGCATTTCAACATTAGGAGTCAGTCAGTCAGTCAGTCAGTAAGCGAAAATGCCTCATACACAACAACTTTTATGCTAGGACAGAGACATCATCATCATAGTGCTCCTGCATAATACAATATGCAAGAATGTCAAAAGATGTAATTAATTCTTCCACTGATGAATAACTGTCTCTCCAAAGGGTGTGCTGGAAAGTTTTTTGGGCACCGCTGTCTCTGGAGCCGTCTTCTGCCTCTTAGCTGGACAACCTCTTACGATCCTCAGTAGCACAGGGCCTGTGCTTGTGTTTGAGAGGCTCCTCTTCAATTTCAGCAGGTTTTGAGTCTTCCTATTCATACATATAACCAAATCACAGGGATTGCTCTTAGTTACATACGTTTTTCCCCTACTTTTAATCTCCACTGTATACTAGTAGTGGTTTCCAGGTTTAGAGTGGATCTTCCTGTATTTTTAACTGTTTTCATGTATTACGCTATTGCACAGTATGCACTACTTCATGGGTACATATTTTCATAGAGAGTCTCAATATATTTTTCAGCCAATTCACAAAAAAATTTGGTTCCTGCAGGGACAACCAGTTTGATTATCTGGAGTTCCGGTTATGGATCGGTTTGTGGTCAGCCTTCTTCTGTCTGGTCTTGGTCGCTACTGACGCCAGCTTCCTGGTGCAGTACTTCACCCGTTTCACTGAAGAAGGTTTCTCCTCACTGATCAGCTTCATTTTCATTTACGACGCCTTCAAGAAGATGCTAAAGCTGGCCCACTACTACCCCATCAACTCAGATTTCAAGGTTGAATATGTCACGCAGTACGACTGCATGTGCATGGCACCCACTTTAGGTAGGAACCAATTCTCTAAATGTTTTCTTGCTTAATGGTGATCCCTTGCTGAATGTAGATGGTCTTTATTTGCTGGTTGGACATAAAAAGGTACTTAAATTTTTATAACCTATAGAACTTTCAAATAGGGTTATATAGGCTTCAGTGTGTGTTAGTAAAGCTTTATCCTTTTAAAGCTGTCAGCCATGTCACCCTTAGCCTACTGTATATGCACAGAGTGATAGGCACTGCTGACCAGGCTGAAAGAACTGCAGAATGTCCTGTTCATTTTTCAGTGAACTGATGCATATTACAGTGCTTCCACACTGAAACAAGCCTTTTGGTTGCTTAGACAAGCAAATGGCTTACTATATGCCCTTAATGCTTGAGTTCAAAGGCAATATGATTCTTAATGTACTTTAAAATGTTAATTTATTTGGGATATGCTTAAATTAAAGGTATTCTTAATTCAATACAGCATTGAATACAGCAAACAATGGTTTGACACTTGCACATTAATAAATAGTGGCCAGCATGATTTTTTTTACTGATTTTATAAGTGCCTTTTTTAAGCAGTTGGATTGCACATGAAGTGTATCATTATAGAAAGTACTTTCAACTATGAACAGTAATGTCTGTATGGGGCCAAGCTTAATCTGGACATTACGACTTTACCCATCCAGCCATAACCTTAAACTGTTTCATTAAATAAATTTAATACAAATTAATAATAAATAAAACAGAAAGTAAAGTCCTGGTATTGCATAGGACAGCATTTCTCAATTTCTTCATTGACTCTTCCCAAGTCCATACTTTTTTTTACAGGTCACAGCACACCAGAACTCAGATATTACGAACCATTAAGAGTATGGGTGTGCTGAATGTGGACTGAATTGGAATTTGTTAGTGTGTCACTCTAATGCATGTAAAAAATTATATTTTTTATTAAACATTTTTCTTGTAGTGTTATTTCCATTCCCTTTTCCATAACATTTCTCAGGAATCAGTTGTTAGTGCTGCCAACGGCCATTCCGATCCTCATGTGTAGCAGCTGACACCATGTATTTGTTGTGTTAGGCTGGATATTCATGTGTGCGTGAGGGGACGTGTTTGTGTGAGTGCACTCTCAGCAGGGATGCAGTAATATGCTCATGGCGAAATGGAGGTGACAGGGTTACCTCCCCTGTGGGTGGGCCAGTGGGCGGGAAGCATCTTTATCCGCCACCTACCGCCTGCCTCTGAAGCGATAGTCTTCACCCTCCTCCTGACTTCCCTTTGTTCATGATGCCTCAGACAGACTGTGGAAGAAGCAACAGCTGGGCACAAAGTAGTCCCAGTCAGTTATGAGCAGCCAAAGCTATAAGGCTCTTTAAAGATTAATGCAGAAGAAGGCTACTGAACGCTCACAGCATGCACCAAGGCCTGCACACAGCTCCCATGTGTGGCACTTCACCAGCAGAAGGAAGTAATGACTTATCTTGAGACTAGTTCTGCTGGAAGGAGGATGAAAACAGGACAAGCCTAATGTAATATAATTCAACACTAGAGGTGTCCTAGCCTCACTTTCTTGACACCAGCTATAATTTTTTTTCTGGTCACCTGCTGGTGCTGAAATTGACAGAAATGCTCTGTATGAATCAGATGGCAACTGGTTTTAGATCTGACTGACACATGCATTTTAGCCCGGCAATAATGTTTCCTTGTTTGAATTATATATTTATATTGTCCTTTTAATGGTCATGTAACAATTAACATTTTTATGTGAATAATGTGTCTAAGTGCTTAGTGCTGTGTATGATTTAGTGTATCACTGGGAAATGTGAGTCTCATTTAGACACAATACCACTTTTTCTTTTCTGATAGCAATGCTGATGTTTAAATTATGAATAGCTACAAATATGCAAATAATCACTTTATTAAAACCTAATGAAATTAAAGTGTTAAAAGAAAGATATGTTCTACATGTAGGTAAATGCATCCTGTTCTTTTTCTTTCAGTAAACGGGTCGGATATTTACAATGATGCAGACGACGGAACCTCTTGGTTATATAATTTCACGGATCTTGTAAGTTCTTTATGTATCAGTCTCAAATACTTTGAAGTTTAAAATATGTATTTGTCTTTGGTAAAAGCAGTCTGTCCTTTTCATATGAAGCATCTCTAAAACCATTTTAAATGTATTGGAAAACAATAAGGTACAACTGAAACAGTGTGTAATGTTTAGTAACTTGTAGTACACGTTTAAATATTATACCCAAGCTTGCATGAAATTTGGTCCATTATTACACTAATAGCTATATGTAGTGTCCTATGTTCTGTTAAGCATCTGTTAATGTTCTTCAAGGGAGGGGCTTTGGGTCCAGTAAAATAGTGCTTCTGTTTTCTCTCAAATATAATGAAATAGAAACAAAAAACGTACTGTACGTGAAACCAGCAACCTCTCATACAAACTTAAAGCTCAAAACTGAAATATCGAAATGTAACAAAAATGACTTACTATAACTCAAATGCTCCATTTACTGGCAAGCTAATACTCAAGCACGAATATTGGTGCTTTTAAATAAAAATCTCCCACTATGCATAGCAAAAATATCACTTTCAAAAGCACGTTTATAACAGCTATATCACTCAGCAGATTGTTAAAACTGCTATACTTCTTAACAACATGTTAAAACTAAAATCAGATGTTAGTACTACTAACTACAACCGTGAGCCCCCTCACACTCAAGTTTTACATTCAATCACCACAGTGCAGGCCCAAGTCTCAGCTTTGGCGCAGTGTAGGAGTGTAGTTAGTGAAAACACTAACCTTCCACTTCACTAAAAGGAACCAAGAAAAACTTAGTGTTACCTCTTAAAATTTTATGGCACTTTCAGTACAGCAGCCATCCCTCACTGAACTCCCCTTGTCTTTAGCAAGATCAATTACAACAGTATTTTATTTTTAATGTAAATTTGCTCCCATAAGAAAACTCTAAAATCACATGATCACCTCATTTCAACCATGCTACATACAGCTTCCCCATAACAGAAACTTTAACTCTGTCACAGGTTTTTGGTCAAAGGAAAAAAGGCATGTAGTCACAATGGGCTCTGTCAGCAGGTGCCCTCAGTTTGAGCTCATTGAAATTTAATGCCTATAATACAATCTCTGCCACTATCTTTGTGGTTTCCCTGAAAGGGGTCTCAGATCTCCTCCTGCACTCATGATGTAGTACGGGACAAGGGCAGATACAAATTTCATTCTTCACCTCCATAATTTGTCCCTATTTTCATCGAAAACATGTAGGCTATCTTTCTACATCTCCAAATTACATTACTTTGGTGGAACAAAAAAGAGATAACGGTAATTGGGAGTTTACTATTGAATGTCCTTTACTGAGTTCACTGATTAAAACTAAATTAAATCATTTAACTTATTTAGATCCTCAGAGTAGATTTTTTAACCTGTGTCTGTTTTTGTACAATAGCCTACAAATACTACCTGGTCCTCACTGTCGAAGAAAGAATGTCTGAAGTATGGTGGGGAGTTGGTGGGCAAGGCCTGTGACTTTGTGCCCGACATCACCCTCATGTCCTTCATTCTGTTTTTTGGCACATACACCTGCTCCATGTGTCTAAAAAAGTTTAAGACAAGCCCCTTCTTCCCTACCACGGTAAGCAGCCATATAGAATTATCCAGTATACTTCAGCCTACCAGCAGTGCAGAATGAATCCCCTTTGCCTGCATGTAACTTTAATCTATTCACAAAGCTGTGAATTAAGAGGGCAGCATCCTGATCATCATAATAACATAACATCATGAAGTAGTTTAGCAGTTTATACTTACATTTTCTTTCTCTCTCTAGGTGAGGAAACTCATCAGTGACTTTGCCATTATATTGGCTATTCTGATTTTCTGCTGTGTCGATGCTTTTGTGGGTGTTGATACTCCCAAGCTCATTGTGCCAACGGAATTTAAGGTGAAACTCACATTTTTTTCCCAGTATAAAATCAATAACTATTTATAGTGAATAATAATGTATAAAATTCCAAATACATTGATATTTTTGGTTGGTTGCAAAATCAGATACATAAAATGTAAAGATACATAAAATGTAAAATGTATAGATTGCAATGACCTGTGATATTATTTTAAATACTCAAAGTTTCTGTCCAATATTGACTTGCATTTTAGCAGTTTTTAATGGGACCTATCCTCTGATCCTCCAAATCTGTCCTTTCTCCTGTTCTGCAGCCCACAAGCCCTCTCCGTGGCTGGTTTGTGGCACCATTTGGGGGGAACCCCTGGTGGGTTTATCTGGCGTCTGCTCTGCCTGCACTGCTGGTCACCATCCTGCTTTTTATGGACCAGCAGATCACTGCTGTCATTGTCAACCGCAAGGAGCACAAACTGAAGGTAGATAAAGCATGAGTAGTTTGCGAGCTTCTGGGACAGATGGTTTAGCATGCTCACTTTGCACCACCTAGGTAAAGGAAGGAAAAATCTGCAGGGTTGTGGGCAAACATAGCCAGGCACACACTCTGTGCCTGTGCTGCTATATTTATAGAGCTCCTGTGAATGCAGAGCTATTTTTGCACTCCTGTTTTATTTCTAGGAAGTGAGTAAGAAATTGGATGTAAAATCAGCTTTGCACTAACATGCTGGTTGAGTCACACCTGATGGGCAGTGTTAAAATGGGATGGAAATAAGCCTGAAATATAAACTGGCTGCTTCTTGATTTAGTTCAAAGTCTCTGATGTAGCTTTTCCATGGTGAGAGGGCCACTTACACATTTTGAATCGATTTCTTTTGAATAATCTAATTATATAACATGATATTACAGATCATATGCTGAATTTTGTTTTGAAATAAAAATTCTCCATTCAGGCTGGCTCCACAATGCTTATTCAGCAGTCTCATCAACTGACCTCTTTGTTGCTCCCAGTATGAACAGATTCTGAGGAGCCCAACAAGGACGGGATTGTGAGGCAGCTGAAAACAATCCATTCATTTTCCTTTGAGGAATGTAACATGATACTTGCCTCCTTACACTGTGTCCTCCATCAAATATCTCAAAGCCTCTTTGCTAAGAAAGGGCTGTTTTATTGCTTTTGTACGAGTCATGTGGAGGTGAACCAGGTTAGGTCACAACAAACATGGATCCGGACTGCCTTTTTTCTTTTAGTGGATTAGAACTTTAGGATAGGTGTTGAAAAGTAGTTCCCTTTATTCTAGTGAAAAGTAGACGTAGACCATCAACTCACTGCATGTTTAGTCAGATAACACAAGCAAAGCTGCAAAATTTTTACTTTAAGCCTTTCTTTTCGATTGCACAGTCACCGGTGTATTGTTAAGGCATTTAGAACCAGTGCTGTAAGACAATCAGAATCTCACAGTTTGCCCCTATGTTACCACCTCATCTCTCTGGTTTATATTTTACAGAAAGGCGCAGGTTACCATCTGGATCTCTTCTGGGTGGCAGTATTAATTGCTCTGTGTTCCTTCATGGGTCTGCCCTGGTATGTAGCTGCTACCGTTATTTCTATCGCCCACATAGACAGCTTGAAGATGGAGACAGAGACCTCAGCTCCTGGGGAACAGCCAAAATTTTTGGGTGTCAGGTACGTTTCGGGAACATAAAAAGCCTTCATTCATGACAATATACAATACAAGTTGTATTAGACTGTTAACTCTAGGCCTGGAGGTGTTGTGGTCATACAGTCTGGGTAGAATATAGATACTTATTTTATATGTAATTAAAATTTAATTAAATTATATATACAATTTAATATATGTTGTGTATGTACTGACTGCAAAAATGTTTTCCATTGGTCTAATGTCAGCCTCATCCTCTATGTGAGAAGACCAATAAACTGGTGGTCTTATTTGCTGCTTGACTGTGGAGATCAGCACAGTGGGACACATTTGTGTAAAACGCTGCTTATTTAGAAAGACTTCAGGGAGGCGATATTGATTCAGCTGTAAGCTGCACAAATAGAAACAGTGTTGCTACCACAGACTTGTGGAAAATACAACTTGGATCTTTTAACATATGCATAACTTACCAGAAATACTTAATTTTTATTTTATTTACTGCTACTTCCAAAGCGAAAGGGTTGTATTTTAGATGAACAGTTAGTAGCAAGGTTTGTGGATATGGCAGTGTGTTCGGTCAACATGGCTTTCCCCTCTCTGTATTTACTCTAATTAATTCTGCTTTTAGCCTGACTTACTGCAACCGAAAAAACTATTTTTCATTTATCCAAACCTAATGTGACTAAAACCTGAACAGAACAAGTAAATTTGAAGCCAAACCCAAAATCCTCAATGAGGAGGTTTTCCAGTTTGTTTGATGGAATACTACAGTTGAAGGAGTGAGAATTCATTTCCAACATGGCGAATGGAAAGACTACCTTATGTTCAAAGGTCCAGTCTCTTGACCTCACAAACAAGGAGCTGCTACACAAAGTCATAGACTTAGAGTCAATATCTCGTCGCAGTAACAAGAGCTTAATGAAACTGCCAGAGAAAGTAGAATGTAAAGGTTCTTGCTCTTATTTGGAAAGCTGGATCCCTGTTGTTCTGGGAGTCTCCCGAAACATTTCCTGCACAATGACTGTGCAGAAGAGATCCTAACACTCCACCTGAATTTCTGAACAGAAGGGACAAAGCATTCTGGAACTACAACTAAACTACAAATAAAAATGTACAAGAACCAGGTGGTGAGGTTCTACCCAGACCTGGATGCAGTAACACACAAAAAACAGAAACAAATCAACAAGGTCAGAGGAAAGTTGAGAAATGTGGGACTTTGACATGGAACGCTCCTGTCCGCAAATCTTGATAATGACCAACTAGGGATGGACTCAGATTTTCCAACTGGTTATAGGATGAACAGATTAAATAGCTGAAATCAGAATACACCTGAGGCTGTTAAGACTGACACACAGCAAGCTGTAGCAGCCATATTCTTTGAGTGAGAGATAATAATAGCTATTGCAAATGCAAGGCTAATCTCTGAAATTTAATATCTAAGATGTAAAACCGATATAAAACGTATTTGAAAGGGACTTTATCATTGTTTAATGTGGCTAATATGATGGATAAGAGATAAAGTATTGAAAGTTTATTCATTCATTCATTATCTGTAAGAGCTTATCCAGTTCAGGGTTGCGGTGGGTCCAGAGCCTACCTGGAATCATTGGGCGTAAGGCGGGAATACACCCTGGAGGGGGCGCCAGTCCTTCACAGGGCAACGGATAGACACAAACACACACATTTTATCACACCTACGGACACGTTTGTGTCGCCAATCCACCTACCAACGTGTGTTTTTGGACTGTGGGAGGAAACCGGACCACCCGGAGGAAACCCACGTGAACACAGGGAGAACACACCACACACCTCACAGACAGTCACCCGGAGGAAACCCACGTGAACACGGGGAGAACACACCAACTCCTCACAGACAGTCACCCGGAGCGGGAATCGAACTCACAACCTCCAGGCCTCTGGAGCTGTGCCACCATGCCACCACATGAAAGACAGATCAGTGCAAATAGAGCAGACATAATGATATTTGAGAAATCATAAACAGAAGCAAGATATCAGAACTAATCTGTTTTTTTTTTATTTTTTTTACAGGGAGCAAAGGGTGACTGGTGTCTGTGTGTTCCTTCTCACTGGGCTGTCTGTCTTTATGTCTCCCATTTTAAAGGTAATGTAGACGGAGTGGAGTTTTATTTATTTATTTGACAATAAAATATAGTGCATTTATATTTAGGTATCATCCATGTCTACTCAAAAAGGCATCAGGTGTTATTAAATCAACCTCAGGGGATTAGTAACAGTCATCAATGCTTTGTGTCTGACATGCTAAGCACTTCACTGTTATGATCTGCAGTTCATTCCCATGCCTGTCCTCTATGGAGTCTTCCTCTACATGGGGGTGGCCTCGCTCAACGGAGTTCAGGTGAGTTACAGCCACATTTTCCTACCATTCATATTCCTGGATGCTGACCAAGCTATTCTCATAATGCTTTACATTACTCTTAGTTCATGGACCGCTTGCAGCTGCTGCTCATGCCTGCCAAGCACCAGCCGGACCTGATCTACCTGCGGCACGTGCCCCTGCGCAAGGTCCACCTCTTCACCTTCATCCAGCTGCTGTGCCTGGCCCTGCTCTGGATTCTCAAATCCACTGTGGCTGCCATTATTTTCCCAGTCATGGTGTGTTCAGTGTGCTCACATTTGCTCTCTGGTTTAGAATGCCATTTTGAGATAGATATTCTGGACACAGATAAAGTCCAGTTTAATAAAAACAATTTAGTAGTCAAGTCAAGAACAATCTTAATTTGATTAATTTGTTTATGTTGTTTTCTTATATGAATTTAGAACTATTGTGTTGGCTTTCTTATGCCGAATATAGAAGCTGCTAACCTCCTGTAGGAATAGGCATTTAATCATGTGCAAATTCCTTTAGGCTCATTGACAAACACTGACGGAGACTGGATAGTTCAGTGTGTTCTTTTCTTTTCACATGTTATCAGTGAATAGAAAGATACAGAAAGTGCAGAAAGCCTTGACTTTCTGGCACATTTGACTAAAGCCTTCTCTTTTAACATTGAACCCAGTGTAATATTATTTTTATGTTTACACAATGTGAATGGCCAGATCCTGGCTTTGGTTGCTGTGAGGAAAGCCATGGACTACGTCTTTTCTCAGCAAGACCTCAGCTTCCTAGACGATGTCATCCCAGAGAAAGACAAAAAGAAGAAAGAAGATGAGAAGCAAAAGAAGAAGAAGAAAAGAGGGAGCTTAGACAGTGATGCAGAAGATGTAAGTATCCCTAGACGTTTCCAATTTTTATGAACAAATATATTTTTTTAATATACTTTTATAAACAAATATAAATACTGTGTAGATGTAAGCAGTGTGTTATTAATATGACTGTTTGTGTGTGTGAACACATTGTTTATCAGTCATTAACTTGCATTGCTCAGTTTTACAGAAGATACTATTTTGGCTATGTAAAACTGGATGTTAAGTAGTCCTACATTTAGCAAAATATAAGAAGGATATCATTTCAGCAAGATACAGTGTAGTACAGAAGCATTCTCTAGGTCATGTTTAAGGAAATATCTGTCTCTCCTCATTCCGTGGATCTCATCACAGCTCTAGAGGGAAGAACCAAACACTAGGGAATACTGCATTAGCCAGCACAACTGTCATTTTCCATTAGGCTTCCTATTTAAAAACCCACTACAGCATTGTTTCCTTCTCCTATTTACCTATGACTCAGGGTCTTTGGAGACCAGTTTCTTTTTCAGAAGGCCATACAGATTCACTGTGTAATTTATAAGCAACACCATTTATCTGTAAGTTTTTTTTTTGAGTTTAGAAATTATTGTTCAGAAGAGAACTATTTCTAATTAATGTAAAGCTAAAATGTCTTTGTCATTCATAACTATTCATGCAAAAAAAGGATCACACATTTGTAATTGATTATTATACAATATTATTGTAACTGGCACCCTGTCCAGTGTGTGTTCTAGACTTCTAATCAGTGTTTTCGGGTAGGCTCCGGATCCACCACAACCCTGATCAGGATGAAGCACTTAAAGAAAATGAACAAATGAACGTATGAATGATTGAATGAATGAATGAATGAACTAAGAATCTTGACTGATTTTTTTTTAAAAATTCTACATTGGACATTTGTTGAGACGCCAATCAAATCGTTTAGAGATCTGATGTGAAATAATGCTGTGGAGAAAAATGGCTGGCTTGGATTGTATACTGTTGGTTCTGAATTTTATAACATTTTAGAAGCATACGTTAAACAACATAAATAAATCTAATATTTACTTCACTTGTTACGATATTGCTCCCTCAATGCAATATTGACCTAAAAGCTCTCAGTAGATTTAAGTAGATTCATTGAAGTGGATCTCCCCTCCATGACTATTCAGAGAACACTTTTCCCTTTCTGCAGTCTGACTACCAATCCAATGAGAACGTCCCCAGCATTAAAATTCCCCTGGACATGATGGAGCAGGAGCCCTTTTTAGGGGATAAGGACTCTGACAGTGAGTAGAAGAACAGCGTTCCACTCTGAACTCAGGCCCTCAGAAGGGTCCCTGAAGCCAGCCTGGGGCCTCTATAACCTCCCAGCATGCATTTCTGTGTCTTATTTTTCTTTCATTACTTGCTATTACTAACATCTTGTTTCTGATCATACATTGGATTCGCTCTCAGCATGAACAGAAACCTCTTAATAATGTATTTTTCTCTTTTCTCTAACCATGCGTTCACTCTTTTATGTTTCATTTAATTTGCATGCTCCCTCTTAGAGATCCTCATCTTTGGGCATTTACTCATGGGATTTGTGGTGTACTACAAAACATATTTGCTCCATTTTGCGTCATTTGCTTAGCCAGTGGGTTGCTGGACTTCATATCTCCAGAAAGATCTTTTAGTGGTCAAGTGGTGTTTAACATGACCTCGGTCAGATGTGGACACTGAGCTTCGCTTGCATTTGAATTGCAAGTAGATGGATCCAAATGGCCGTGCATGAATTAACAGAATGTTTTTCTTTCACTCCTCTTTTTTTATTTGGCTCTAATACTGATGCTTTTTTAATACTGTGTGCATAAGCGTGTGTACTGTACCATTCAAGAAAAACTGTGCATGTAGAATACTTCAGTTTGGGCAATTTTTGTAGTTTTGTAGTAGATTTAAATATCGGTATTAAATATTATATAGTACTAAATATAAATTGATCAGTATTTAATATACTTTTTAGTCAGCAGGTATTAAGTTTAAAACATTGTGCTTTTCCAGATCAATAAGTATTTTTAAATGCTAGAATTTATCTTATAACATTATTTTTGATGTTATCATTCTACTGGGATCATCTGTAGCTTATCCTTTCATATCTCTGGATGTTTTTGCATTATTGTAAATGTTTTAGAGATTGCTAGATTTCTTCTAAATATTTAAAACCTGCAAAGTTGCACAAGGCTGGCATATGAGAATCGTTATATAGAATTAGATGTGACCAAATTGATACCATATTACGGAAAATATTAATTGTGATAGCATGTGTGAAGTAGAATATTAGGGCAAGCCTTTGCTGAACTCCTTCTAACATTTTCCTTTGCAGGAGAAAAGAACCCTTCATTTCTTGAACGATATACATCATGTTGAGAAACTGCACTACTACCAAGACAGTCCGACGTCAAGGTGAGTCAAGAGGTGTTTTGAGGTCTGCGGGGAGATTAATTTATATGTGGCATATTTGAATGTGTGGGATTGGGAGGGACACTCATCACGTTGGCATTAGCAGAAGTGAGTCATGACAAGAGGGCTTCTGCATAACCTCATCCAGGTGGAGGGGTAGGGAGGCTGTGCCGGATGAGGAGCAGAGGATTTTGGGTGGGTTAAGCAGTGCCCAGATTAGTGAGAGTGAGGGTCAGACAGATCTGTAGTCTGGACAAACTGCTAAGTAGTTTACTGTTATTCCTGCTTTCCACAGTGTGTTATCCTCTCAGTCTCTATATGTGCCCTGTTTTGAGTGGCAGTGTAAAGTGGCACAATGTATGGACAAGCTGCACTGGCAGTGATCCAATAATCTCAGGCTGGTGGTGATAAATACAGGCTTTAAAATGATTATGGAGCTTAGACGTACATTATCACGATCATGGTTCAGATGCCTCTCATAGTCTCAGACGTTGTACACCTGTACTCTTCAACGGGCCGATTTACTACAGCCATCTGCCTTGTAGCTCCACCAACCTGGTGCTCTAGATTGTTTTGATCATTCTCTGATCTAGAGGTCGCAAACACAGTGTGCATGAAGACCGCCACTCCAAGCAAAGCCCAGGGAAAGTGAGGCACCAAAATGCATGTGTATTTTAAATGTCATATTTGTTTTTTTGTCCCAGTCCAGAGAGACTGCCACTAAATGTGCCTCAGATTAGAATAGACATGGACCCAGATGACGATGAAGATGGGTTCTTCTGGAAGAGTCGAGGATCCGAGACGTCAATATAATCCTTCTTGCCCATTCAGCTAATCAGAATTCTGCAGGATCACCCATCACTGTACACAGATTATCTGTGAATTCTCTCGTCCTTTGGAAAGGATGTTTTAAAGGGATGTGAAAAAGGCTTCCCACAGTGCTGTCTGGGACCATGTCAACGAGCACAACGTCTGGACACTTTACTAGAGTCTTCATGGATGCCATTTTGATTCTTCTCCTGATTTCAAGCAAAGAACTCTCAGTAGTCGCTCATTCCTCGCTTACTTCTTCAGAAAGCTGGCTGACCCACCATCACTCCTTACTACTATGCAATTTCTACATTCACTTTTCCTCTGATCAAAAGAAAATGCTGTAGTTACCTTTGTTTTCTTTCTTCTTTTTTAACTAAGTGTGGGGAGAAGACCCCGGCTCCAACCATCACAGCCCATTCGTTCCCTTCCTCACCTGTTGTTTCCTTCATCTTTTTGATATAAGGAATTACTGTAATTGCATTTTCCTGTAGCAGGAAAATAATATATTGATATGTTTTGTTTTATTTTGTAGCTCTACCTCTTGTTTTAGATAACAGGCATTCTGTAAAAAAAATTTTTTATTTGTTCAGCAAGGGATTTTAATGTTTAAACCTTGTCTGTGAGTTTAGTGTACCTCCCGAACAAAAACACTGAAGAAAGAACATGCTATGAAAATGGAGAACAATAATATTTGCAATAATATGTACTATAATAATATATTGTTATACATAGTTGTTCTTAACCTTTTAATATTTTATGGTTTTGATCCTGCGTAGCTTTATGACATTACTACAAGATTACTGTATTATTAATACAGTATTAAGATATATTTTTTGTATTCCTTTTCAAAAATGAAATACATTCAAGTGCAGATTATTGTATTAATAACTAAAGATCCAGCTCTGATTTTTTAAAATAATATTTTGCACTATGGTTGCATTCATTTACTTTCGTAGACATTTTCATGTTGCAGATTTCTGCAACCGATATGTGGTTATCACTGCCCTTATTTTTATCCTGCTTTTTCCAACTAGATCTGTTTGTCGTGCACAAATGACCGAAGTGACTTAACCAAGAACTGCAATAATAGACCTGGAGCTGAAGTAGAATTGTGCAGTGAATTTAGTCCATTGTGTGCATTATTCAAGCGACATCTAGATAAAGATCGAATGTTCATTCATTATTTGAATGTTTGTACATTACTCATTAGCTTTAACGAGTAGTCATCATATAGAACGGTGGATATTGTTGCTATCTCAACAAAACCTTGTATCTTCAGAAAAAAGAACAGGAGTAAATATATTACACATTTAGTTTGAAGCATTTCTATGGATCGATTCCTCTATAAACTTTAAAACTGTAAATGGCAGCTGGGATTTTCAATGTGAAAACAATAATGATTATACAAGGTATTGTTCTGAGAGCTGATTAATATATTTATGGACATGACATGAAATACACACATATGCTAAGTGAGCTCGGTATATCGAGCTTGTTGCAGAGATGGTGAAATGTGAAATCTCCCTGCATGTCCTCATGGCCTGTATGAATGACCCTCAGCCTTTTCCCGCTCTCCGTCCCACTGTTTTTACTCTCTATTCCTATCTTTTTCCAAAAAATAAAAAATAAAAAAATGACCAGATTTTTTAAAATCACCAGTTCTGTACAAATGACACTATAATGATGTTTTTTTTCAGAATCAAGTTGTTTTAACAGTGTATTTGAATGAAATTTTAATTATATTTTTGGGCGCTGTGTAGAGCAAACCGATGAGGAATACTGAAGAATGTCGCAGAGGTGTAAACATGTCGGGGTGAACTAGATTATTTAAACAAATGAAGCTCGTAATAACAGTAGGGTGTTTTAAACAGGTAACATTTAAAAAAATCACAATTTTGTGACTTTTTAGGACATAGTACAGACATGATTATTTTAGAAATTTCTATTTTTCAAAAGAAATAAATAATAAAAAAAATAAACAGACTTTATTAAATTGTGTCTGGAGCATTTTTTTTTTTTAAACTTTTCCCCTCTTTTACATGACATTTTCACGTTATTGTTGTAACTTTAACGCACAGGTGAAATGGAGCTACCTACATTTACTTGAGCATTTTTAAATTGTGCTGCACGGTGGTGCAGCAGGTAGTGTCGCACTCACACAGCTCCAGGGACCTGGAGGTTGTGGGTTTGATTCCCGCTCCCGGTGACTGTCTGTGAGGAGTGTGGTGTGTTCTCCCTGTGTCCGTGTGGGTTTCCTCCGGGTGCTCTGGTTTCCTCCCACAGTCCAAAAACACATGTTAGTAGGTTGATTGGTGACTCAAAAAAAAGTGTCCATAGGTGAATGTGTGTCTGTGTTGCCCTGTGAAGGACTGGCGCCCCCTCCAGGGTGTATTCCCGCCTTGTGCCCAATGATTCCAGGTAGGCTCTGGACCCACTGCGACCCTGAACTGGATAAGTGCTTACAGATAATGAATGAATTTTTAAATTGTGATATTTTATTTCTACTCAGGTTCATCAGTGAGGAAACTATTCTCCTTTTCAGGTTATATTTGTGCATTTTAATCAGTAATGTTCATCACCATTTCCTTTTTGGTGTGTTTAATATTATTCTACATTTACCACATGTTCTGTACTGCTCTATCACATTTGTATTTTATTAGAATATTATAGACCTAGAATGTATTAAAGAATAAGAATAGAACTGAGTTTTAAAATCATCAGCTCCTGTACTGATATAGCCTGGTTTATGTGCATTTTGATCAGTTACTCATCAAATAACTCAATATAATTTTTATATTTTGCCATGCTTAGATTTAATGCAATTATAAATAATAATATCATAAAATAATAACAGTTGTATTACTGTTTTTACTGCTTTGAGATGTAACACCTGCCTTTCAACACAGATGTAAACAAACCTTTGATTTACAAACCACACCCACACACCCACACCCCTCTAGATTTTATGCAGTACAACTGTGCCCTCTAGTGTTCAACATTTGTTTTGAAAATAAATAGAAACATTAAGTGGTGCTTTAAAGGAGTGTACAACAGTCTGCGTCGCTCTGAAGAACCATTTCATTAAGTGAATATTAAATCCTACAGTGAACATATTCATAACAGCTTTCTCTGCAAGCTCCTTGTACCAGCCGTCTCTAATAATGCTCATCAAATAATGTAATAATTTAAATATATTATGCATTCACATATTTAACCCTTCCTGTCCTGCAGCCATTTTAGTCTATGTTTAGGTTTTAGTTCTTGTGAGACCAAATGTCCAGAGAATAAAGTCTTTCTCCAGTAAATCTGACGGTTCAGCAGCAGAAAGCTCAGTAAGGTAATGATTGTGCCGTCTGAGGAAACCCCATAGGCTGAGCACTGACAGAAAGATTAGAGTTAGTAAAATTGCCCTTGACGCCTCATATGACAGCAGTAAGATCAATCTGAATCTGGTTACTTTTCATTTCACCACAATTATTGATCAGTGTGGTTTTCCCTTTATTCCCACGGAACCCCGTTTTCATCCATTTAAATGTTTACACACACACACACTTTCATTTTAATAATTTTTCTCAATTTATCAAAGCTCGCGGTGATATAATAAGTGTTTTATTATAGTGACTTTTATTGAAAATATATCATAAATAATAATAAATTGAAACAGATACAACCATTTTAATTGAACGTTCTTCTGCTGCTTTTATTGTTATAACACATTTGTGGCTCTATGCTTGTTTTTGGTTATTTTTTTAGAGTGATAATGATCAGTGCACCCTTTCATAGTATTTTATTTTTTTACCAAAACCCAAATATAGCAGTAGATATTGGAGTAGAGTATTGAACTTAATTAAACAAGCAAAAATTCTCTGTCTGCTCCTTGTCTTTCTCTTTTCTCCATCGTGCTCTACTCACAGTGGTTATTACACAATACACATAACGATCATCTTTAAAATAAACAGCGATCATTTAAGCCAGTGATTGTGGACAATGGAAAGGTTGTATTACTAACCACAACAGCTTTCTGATATAAACAGTTCAACAGCACTCTCATATGAACAATATTTAACAGAACTAATCGCTATGTGTTTTGCTTCATCTTCAGTTGCTATGTATTTACCTCAGACTAGTGTCGTTTAACACAGCGGGAGATAAACAAGAGATAAAAGAGTCCGTTCATAGATAAACACTACAATTCCCTACAGTTTAATAAACTGCCAATTGCTCCTTAAACAAAGGAAACATTTAAGTACATTTTCCTTCTTAATATTTGTACCAATAATCATTCATTCATTATCTGTAACCCTTATCCAGTTCAGGGTCGCGGTGGGTCCAGAGCCTACCTGGAATCATTGGGCACAAGGCGGGAATACACCCTGGAGGGGACGCTAGTCCTTAACAGGGAAACACACACACTCACTGATACTTGAGTCACCAATCCTCCTACCAATGTGTGTTTTTGGAGCATGGGAGGAAGCCGTAGCACCCGGAGGAAACCCACGCAGACACAGGGAGAACACACCAAACTCCTCGATGTTAAGTAAAACCCTGTTTGCTCCTCTGCTGATTCCGCAATATTCGGAAATCCCCACAGGACACAATTAACCATGGAATATCTCAGCTGGTGAAGGATAGTCCTGTTTCTCGGAGAAGAAGGACGCATTTGTCGGCCGCATATGAAGGAGCTGTCACTACCACACCATGCTTGTGTACAATTTACTGATAGGTACGATATGCTACTAATTTCTTCTTCGAGTAAAACTGTAAAGAGACACTGCCCTCTTTGGTTGAAAGCCATGTGTGTCCCACATCGTTATCTGTAATATTTTGTCCAATCAGACCTCAACACGGATATTGTCAGTTGTAAATAATAACACTTTGCAGGTGCTCCAGTTGTTTAAATCTGGAAAGGATAGTGAGGAAAGGTGTGGTCCGTGGTGAGCCTACCTGGAATCAATGGATGCAAGGAATACACGCTGGAGGGGGCGCCAGTCCTTCACAAGAAAAGACTGTTGGAGGAAGCCGGAGCACCGGGAGGAAACCCACGTGGACACGGGGAGAACACACCAAACTCCTCACAGACAGTCACCTGGAGCGGGACTCGAACCCAAAACCTCCAGGTCCCTTGAGCTGTGTGACTGTGACACTAACCTGCTGCACCACTCTGCCCTCCTTTATTTATTTATATATTTTTATTTTTATTTTTAAAATAAAATTACTACTGTTATTTTTACTACCACACAGCAGCTGCCATAAAATGACAGAACATTTATAATTATATGTTACATTTTATTTGTACGCCTGATAGATGACATGTTGGATTATTCTGTGTTATTATAATAAAATGGCAGGCGTGTGATGTGTGGATGGAGGTTGCCTGTCATTAGATCATACTTTTATCCAAGTGTTGCCCCTTTAGGGCAAATGAATGTCAAACACGATCAGTCAGGAAATGCTTCTAACTACACAGAGCAAGGAAGCTGTAATTAGATCCGAGGGGGAATCTGTTTAAGACGGCTGTAAATAAGGCCATTCCTCACTGGGCTGATAAGCTGGGTGATAGAGATCTACTTTTCTTTCAAACACCTGGTGGATTTGTCAGTATCTAAGCAGCAGGAAAACTCTGTTCTGTGTCTGATCTGGGCAGCATGGTGGCGCAGCAGGTTATGTAGGTTTCCCCACTGTCCAAAAACACACATGGGTAGGTGGACTGGTGACTCAAAAGTGTCCAAAGGTGTGAGTGTGTGTTGCCATGGGTTTGTTCTCAGCTCCGGACCCACCGTGACCCTGAAGTGGATATGCGGTTACAGACAATGAATGTTTGTATCTGATCTTGTATGATCTACACTGGTAGAAAGTCTGAAGAATGCTTCATTCAAATCTGGAATGTTCATTTATTCATTTATTCATTCATTTTCAGTTACCACTTCTTGATTGATTATTGCAGTGAGTCCAGATTCTACCTGGAGTCAAGGAAAGAGTCCTGTACAAGGCTCCAGTCAGCACACACACACTAAGTGAACATATAATGTACATTCTGTGAAAAAACATTATTTTATGACATGCACTGTGACATAGGGTGCAGGGAGATATTTGACATTCAGCTGTAGGGATTTGATGTCATTTCTGTGTGATGCAAACAGAGTGCAGTTTGTGTGATTTGGGGGTGTGGCTTTAAAAGGCAAAAAATGGGAAGGGAAATTTTTTGGTGGGATTTCTTTTTTAAAAATTACTATTTGGCGGCACGGTGGTGCAGCAGGTTAGTGTCGCAGTCACGCAGCTTCAGGGATCTGGAGGTTGTGGGTTCGATTCCCGCTCCGGGTGACTGTCTGTGAGGAGTGTGGTGTGTTCTCCCTGTGTCTGTGTGGGTTTCCTCCGGGTGATTGTCTGTGAGGAATGTGGTGTGTTCTCCCTGTGTCTGCGTGGGTTTCCTCCATGTGACAGTCTGTTAGGAGTGTGGTGTGTTCTCCCTGTGTCCACGTGGGTTTCCTCCGGGTGACTGTCTGTGACTGTCTGCACACGTTGGTAGGTGGATTGGTGACTCAAAAAGTGTCCGTAGGTGTGAGTGAATGTGTGTGTGTGTCTGTGTTGCCCTGTTAAGGATTGGCGCCCCCTCCAGGGTGTATTCCCGCCTTGCGCCCTGAGATTCCAGGTAGGCTCTGGACCCACCGTGACCCTGAACTGGATAAGCGCTTACAGATAATGGATGGATGGATAGTTTCTACAATATCACCTACTCTATTTTAATTATCCCAACTTTTTGATTTTTAAAACTTACTCATGGGTTTTGAAAAGACCCATCGCTGTGATTTTACCACAAATTAATTAAAAATTTTACAAAGCATCAATACAAACCGAAGCGATGGTGTGTGGAACACAAGAATTACTTGAAAAGCACAGACTGCAGCCACCGTTTTTGAGATGAGGGAAAATTCCCTGGTTACAGCTAATGCTAATATCGGCTTAGAGGTGAAATGTGGGGTTTATGTCATGTCAAGATTGGTAGCACTGTGAAGGCGAGAATTGGAATTGACCTCAGGGAGGTGCAGAGATTTGACAGTGGGATGAGGTTGCAGGAGACTGCTGTGAGTGACATGGTTTCATTTGTGTTGGGTGAGGCCTGGTATGGCAGTTGAAGCCAGGCTCTTGTGTGAAGAATCAGCTGTATAGAATCTGCCATGAATCGGTAGCTTTTGACCTTTAGGATTTGGGGATGTTTCTATTTACATTCACTCCATCCCTTGTACAGTTGGCACATCATTTGGGGTTGTTTACAGTTTCTGGGGTCATTTTCTACTGTAACACCATTTATATGTTTTTACTTATCATAACAAAACACACCGTGGGTTGAGCTGGGCAAGACATGCAGGTGTGCGTGTGTTTTTATTTTAAAATCTTTAATTCAAAATTTCTTATGGATTAAATAAATGATTTTCATTTGTAAGCATTTCTTTAGAAAAACTTCCACAAGCCTTTGATCAAAGTATTTAAAACGTTTTATTTCAAATGAAAAGAGTACAGCACACTCTCCTCTGAAGTTCACATTTGACCACTAGGTGGTACAGTTGACCAGCAAATCAGCAGAAATATCAAATAAATAGAGAGAGAAAATAAATAACTAGCTGTTGGTTAATTCCAAATCTCATTACCTCAGACTACTTCCTGTAAATGGAAATACAGTCTGCCCTCACCGTGGCTAATCCTCTGGTTTTATAAGAGCATGCAGGAGCTCAGTTAGGATTGTGATCCTCACACACTACGTCAGTGTGTTTGGAGGTTCTGAAGGAGCACTTGTGTAATCTTAAAACCTGTCTGAAGAACATGGGAATCAAAGAATGCCTCGGACAAGATCAGAGGCTCAGTTTTCTGCTTTCCCACTATAGAATGTAAGCCGTGTAGAGAGGCCCATCTAATTACAGTGTGGGGATAAATTAATCACGGCCTCCCTGTGAGCCTGTCAGACTCCCAGCATGCTCCTCTCCTTTCCTGTCCACCCATGCACGCCACTGCCTTTATCAGCCTCTCACAGCTCGTCATGGCCCACTGGGTGTATTCGTGCTAAATATTTTGTGCCAGGCTTCGGTGCTGGACTAAGACCAGGAGCTAGATTCACACACTGCCTACCGCTGTAATGGAGACGATAAGGCTGATCTCACATCAGTTGTTTCTGTGTTTATCAGGGACAACCCCTGCTGTTCAGAGGTAAACTATGGGCTGCAGTTGATGAGTGAGCACATCCCCCTCGGGAGGTTTGCAGCCATCCCAGCACCTGGGGAACGGTTGTGTGATAGGTGCCTTGCTCAAGGGCACTTCAGTCATGGATGTTGAGGGAGGCCACGGCTGCCCCCCCCACCACCACCACAGGCCCCCCACAAACACACCGCCCGTGTAATTCACTGTTTAATATGTTTCTGCTTTTATACTTAAGTGATCTGTTGGTTGTGACTAAATAATTTAATGAAGGCTGCTTTCTCTGATCCATGTCTGTCAAGAGAAAAAAGCAGCCACTGCGTCTTTATTGCTAATCTGATTATAGAGCACTGTTCTGATTGAGAAAACTGCTCCTCTATTTTATTATTCGTTCAGTCTGTTGCCGGTGTGGATAGGATTGCTGCACTTAGTCAAATCTCCAAGTCTAAAACTGCACACAGGCCGTGAAATTACGATTTAACAAACATGATTGACACATCTGCCATTACTGCTGAAGAAGCTGTATTGTACGTAGCAGTGAAATGAAAATGTACTCTGTCATGATATTCAACATTCAGACCCGCCTGGAAATGTAAAGTTGAGCCAAATTATGTAAATGGTATGGCATTCTGTGCTCTAGCTGGGGATTGGGGAAAAGCAATTTGAAGTCTGAGCTCTGTTCTGCAGAAGTGGCAGAACTGTCCAAAAATCACAGCTGGTTGAAAGGCAGAATAGGGAACAGTAAGACTAATGTATCTGTGAAGGTTATTGTGTAAGACAAGATAAAACAGCTTTATTTATACAGCGTATTTAAAAGACAACAACAAAAGTGCTTTACATTAAAAGTGAATCAAATGTCAAAACAAGAAGATATCTAGTGGTATCAATTATAGATATTAAATAAAATAATAATTAATAAGGGGCGTGCAGCAGGTTTTGTCGCAGTCACACAGCTCTGGGGGCCTGGAGGTTGTGGGTTCGATTCCTGCTCCGGGTGACTGTCTGTGAGGAGTGTGGTGTGTTCTCTCTGTGTCTGCGTGGGTTTCCTCCGGGTGACTGTCTGTGAGGAGTGTGGTGTGTTCTCTCTGTGTCTGCGTGGGTTTCCTCCGGGTGACTGTCTGTGAGGAGTGTGGTGTGTTCTCCCTGTGTCTGCGTGGGTTTCCTCCGGGTGACTGTCTGTGAGGAATGTGTTGTGTTCTCTCTGTGTCTGCGTGGGTTTCCTCCGGGTGACTGTGAGGAGTGTTCTCCCTGTGTCTGCGTGGGTTTCCTCTGGGTGACTGTCTGTGAGGAGTGTGGTGTGTTCTGTCTGTGTCTGCGTGGGTTTCCTCTGGGTGACTGTCTGTGTGGAGTGTGGTGTGTTCTCCCTGTGTCTGTGTGGGTTTCCTCCGGGTGACTGTCTGTGAGGAGTGTAGTGTGTTCTCCCTGTGTCTGTGTGGGTTTCCTCCGGGTGACTGTCTGTGAGGAGTGTGGTGTGTTCTCCCTGTGTCTGTGTGGGTTTCCTCCGGGTGACTGTCTGTGAGGAGTGTGGTGTGTTCTCTCTGTGTCTGTGTGGGTTTCCTCCGGGTGACTGTCTGTGAGGAGTTTAGTGTGTTCTCCCTGTGTCCACGTGGGTTTCCTCTGGGTGCTCCGGTTTCCTCCCACAGTCCAAAAACACACGTTGGTAGGTGGATTGGCGACTCAAAAGTGTCCGTAGGTGTGAATGTGTGTGTGTGTGTCTGTGTTGCCTTGTGACACAGACACGCAGGTACATGATTCCCACCTTGCACCCAATGATTCCAGGTAGGCTCTGGACCCACCGCGGCCCTGAACTGGATAAGCACTTAGAGATAATGAATGAATGAATAATTAATAAGCAGTTGGGTATAGACTATAGCAAAATAAGACAAGTTGGTAGGTGGAGAACACCATGGATACCAGCCAAACAGAGCAATTAATACATAATACATAGAAATATTAAACACCTGGGCGAAGAAAAAGGTTTTAACATTTGTCATAAAAATTTCTAATGGTTTATGTGAATGGGAGGCTGTTCCAGAGTTTAGCAACTGAAAATGCTCTATCACCCTTGAAGTTTAGGTGGCAGCGTGGGACATCCAGGTACAGCTGGTCTGCGGAACGTAATGATCAAAATGGACGGTAAAAAACCAACATGTCTGATATGTAACTGAGTGCCATTCCATGTAGGGCCTTATAAACAAACAGTAAAATCTTAAAATCTATCTGGAACTTCACTGGCAACCAATGCAGAGAGCAGAGTACTGGTGTAATGTGTGGATCTAAGCCTTTGCTCCTCACCTCTTAAATGGCATATTCAGGCTCAAGTTCAAAACACCTCTTTGCAATCTCAGACTGGTAGTGCTTAGAAATCGCAAATGCTCTTTCATATGGAACCCTCCGGGGATTTACCCAATCTGCAGTTATGAGGTGAGACATTTATGAAGCTGTGTTTTAATAATGTGGATATTGTTTACGATTGTGACCAGCATGTCCACCGCTATGTGCTGAACTAGTGTAAAAGTGAGCTTTATCTCATCGGATCTTCTCAATATTCAGCAAAATCATTCTGATTCTGATTAAAGATTTATGCCTCGAAAATGATCCTCGCTAAACTGTTTAAAGTGCTGAAATATGATTATATTACTGCAGAGCTCTTGAGGGAAATTACATAATGATTTAGATTAAGGGTTTTCAACAAAATTGGACATTTCCTGCAGTTTAGGAACTTTATTCTGCTTTGCTAATCATCTCTCAATGAAGTCTAATTCACTGTGTCATTCATCCTCATCCAGAATTATTGGTTGTAACGCAGGAACACACCCAGCCGGGACAGGGTGCCAGTCCATCACAGAGAATCACACACTCAACCATTTACTCACACTATTGGACAATTTCAAACTCTAACTCTCTCTCTCTCTCTCTCTCTCTCTCTCTCTCTCTCTCTCTCTCTCTCTCTCTCTCTCTCTCTGTGTCTGTGTGGGTTTCGTCTGGGTGACTGTCTGTGAGGAGTGTGGTGTGTTCTCTCTGTGTCTGCGTGGGTTTCCTCCGGGTGACTGTCTGTGAGGAGTTTGGTGTGTTCTCCCTGTGTCCGTATGGGTTTCCTCTGGGTGCTCCAGTTTCCTCCCACAGTCCAAAAACACACGTTGGTGGGTGGATTGGCTACTCGGAAATGTCCGTAAGTGTAAATGTGTGAGTGTGTGTGTTGCCCTGTGAAGGACTGGCGCCCCCTCCAGGGTGTATTCCCGCCTTGCGCCCAATGATTGAAGGTAGGCTCTGGACCCACCGCGACCCTGAGCTGGATAAGAGCTTACAGATAATGAATGAATGAATGAACTTACCCAGTCATTGACAACTGTAGATGATTGCACACAGCCCATCCAACTATCAACTTGTGTTTTTGTACCTTCACAGATACAGAGAGAACATATAAGACAATGAGCTGAGGCTTGACCCCCCTGGCCCTAGAATTGTGTGGCACCTGGAGTCTGATTGTAAAATAATTTAATCAATTTGAGGGTGTATTGCCTTTGAAGCTGTTGGAAGGTTTATTGGGACCTTGGATTCAAATTCTCATAATTATTTGTTGTCAATATCAAATACAAATAATAGAAAACTGTTTACACTCCTCTGCTGGGCCCTCTGCAAACACTGAAATGTTTAATTAAGTTGTGTTTCATCAGTCATTGTGTTTTTCAACACCATCACTATGATCACTGTTATCATTTTCATCAGCAGTAGTGGCATCAGCAGCATTGTCGTTCTTCTACACCTTTCATCACTCCATTATTATTGTTATTAGAAGCAGCATTTCCATAACACATCATTATCCTCATCAACACTTTACCACGGTTGTTGTGATTAATATTAAAAGGCATGATTAATCTTAAACCTTCTGCCTACACACCTCTGATCTATGTCTGCTTAATGCATTTGGAACAGGAGATGGCAATGGGTCCTTGGTCTCAGGAAACAAATGGAGAAGAGCACTGACAAGCTTTTTTTTTTGTCTTTACAACGTTGGAAACAGTTGGGCCTCCTACGACGCCTACATAGATTTAATATGATGTGTTACCAGCGCAGACCATGCACTTCTGTCTTCTGTTTCTCCAAGTCCAGTCATTCACAGAAATGCTAGTTTCTTCTACATTTATAGCAACAAATTACATGTTGTTTTCATTGTCTACAAAAGATAACCGGCATCATCATAATAATGGAAGACTGCACTTTAGGGGTGGGTGATATGGCCCCAAAATAATATGATATTTCAGGGTATTTTGGCAATAATGACATTCTTAGTGATATGATAAAACACTGAAAAACACTTCTATCAATTTCAATAACACATTCATTCATTCATTCATTCATTCATTATCCGTAACCCTTATCCAGTTCAGGGTCGCGGTGGGTCCAGAGCCTACCTGGAATCATTGGGCGCAAGGTGGGAATACACCCTGGAGGGGGCGCCAGTCCTTCACAGGGCAACACACATTCACACCAACGTGAGTTTTTGGACTGTGGGAGGAAACCGGAGGAAACCCACGCAGACACAGGGAGAACACACCACACTCCTCCCAGACAGTCACCCGGAGGAAACCCACACAGACACAGGGAGAACACACCACACTCCTCACAGACAGTCACCCGGAGGAAACCCACGAAGACACAGGGAGAACACACCAATTCCTCACAGACAGTCACCCGGAGGAAACCCACGAAGACACGGGGAGAACACACCAATTCCTCACAAGGAAACCCACGAAGACACGGGGAGAACACACCAATTCCTCACAGACAGTCACCTGGAGCGGGAATCGAACCCACAACCTCCTGGCCTCTGGAGCTGTGTGACTGCAACACTACCTGCTGCGCCACCGTGCCGCCCTTCAAGAACACACTATTCAAATATTCAGGAAATGTGACACCAATATGTAAATATTTGCTTATATTTCAAACAGTATCTTATTAAGGTAGGGTGGGACAATGGCGCAGCAGGTAGTGTTGCTGTCACAGCTCCAGGGTCCTGGGGTTCTGGGGTTGTGGGTTTGAGTTCCGCTTCAGTTTCCTCCTATGGCCCAAAAACACACGTTGGTAGCTGGATTGAGTGTGAGAGAGAATGTGTAAGAGTGTGTGTTGCCTTGTGAAGGACTGGTGCCCCTTTCATGGTGTGTTCCCACCTTGCGCCCAGTGATTCCAGGTAGGCTCCGGACCCACTGTGACCCTGAATTGAATAAGCTGTTACAGACAATGAATGAATGAACTTACCAAGATTCAGATTAGGTATAAACGATAATGTAGCATATAGATCTACTGCACAACCAAAGTGCAGAATATTGTGTGTGCATTTAAACAGTTAACATAAACAATTATACAAATATTAATCTTCACAGTAAATAACAAATCAAATACAGAATAGTGGTTGTGCTGAGTCTGTGTAGTTTATCTTCTGGGGTTAGAGCTCTTCGACTGTTGAATAACTTTAACGACATTTTTGATTTTCCTCATCCTCAACCAAGTGCATCTGCTTGAGGTGGTGAAACAGATTAATTGTATTTCCCAGTTCTGTTGTTATAGGCTTCTTTCATTTCTTAAAATACCCTGGTTTACTGTTCATCTGAAATTCTGTAACAAACCACCTCCACACAACAAATTCCTCCACTTTCCATCGCACTTCACTGAGCCTAAGTGACTCATGTAAAGAAAGTATGGCATATTATGGGTAATTGCATGACATCATTACATAAACATCTCACTAAAAGAATAGCACTATTATCACAATATTGATTACCACAATAATTTATTAGTTTGGTGTAGGGCCTCCTTTTGCGGCCAATTCAGTGTCAATTCATCTTGGGAATGACATATACAAATCCTGCACAGTGGTCAGAGGGATTTTAAGCCATTCTTCTTGCAGGATAGTGGCCAGGTCTCTACATGATGCTGGTGGAGGAAAACGTTTCCTGACTCGCTCCTCCAAAACACCCCAAAGTGGCTCAATAATATTTAGATCTGGTGACTGTGCAGGCCATGGGAGATGTTCAACTTCACTTTCATGTTCATCAAACCAATCTTTCACCAGTCTTGCTGTGTGTATTGGTGCGTTGTCGTCCTGATACACGGCACCGCCTTCAGGACACAATGTTTGAAACATTGGATGCACATGGTCTTACTGGTGCAATGTGCATGGTGCCATGAAACCTCCCACACTACAATGACAGGTGTTTCAGTTTCATTGTCTAACCCCTGTTGCTACTGGCTTGCCTGGGTATCCTCCAGTAGGAGCTGGTGGAATCTGTGAGGGACAGAGATGACTGGGCTTCTTTAGTCGACTTGTTGCCACCCTGATGAAGTGGAAAAGGTGATAATGACCATAATGAAGTGTTAAAGAGTGCTGAACAAATTCAAAACATTTATACCCATCTAGTTAAAGTTTGGAACTTGGTACGGTGACTTTAGACTGTGTTAGAATTGAGAGCAAAATAAAGTAGCTGACTTCATTCAGAAGAAGTGTCAGACCATGAAGGAGCTCTGTGTAGTTTAGTTTTACTCCTGAGCTCTTACAATTGAATAATTTCTTGTGATTCGAATGGCTCTCCACCCAGTGCTGCTTGGTTTTAAAGAAGGACTTGTTCCATACTATCAGAGAAAACAATATTAAATAAAATAAGCAATACAAGCATTAGTCACATGAGCTCATTATATAAAAGTGACAGCAGAATCCTCTGCTTACAGAGTAGAGCAAGTGTTGATTCCATATTAGCCGGCAGGCCATTGATTCATTATTTTACATCCTGGGCCTGCTGGCGATGCGAAGAGTGAGTTCTTTAAGCTGGAAAATGACTATTCTCGCATCCACAGCTAGTGCAGTCCTTGGCTCATTAATCTGCATCACATCATGCAGGAAGCCACATGGTCCCACCCCTACTCTACTACAGTTACAAATACAGCACGTGTGAATACAGTAGCATTAAACTCTCCAGATCCCCACTTCACACCGGGAAAGTCAACTCCTTCTGCGGAAACAGCTAAAAAAAGGTCAACTTTTAAGTGATGAGTAACACACTCTGGCTTCAGTACAAGATGCATGCTTTGTCTTCCACCAAAAAAAACAAGTGTTTCATTCATGACGTCATTGTCATTGCATCACTGACCAAATTTGGTCAAGTGGAAGTGTTGCATTTGAATTTTAAGCTTGTTCATATTAAGCATCACTGAACACATTCACAACCACACATTCATATTTAATATAAAATAAAATCTATTCCGCAACTGTTGGGAACCAATTAAAAGAATATACCAATTAAAATTATAATGAAATATAAAAAAACATTATTTAAAAGATAAATAGCAAGTGCACATGGGGAACTCTCTCTGCGTCCTGTGTCCACTGATGAAAGATTAGAGGACGACCAACACAAACTGCAGCAACAGATGAGCTACTATCTGACATCTACAAGGTGGACCAATGGGGTCTTTTAATGGAGTATTTAAAACCTTGAGCATCACTGCTGTGACCAGCCCAGCACCAACTAACACACTACCACCACATAATTGTCAATGCAAGACTGAGAATGATCTACCACACATATCACTTCTCCTCTGCGAGTGTTCTTTGAGGGACCTTGACCATTGAAGAGAAGGGGGAATTGGGGATAAGAAACTGTGCAGAGTGGACTGCAGTCTGTAACTGTAGAACTACAAAGAGCTCCTGCATGGTCACAAAGGTTGATTGTTGATACATGTTGGTGTTCTTAATTCAGTGATCATTTGGTGCAGGGGTCACCAGTCTTATCCACAAAAGGCCGGTGTGACTGCAGGTTTTCTTTCCAACCAAACAGGAGCACACCCTGTATAACTGTTCAGAGAGGGAGACTAGTTGATCAGACAAGTAGAATCAGGTGTGCTCCTGCTAAAAGCTAAAACCTGGATAATAGGATGAATTTTGTTCAGCACACTTCCATTTCCTTACTCCCAATCTTTCCTTTCCTATAAATCCATAAAAGCCATGCTTGCTAATGGTAGCTAATGGCTGCTAATGGCAATGCTGGTGAATCGTGGTTTATTATAGGGGACAGTGCTTGTTATCTCAGTCTTTTGAATGATGGCCCTCTACAGCATCTGGGCATTTGGCTGTTGTACAGTAACCACAGTTCTCTCTTTACTGCTTGTTATGTTCTAATCAATTTCTTAATTTCTTCTTTTTGAGCACTGACAAATGTATAGATGAGAGAACAAATGTAAAGTAGGATGTAAAGCTGACCATACCTCTTTGAAGAAACATGTCTTAGAGAGATTTTGACTGCATCGAATTCCTACCATCTTTTGAGGCCAGTTGAGGACAGAAATTACTGGGTTTGTTTAGTGTCTGCCTACTGTGAAGAACACTGCGTGTGAATACTCTATGGGTGTGATATATATATATATATATATATATATATATATATATATATATGATATGATACATACAGGGGTTAGACAATGAAACTGAAACACCTGTCATTGTAGTGTGGGAGGTGTCATGGCTAAATTGGAGCAGCCTGGTGGCCAATCTTCATTAACTGCACATTGCACCAGTAAGACCATGTGCATCCAATGTTTCAAACATTGTATCCTGAAGGCGGTGCCGTGTATCAGGACGACAATGCACCAATACACACAGCAAGACTGGTGAAAGACTGGTTTGATGAACATGAAAGTGAAGTTGGACATCTCCCATGGCCTGCACAGTCACCAGATCTAAATATTATTGAGCCACTTTGGGGTGTTTTGGAGGAGCGAGTCAGGAAACGTTTTCCTCCACCTGCATAACGTAGTGACCTGGCCACTATCCTGCAAGAAGAATGGCTTAAAATCCCTCTGACCACTGTGCAGGACTTGTATATGTCATTCCCAAGACGAATTGACTCTGTATTGGCCACAAAAGGAGGCCCTACACCGTACAAATAAATTATTGTGGTCTAAAACCAGGTGTTTCAGGTTCATTGTCCAACCCCTGTATAATAGCTGCAAAAGCCCTATTTCCCCAATAGTAATAATTTCTGTTCTGTGCAGCACCATGCTGTCAGTGTCAGTGATTTCTTGTCCATCAAACATTTCCAATTTTTCCAATTGTAATTCTGCCCCTTGGTGCTTGTTTTGTTTTTCTTAGTCATACGGCTTGTGTAGGACCTTTTTGTAGAGCATCCCCAAGCATCTCGTAGGCTAATAAAGAATTGTGCATGTTTTAATTAATACATTTCTTTGTTTAATGCCAATGAGGGACATCTGTGGCCTCTATTAGCTGTGTGTACAAATGGCAACAAGACTCTGCTCCACTACTTGCCCACATTGCCTTCACTTCTACTCCCTTTTTGTTCATTGATTTGTGAACAGTAAACTAATTAAACATTCTTCAAAAGGTGAAGCAGCTTGTTGTTTTCCAGACATCAGAACTCTGCCCTCCTGTGTCACTGAAACTCACCGGGAAAAAAAAAAAGTCTTGTTACTTTGAAACACTGATACCATAAAGAAGCCCAGATTCAATTATCCCCCAACCAGATTTTTAAATAGCTATTACATTGTCTCTAAAATATAATGTTAAAAAAGAGCCATGACTCAGAAACATGTCCTTTTATGGCATTTAATCACATTCTTAATCACATAGAGCTTTCTGAATGGTTCTTGGATTGAATGTGGAAATTCTTTAAAACTTAACCTTTTCCACAGCCTGTTGCCTCTTGGGGATGGAAAGCATTTTGACTCCCTGCTCTCCTTCCAAAAAAAACAAATTAAAAAGACTGCTATAAAGAGAAATGGCTCACATCTTTCATTGTATGTCTGCTGCAGCAAAGATCACTGTATATACCAATACACTAGGCAACAACCTATTTCACCAGAGCTGCAAAACAGAAAAAAAAGATAAATGTGTCATTGATTCTGAGACGCGAAGCACCCTATTGTGGAGCAGTCCCTAAATTTGGATTCTGTGTAAGAAATAGAGCTCTTTGTGGTGAGTGAGTATGTATGAGATTAAGTGAGCTGCAGGCACGTTCCTGTGCTTTGCAGGTGCTTTGTATCTTAAAAAATAAAACACACACACACTTGCAAGAAAGACTGGAACAAAACCATCCATCCATCCATTATCTGTAAGCGCTTATCCAATTCAGGGTCATGGTAAGTCCAGAGCCTACCTGGAATCATTGGGCGAAAGGCGGGAATACACCCTGGAGGGGCACCAGTCCATCACAGGGCAACACACACACTCACATTCACTCACACACTCACACCTACAATCACTTTTGAGTCGCCAATCCACCTACCAACATGTGTGTTTTTGGACTGTGGGAGGAAACCGGAGCACCCGGAGGAAACCCACGCGGACACAGGGAGAACACACCACACTCCTCACAGACAGTCACCCGGAGGAAACCCACGCGGACACAGGGAGAACACACCACACTCCTCACAGACAGTCACCCGGAGGAAACCCACGCGGACACAGGGAGAACACACCACACTCCTCACAGACAGTCACCCGGAGGAAACCCACGCGGACACAGGGAGAACACACCACACTCCTCACAGACAGTCACCCGGAGGAAACCCACGCAGACACAGGGAGAACACACCACACTCCTCACAGACAGTCACCCGGAGGAAACCCACGCGGACACAGGGAGAACACACCACACTCCTCACAGACAGTCACCCGGAGGAAACCCACGCAGACACAGGGAGAACACACCAAACGCCTCACAGACAGTCACAAGGAGGAAACCCACGAAGACACAGGGAGAACACACCACACTCCTCACAGACAGTCACCCGGAGCGGGACTCAAACCCACAACCTCCAGGTCCCTGGAGCTGTGTGACTGCGAAACTACCTGCTGCACCACCGTGCTGCCCCTGGAACAAAACCATATTTCTCATATAAAATGTACCTTTCAGTCAAAATTATTCTGCATGGGTTTATTCTAGATGTTCCGGTTTCCTCCCACGCTCCAAAAACACACGTTGGTAGGTGGATTGGTGACTCAAAAGTGTCCGTAGGTGTGAGTGAATGTGAGTGTGTGTGTTGCTCTGTGAAGGACTGGCGCCCCCTCCAGGGTGTGTTCTCACCTTGTGCCCAGTGATTCCGGGTAGGCTCTGGACTCACCGCGACCCTGAACTATAAAAGCGGTTACAGACAATAAATGAATGAATGAATATTCTCTGGTTGCAGAGAAAATGAGGAGACAGATGTATGGAAGATCAGTTTATAAGCCACAAAACAGAAGCATTTACAGAAATTCAGCCACAGTCTCCCAGTTATAAGAAATGCCTGCTAATGAATTCTAAATCTAAAATGCAACCAGTGCAGAGTGATAAACCAAGAGAGGACAAGTCCATAAATACATATCAGGTTTTCCTGATTCAAATTGAATCTCAAAGGCAGGTTCAAGGCAGTGGCGGATGCTGGTCTTTCATAGAGGGGAAGCTCAATTTCGGCCTACATCATAAAATGTGTCGGTTTATTTATACGTAAATTCTACCCTCCGTTCCTTTTCAAGAAAATGATCTGTGACCCTGTCGTACCAACAAGGCGTCTTTTCCAGGGACTTGACTAGTGTCCTCTCAATGGCCAGCAGAGCTAGGCTGCTTAAACGGCCTTGGCCCATGTGAAGTGTGTCCGCCTGTGAGTGCTTTGTGACGGTGGAGGGGCTCAGCAGCACCCGCTGGACAGAAACTGCGATAGAAGTCAGAAAGAGTGATAGAAGTCAGTCTCCAAACACAAGCAGCTACAAAAAACCCACCAGAAATAGAAGCTCGATTTGTCGCTAGTCGTTTTTAACAAAGAAAATACCGCTAAGAGGATTAAGAAAATCTCCGGTTCAACTCAGAACAGAATGAAAATGTAATGCTCCCATGGATCTCTACACCAAAGGATCGCTGATTCGCTCATTTCGCTGTCAATCAAAAAAGGATTCAGCCTCAGACAGATCATCCAATCATCATGCAGAAGCTGAGCGTCTGGGCCAGCCGAGGCCGGCCCACTGCCCCATAGACCCCCAGAGACGCTGAACGTCCGATGGGCGGGACAAAGCCCAGCATTTATCCAATGACTCGTCTCGTTCCGCTGCACTTCGCTGCTTCTCTATTGAACTCTGTGGATGCTCAGCGTCCTCACTGTTTAAAGCACTGTGAAGCTGCGGGAATGATTGGGAGGAAAGCCGCGTCTTTACCTGTGATAAGAAGCTGATTCTCAACAAAAGTTGAGTGCGTTGTAGTGCATATTTATTCACTGACATGTACACACAACAGTGTATATTTGATCACTTATTTTTTTGACATTTTAGGGGAAGCTGAGCTTCCCTTGCAGTCTTAGAACAATCGCCTCTGGTTCAAGGCTAGGATTTTAAAAAGAAACAGTATCTGATCGACCTGAAACTTGTGAGCTTAAGAGGATCAAGATATTTTTTTTTTCAAATTTATATATTTATTATATATATATTTTTGGGAGCACAGTGCTGTCGCAGGGACCTGGAGTGACTGTCTGTGAGGAGTGTGGTGTGTTCTCCATGTGTCTGCTTGGGTTTCCTCCTTGTGACTGTCTGTGAGGAGTTTGGTGTGTTCTCCCCGTGTCTGCGTGGGTTTCTTCCGGGTGACTGTCTGTGAGGAGTGTGGTGTGTTCTCCCTGTGTCTGCGTGGGTTTCCTCTGGGTGACTGTCTGTGAGGAGTTTGGTGTGTTCTCCCTGTGTCTGCGTGGGTTTCCTCCGGGTGACTGTCTGTGAGGAGTGTGGTGTGTTCTCCCTGTGTCCGCGTGAGTTTCCTCCGGGTGACTGTCTGTGAGGAATTGGTGTGTTCTTCCTGTGTCTGCGTGGGTTTCCTCCGGGTGACTGTCTGTGAGGAGGTGGTGTGTTCTCCCTGTGTCTGTGTGGGTTTCCTCCTTGTGACTGTCTGTGAGGAGTTTGGTGTGTTCTCCCCGTGTCTGCGTGGGTTTCTTCCGGTTGACTGTCTATGAGGAGTGTGGTGTGTTCTCCCTGTGTCTGCGTGGGTTTCCTCCAGGTGACTGTCTGTGAGGAGTGTGGTGTGTTCTCCCTGTGTCCGTGTGGGTTTCCTCCAGGTGCTCCGGTTTCCTCCCACAGTCCAAAAACACACGTTGGTAGGTGGATTGGCGACTCAAAAGTGTCCGTAGGTGTGTGTGTATGTGAGTTGCCCTGTGGAGGACTGGCGCCCCCTCCAGGGTGTATTCCCGCCTTGTGCTCAATGATTCCAGGTAGGCTCCGGACCCACTGCAACCCTGAACTGGATAAGGGTTACAGATAATGAATGAATGAATGTATATATATTTTTTGGGGAGGGGGATAATTGAATCGATTTCCACTAAGTTAAAGTAGATATTAGCTAATTAAAGTAAGCAAGTCATTTTCAGAATTTTTTTGTTTACTTTGAATTTTCAGTCAATTGTTATTTATTTGAATTAGTTAATTACTTCAGTATTCAGTTTACTTTTCAGAGCATTAACAAAAGACTCAAGCCTCGGCTTAAAACTTTACCAAAAAAGTAAGCTACAGTTCAGCAAACAACATGGATTATTCTTATTAATAAAAGTTTTGACTTGTGTTGATCTTTGCCAGAGGGAAGTTCATAGTAGTTCAGTGACTAGATCTTTGTGAGTCTTGCAGCTAGACTTCTCTGACAATCAGGAACACCTCTTTTCAAGCTGTCACACTTCACCATGATCAATCAAGATCCAGGGCCTCTTTTGTTCATCTCAAATATTTTTCTCTCATGTTTTTTTCTCAACCTTTATCAGGATTAAAGCCTTTTCTCCAAAACCTTTTTCGGGCTCTCCTTGGTGGAGTAAGTGGAGACTGTGTGTCATCACTTCTCTTTTGAGAGATTATAAATACCAGATTGTGGGTTTCTTTCTTAAATACAAGCATTGAGATTGTTTTGGAATCATATTGATTAGATAATGCTTGTATGTAGATCATAACGTTGGTGTTTTTCAGGCACAGGGACAAGTAGAAAAACAAGATCTGAAAATGGATCTTGGAGATAACATGATGTATGTTTGAAGCTATCTGGTGTTTCAGCATTGAGCTGGTACAAAGCATATCAATTTCCAGCTGGCATTCAGAAGGCCTCTTTTGTGTTAAACAATGGAAAAGAGGGTTAATTAGGACATCTGTTGCATGTTTTGCAATTGTCAGTTTCAACAATGTTGTCTCAGTTTGTGAAATTCACAAAAAGCCACAGTTGTAAACTAGTGACGAAAATACGTCGATAAAATCCCATTAACGTGAAGGCTCTTTACCACTTAAAAGTTACTTAATAACACTTCTATAGTGTTTTTGTATACTCCTTTACATACAACATATTTTACACATTATAGAGCCTGAGGGCATCACTTGGATCGCTACCACTGTGCGGCATTCACCTGGATGGCTGCCAACCACGCATCAGCAATTTGGTTGAGAGGTGACAAAACAAGGCAGGAAACATACTCTGGACAGTGTGCCATTCCATTACAGGACAACTGTGGATATTTTCACACTCACCCAGTCAGTCACACACACATATTTATTGTGGAAAATTTCACACAGTCAAATGTGTTTTTGACTGTGGGAGGAAACCCACAAAGACACAGGGAGAATAAAAAGAGAATTGAAGTCCTTCATAGGATAGATATTAGTTTTTTTTTAATCTGAGATTCGGATTATTATTATTCATACATTCATTCATTATCTGTAACCCTTATCCAGTTCAGGGTTGCGGTGGGCCCAGAGCCTACCTGGAATCATTGGGCGCAAGGCCGGAATACACCCTGGAGGGGGTGCCAGTCCTTCACAGGGCAACACAGACACACACACACTCACACCTACAGACACTTTTGAGTCGCCAATCCACCTACCAACGTGTGTTTTTGGACCGTTGGACCGAAGCACCCAGAGGAAACCCACGCGGACACACCAACTCCTCACAGCCCATTTTATTATTATTATTATTTATTATGGCTTTCAATAAAATCAATGCTCCTCTCCACCTTTTAAAAAACAAACAAACAAAAAAACACTGATCAGTTCCTCCAGCAATTCATCGTGTCAGCTTTATACTTCAAATTAGACCATTTGTTTAACTCATTTATATTCTGTACCTTAAGTGGCTCAGTGTAGGCACAATTAGAGTGAAGCCATGCTGGGAGCTGCGGGTTTTCTGAGCGGCCGCACCAACACCCCGCACCCAAATATTTGAATATTCACCAATTTTTACGGCCAAAGCTCCAAAGCCCTAAAAGGTTATTTGGGACAGCTCTAGAAACCGCCCAGAAATGTACACCAATGCCAACAAGCACCTTTTTAGAGCCTTTCATTTATAAAATGTGTGTATATATGGTAAGTCCAGTTACAAGGGTTGTTTATGATGGATTTGTCTGGAGAAACCCCAGCCTTGATGAAAAGGTCACTGATCCAGTGATTAATGGAATGGGTCCCAGGCATAACCGGCTATTTGATGAATTATGCCAGATGCTAAGACCAATTTTCTTTTGTTTCGTCAGAAGATTTCTTTGACTTCATGGTCATTACGCTAAAGTGGAGGATTAGTGATTGTCTTTATGGCTCTTTATTCTCAGCCTGAAATATTTAGTTAAAAATTGCTGTCCAGTTCCACTTAATGTTTTCTCTATAATGGCACAGCTGCCATCTCCTCCACTGCTTGGCTTTGAGTTACTGGGGGGTTCAAGGGTAGACATAAAAATGATGCCTTGTTGAAAGAGGACTATTGAGGCCAGGATTGTCCTCTAGCTGTTAACCATCCAACAAGCTGTAGGAGACATTTTCAACTGAACAACAATGAGCAGTTAATCTTGTTTAGGTTTGCGGTGGGTCTGGTGCTGGTCCAGAATAACTGGGAGCAAAGCAGAAGAACATCCTGGACAGGTGCCACTCAATCACAGGGCACAACTAAGACACACACACACACACACACACACACACTTAGCAATGGACACATTCACACAGCCAATCCACCCTACAATACTTTTGGACTGTGGGAGGAAACCGGAAGTACACCTGGAAGAAACCCACACACAGAGACACAGGGAGAACACACCAAACTCCTCACAGACAATCACCTGGAGGAAACCCACGCAGACACAGGGAGAACGCACCACACTCCTCACAGACAGTCACCCGGAGGAAACCCCTGCAGACACAGGGAGAACGCACCACACTCCTCACAGACAGTCACCCGGAGGAAACCCCTGCAGACACAGGGAGAACACACCACACTCCTCACAGACAGTCACCTGGAGGAAACCCACACAGACACAGGGAGAACACACCACACTCCTCACAGACAGTCACCCGGAGGAAACCCACACAGACACAGGGAGAGCACACCAAACTCCTCAGGGACGGTCACGTAGGATCAGCAATATTCAGTTAATTTGTGGTTGATGCTGGATCCAAATTCAGGCCAAATCTGTGAGGAGAAATATTAGACATGTGTCTGTTCACTGAAGGTAGATTTCTTGCAAATTTAAATAATTATGTATATTAGAGATTTGTATGAGAATTGCATATCTGTTCCAGAATTATTCATCTTGCTGTTGGGCTTACAATGTGAGGTTATCATAAATTTTTAGCATCTAGCAGAGTTCTGACTGATAGCCTTGGGCTAGCAGTGATGCAAAATCATTCGTTGTATAATAGCATTGCAAGCCTTGGGCACATTGGATGCCAGTGTCTTGGCAGGAGATTTGCAAAAACACCTGAATATTTAATTTGGTGTGACAGGTCCCGTGCATTCCTTGATGTGTGTGTGTGTGTGTGTGTGTGTGTGTGAAAGAGATAGTTGGTGTGTGTGTTGCCAGAGGAATCAGAGTTCACATTCAAGGCCAAAATAATAATATTTTCATTATGAATGGAAATAATTAAATAATTATTTGAGTTGTTGCTCAAATAAAACTCTCCTCACTGTGCATTGACTGGCCACTCTTAGGATTGACTTTAATTTTAGCTAATCACCAGTCCTGGCAGTTTGTCAGATACAGGACATGTTCACTCTTTTAATCGAACACACATTTTATAAAATTCAGAGAATGATTCCTCACCAGTTGCTAGCTATCTGGTCTGTTTGTACGCAGGTAAAAAGAAAGGCCATTTTTTATACACAGCCCTGGCTCAGTAAATATGGAAACAAACAAATGCCCCTTTCACACAAGAAATCCAGAGAATTTCTAGAAAATCATCCCTGAGTGGTCCTTTCGTACCTGCAGCTTAAAGTGGAAGATGTTCCGTGTCAGGTGCATTCTCACAACAGGAAATGGAACGCATGCTTTAGGCCTGGAGCAACTTTATTATGCCATGAGCTGACTCAGAATTTACCCAAAGTCTTTACTAGGGCACTAGGACGATAAAGATTGGGACGTATGTTGCAGCTACTCTGGGTAACCTGAATATTTCTGGGGTAAAATACATGTGTGAAAGGAGCATAAGGGTCTCAGTCTGAACTGGCTTAGGCTTTCTCTTTCTTTCAGTTATGGCTGGGAAACAAAATCTTGAGGGGTTTGGAAGATGCACAGACCTCCAAACTTTAAAAAGCATGAAAAAGAGAAGAATGTTGCTATAGTCCTGCTACATAGGTGGCAGAGACAATTGCTCTAAGACTGCAAGGGAAGCTCAGCTTCCCCTAAAATGTCAAAAAATAAGTGATCAAATATACTGTTGTGTGTACATGTCATTGAATAAATATGCACTACAACGCGCTCAACTTTTGTTCTGAATCAGTTTCTTATCGCTGGTAAAGACGCAGCTTTCCTCTCAATCATTCTCACAGTGCTTTAAACAGTGAGGACGCTGAGCGTCCACAGAGTTTAATAGCGAAGCAGTGAAGTGCAGCGAAATGAGACGAGTCATTGGATAAATGCTGGGCTTTGTCCCGCCCATCGGACGCTCAGCGTCTCTGGGGGTTTATGGGGCAGTGTGCTGGCCTCGGCTGGCACGGACGCTCTGCTTCTGCATGATGATTGGATGAGCTGTCTGAGGCTGAAGCCCTTTTTGATTGACAACGAATCAGCGATCCTTTGGTGTAGAGATCCGTGGGAGCATTACATTTTCATTCTGTTCTGAGTTGAACCGGAGACTTTCTTAAACCTCTTAGCGACATTTTCTTTGTTAAAAACGACTAGTGACAAATCGAGCTTCTATTTCTGGTGGGTTTTTTGTAGCTGCTTGTGTTTGGAGACTGACTTCTATCACTCTTTCTGACTTCTATCGCAGTTTCTGTCCAGCGGGTGCTGCTGAGCCCCTCCACCGTCACAAAGCACTCACAGGCGGACACACTTCACATGGGCCAAGGCCGTTTAAGCAGCCTAGCTCTGCTGGCCATTGAGAGGACACTAGTCAAATCCCTGGAAAAGACGCCTTGTTGGTACGACAGGGTCACAGATCATTTTCTTAAAAAGGAACGGAGGGTAGAATTTACGTATAAATAAACCGACACATTTTATGATGTAGGCCGAAATTGAGCTTCCCCTCCTTGAAAGACCAGCATCCGCCACTGATAGGTGGGTAATATGTACTTATGTGTACTGTTACAGTTATGTTACAAAACTAAATACTTCAAGTTAGGAATGAGTTTCTGTAGTAATTCAACATTTAAAAAAGCATACTAAACCTCAGTAGCGAACAAGCTACAGACAGCTTCTTACTCAAACGCAGGGATACATGATGATATCAGAATTATATCTTTAGTTTGCAAGTTCTGACCAAGACTTTAAGCAAGGTGGCAGTACGAGAGGAGGATTTATGGAAGGGGGAGGGGGGAAATTGCCCTGTAGTTCTTGGTGTCTTCTCCTTAAAACCCGAAGTCTGGACACACCCACTGTTTGACGATTGGAGGAAAGAGTGGCAGATTCAATTGAGGAAATATGTGGAGTTGGGGTGGTGGTTATGGGCGGAAAGAGAAAATAGGTATGAAAAAAAGTATTAAATGTCAGATTGGAAGAGGAAGCATCTTAAGGCATGAGCCTCCACCAAACATCAATTAGTTCTGTGAACCTTCTTGGTTTGCACGCTGTAGGCTCAGGGTTCAGTAATGGTAGCCATCTTTAATAAGCTTCTGCACTCAGCAGTCCCAATGAGTGCGGCAGTGTCCAAATAAATTTTTTCTGAATTTGGCTTCCTCTTGTTCAAGAGAGGATACATTTATGAAGTCATCCTCCAGCCATTTGTACTTTCCCACTTCTGCAAATGTAATATTAATTATTTTCTTCTCTCTGTCCATTTGGTTGGATTTTAAGATTTTTGCTGTGAGGAATGTGTTTTGTTTTTGAACTCTCTGATACACTCTCACTCCTCTCCCTTTAGTCTGTGTAGAGCATGGTGAAGAGTTAGTTAGTCCATTGTGGACTGTTATTCCCAATGGCCAGTCCATCCCTGGAGTAGAGCCCACGGTGTGTCTAGTAGCTCAGAACAGCCCTGCATCACCGGTGGAAAATGAATCTTCCCTTTGTCCAAAGCTCAGTGTGTGTGAAAATAAGGCACTCTGTACTATAGTGGTCAAAAAAATGTGGGAACAAAGAGTTGAAAGGCTCCTCATGGTCTCTTTCAGCATGTTTGCAACGTGTGGTTAGAAATGTTTTGTTAGATGCCATTTTGAATGTTCTTTCCTCTGATGAAAAGGAGGCAGAAGACTCAGATCCTTGTGTTCGGTTAGCCTACATTTGCATAATATGTCCAGCGGCAGAGTTCCGTGTCCACACAAAAACAAAATTCTGGGACGTAATGGGAGAGAAAGAGAGAGAGTAACACACACACACACACACACACACACACACACACACAGTGTTCTCTCCATGGTTTAAGGTGATATTACATAGGCTTCCACACGTATCATGGAGACTTACCCGGACCTTACCATAACTACTGCTACTCTACACTAACACTAACCCTAAACATAAACCTCACTTATCCTTACCCTAACCTTAACACACGTCTTAAATTTAATTTAATGATTACCTTTGTGAAGTCCTTTGGTGTAACAGTGAAGAATGGTATACACACACGGTATGGGTGGTACAGCTCCTCTATTTGCACACACATTGAGATGTCACTGCGTAATAGCCCTGTTTGCCCAATAGCTGATATCTTTTTCCCACTAACCATCGATTTTCAAGCTTGCAGTGTGTGCACAAGGTCCCACAAGGGTTAACATTTCAGTCCAGTCACTTTTCTCAGGGGAAGTGTATGTGTTTTTTTTTTCTTTGTTTTTGTTTACAGTAAACTTTGGGAAGTTTCTGTTATAAAATGATCTTTAAAGTTTGGGATGCTTATTCTTTTGCTTCTTTTATTTCAACACTGAAAAGTGCCTCATCAAATCATTTCTTTATTGTTTACTCTTCAGGCAGCGCCCTCAGCCTTATCCTTATACACAACAGCATTTGTGTATAAAAGAAAAAAAATAAACCCTTGGGTTGGGCAGAGATGCTAGTATTTTACACTCATTGGCCACTTCCATTAAGCTGGTCCACTACTGGGAAACTATTTAGGAGTCAAATATCACTTTTGGGGGTGGCATGGTGGTTTCCTCCGGGTGACTGTCTGTGAGGAGTGTGGTGTGTTCTCCCTGTGTCTGCGTGGGTTTCCTCCGGGTGACTGTCTGTGAGGAGTGTGGTGTGTTCTCCCTGTGTCTGTGTGGGTTTCCTCCAGGTGACTGTCTGTGAGGAGTGTGGTGTGTTCTCCCTGTGTCTGCGTGGGTTTCCTCTGGGTGCTCCGGTTTCCTTCCACAGTCCAAAAACACACGTTGCAGGTGGATTGGCGACTCGAAAGTGTCCGTAGGTGTGAGTGAATGTGTGTGTGTCTGTGTTGCCCTGTGAAGGACTGGCGTCCCCTCCAGGGTGTATTCCCGCCTTGCGCCCGATGATTCCAGGTAGGCTCTGGACCCACCGCGACCCTGCACTGGATAAGCGCTTACAGATAATGGATGGATGGATATTACTTTTGAATGTTCATGGTTTCATACAAAACCAGGGAGTTTACTAAAGAACCCTTCAAGAATTATTTTCTTAAGTATACTTGATTACTAGGATCCATTCTCCAGCCTTCTTAATCTTGCATGCTATATGGTATACTTGAATATAGAAGGCTAAGGTTTGACTCTCAGCTTGAGCAAGTTGAGCCATGTAATAAATCCTCATTAGAAGTCTTCGGGCATTCATCAACATTATGTTACAGGATTAATATGGTAAGCTTCTCTGGATAATAGTGTTGGCAGTATGCAGTAAATGCAATGAAAATGAGGGGGTTCTGATGTTCTTAGTATTGGTCTGTAGAAGTAGTCAGACAATAGCTGTGAGGGGAAGCATGAGTGCACTTTATCTTGTGTTTTCTGGGTTCAAATGCTTTCTATAAAACATCAGCTCTGTTTTCTAAAGGCTTTAAAGAGCCTGATATTGGACAGTGTCTGTAAGCAGGTGTGTGTGTGTGTGAGCTTGAACAAGGCACCCTGGATTACTGGCTGCCCACGTTCTGTTTCAGTGAACATGCACACACATTCTTTGTGTGTGTGTCAGAGTGTGGCTGGGGCTGTGTTTCAGGACTGAATGAATTCCTATAGCGGTTACAGAAAACTGACTCAAACAGGGCCCATGTCAAATATAACTAGATTACAAAGGGTTATCAGACACATCTGATTTATGGGTTATAGATATATCATGACAAATGAACTAACACTTGTTTTAGACCCAAGGCAGACACAGGAGACAGGTATCAGACACCAATCAGAAATGTGCCAGACAAGAGAACGAGGGGAGTTTTCTCATTAAGACACAGCCAAAAGTAGAAAAAGAAAAAACTTGGGTCTTTTATATTTTTGTACATTTCGTTATATTCTTAAGTCATTAAGTCATAAGGGGAGTGGAATAACAGCACTGACTCCTCCCTCAACATCCACAGTTTACATGCCCTGGCACCCAACCCCCAATTAATCTTCTGTTATTATTGTTTAATTCTTTGGGGTCTGTTGCTTGGGCAATGGCAGCAGGTAGGAACCTGTGAGGAGTTTGGTGTGTTCTCTCCGTATCAACGTGAGTTTCCTCTGGGTGCTCTGGTTTTCTCCCACGGTCCAAAAAACACCTGCTGGTAGGTGGACTGGGTAGGCTCCGGACCCACCGTGACCCTGAAGTGGATATACGGTTTCAGACAATGAATGAATGAATGAATGAATGAATGAATGAATGGTCTGTTGCTCCAATTTTATCTATATATTTATTGCAGACTTTCAGTCCAGGCAATTACTGTAGACTCCAGTGAGGGGACGGATAAAAGGAAAGTACACAAGATAGACACCAAAATAAACATGAACTTTAAATGACCTGAAGCCATAGAAACAAAGCCTGGTGATTTTGTCTTCGTACCTGTCAGAAGAAGCTTGGCAGGCCAAGCCTAAGCTTGTTTAATTTTTATTTGACATTTAGAGAGAAGGGGTGATTTGGCCTGTTTTTATAGAGTAAATAAATCCATATATGCATTAAACATGTGCGTCTTTTTTCCCCCAGTGCAGTTAAATTGCATGTGACCTTTTGAGTCCTGAAAAACACAACCCCTAAGGGAAACAAAAATGTCATCCACACTAGTCTTAAAGCTTCCAACTGTCTTTGAATGTCTTAAACAGTTAACCCTGGTATAACTTACTTTCTGAATTATCTAGAGTTAGTGAAGACCTATAAGTGGTTTTATTTCAACTAAGAGTATCAAATATTATATGGATGAATGAATTAATTAATTAATTTATTCATTATTCAACTGCAACCAGGTATCCAGTTCAGGGTCATGGTGGATCCGGAGCCTACCCAGAATCACAAGGCAGGAACACACCCTGGAGGAGGCACCAGTCCATCACTGGGCAACACACACTCATGTTCTCTCACAAATTCACACCTATGGACACATTTGAGTCACCAATCCACCTACCAATATGTGTTTTTGGAGAATTGGAGGAAACCCACACAGACACAGGGAGAACACACCAAACTCCTCTAACCCAGAACCTCAGGACCCTGGAGCTCCACCGTGCCACGCACCCTGTTCATAATTTGCCCAGTTTCTGAGAAGAGGACCTTGGTTTATTAGCTATTATTTGGGCAATGGTTCATTCACAGCACAGCAGTGACGCTGGCAGTGGCCAATCACTGGGTTGTTGCTGAGGTTTTTCACACAACACTGTCACCACTGTGAGTGACCCACTAACAAAATATCCTGGCCATGAGCAGGAACTGAGCAATAATTATTGAGCTAGGACACAGACTGAGCATCCACAGATGGGTTATAGCCTGCAAATGTTGACCTGTAGCTCCAGTCCAATTGTGGATTCATTTTATTTATCTTCTTACTTAAGTTGTTGATATTTTTTCCTGGTACAAATGCAGACAGTGAAGCTAATGTTTATTAAATGTTCAGTCTATTAATTTATTCAATTAAATTACTACATTATTAAAACTTACTTTGTTCATTTAACATCAGGGAAAATGATCATAGCCCAAAAGTTCATATATAATAATAATTATAATAATATACACACACGCTCATGCTCACAGTATTTGGTTTCTCCACATTTATTTCATTTTCCCTTTTTTCAAAAGACATACATACTTTTTTCAGAGCAATGTGAAAAGATATTTCTCCACAACTGTAAAGTTTAATCTTAGAACTTTACATGTCCTGCTTCTCACAATGACTTATGATATTATTGGATTATGAATTACGATACTAGTGTGGGGGCGGCATGGTGGCACAGCAGGTGGTGTCGCAGTCACGCAACTCCAGGGGCCTGGAGGTTGTGGGTTTGATTCCCGCTCCGGGTGACTGTCTGTGAGGAGTGTGGTGTGTTCTCCCTGTGTCCGCGTGGGTTTCCTCCAGGTGCTCCGGTTTCCTCCCACAGTCCAAAAACACACGTTGCAGGTGGATTGGCGCCTCAAAAGTGTCCGTAGGTGTGAGTGAGTGTGTGTGTCTCCCTGTGAAGGACTGGCGCCCCCTCCAGGGTGTATTCCCGCCTTGAGCCCAATGATTCCAGGTAGACTCTGGACCCACCGCGACCCTGAACTGGATAAGGGTTACAGATAATGAATTAATGAATGAATGAATGATACTAGTGTGTGAGTAAATGTGTGAAAGTGTGTGTGTCACCCTGTGAAGGACTGGCGTCCCCTCCAGGGTGTATTCCCGCCTTGCGCCCAATGATTCCAGGTAGACTCTGGACCCACTGCGACCCTGAACTGGAGAAGGGTTACAGATAATGAATGAATGAATGAATGAATGAAAGAATTATGATACTAATGAAGGTCTAACGGGTCTTATATTTTAATTTTTTTAACACCAGTTTCACAAATATGCCAGTTTTTTTTTTTCAACTTTACCAATCGTTGTCCGGATGGATCCTTAGATCTAGATTCTTATATGTCTCAGAACTGTTTCCTTGTGACTTGAAGTTGTACAAATGATGGCAGATCTTTAACTTTGGTCAGTATAGAATGAGCTTTTAATGAGCTCATAGAATGAGCTTAGGGTGACGTCTGGTTCTTCAGTCCTGTTAGAAACAAACAGGTTGGCTCTTCTCTAAGTAATTGGAGAGAAAGTGGACTATATACATCTGCTTTTTCTTGAAAGAATCTAAAAGATGTTGTTTTTGATTGGTTTATGACTTGTTACTGTATAATTTGTATTATATACTCTATCAAATGTGAGTTGATGTTTATTTTAAAGTGTAAAATATAGTGAAAATAAAGTAAGCCTTTCTTTAATAGGTGTGTCTGGACTTTTGACGTTGAGGATGGTGAATGTATAAATGGATTTCATGGAGCTTGTAAAGTGGTCACTGACTAAACAAATAAATTATAGTTATCATCTGACAAATAAAATAAAAATATAATACACTGTGATTTACACTGATTTGCCAAAAATGTTAATAAGACATAATTAATATTAATTTGTTTACATGTATTAGATCTGAGTCAGAGCAAGATAAGTCATGCCTCTTTGCTGAGAATAGGGCCCTGTGGGGAAAAACAAGTGGTAATTGTTGAATGTGGTGCTAAGTGTATTTTCTTTGTGTACTTAAAGGTGACAGCATCTAATGTAGCATTTCTAAAGGCAGTGAATTAATTATGAAACACCTGGAAAAACCAACAGTGATTCTGTGTTTGTGCTTAGTGTGGCAGATGTGTTCTAATGAGCTGAGCAGAAGACAATGACAAGTAAAAAACACTCAGTGGATACTGAGACCCACAAGAGTCACTTCAAAGTATTCAAGTGTCTCTGGAGACACTTTCTATCATGGCAGCATGCAAAAGATGCATATTTTATTATGAAGGAACACCTTGTAATGCAAAATTAAAACATTCTACCTTGCACCTAGTTTACATGTTAATTATAGCCACCAATTAACATTACTCCCCTCCCCTAAATTTCCCTTACAGAGTCTGAGACTAGTTTTGAGTTGAGAACAATTCAAGACCAATTTATTATGGAGTCCCAAATAAAACAAGCACAAAACTAATCATATTTCCTGGTTCTGTATCTGAAAGACCAGTGTGAGAATTAAATTAACAGTGTATGACAATACAATGCCATGAAAATAAACTGTAATAATTTTCCACAAGTGGTTTCAACAAATATGAAAATGTCCATTACCCAAAATTAAAAAAAACTCAAATCATCATTATCATTGTAAGCATTTTTTTCTTTATCTTCTTAAACATTTAATTAATTTCAGGATCGTAGGAGGACAGTAGGAGGAGAACAAACAAAGAAGCCCAAATGTCCTTGTCCACTTATGAATACAGTCATAAAACCCATCTTAAAACTCATTTTCTATTGTGTTAAGATTATTATTAAACTAGGTTTTGTATTTCAGCAATGTACACATAAAGGAATGGCCCTCATAGAAACCTTATGCAGTGTCCAAGTATGATGAGTACAGATTGCTTGTTTGGAAAGTGGACAGATCACAGAGCAGATGGGATACACTCCCAACCTCCCTCCCTTTGTGCACATCATCTGGACTGTCGGTCTGATTCAAACTCTCATTGCCTCAAAGCAAAGTTTCCCAAAGGTTGCAAAATGGTACTGTTGTGTATGAAGCATTGATGCAGTGTGGAATCCAGATTTAAATACAATTGTTCACATTAACACCTGACTGCGGGACCTGGAGGTTGTGGGTTAAAGTCCCACTTCAGGCGACTGTCTGTGAGGAGTTTGGTGTGTTCTCCCTGTGTCTGCATGGGTTTCCTCCGGGTGACAGTCTGTGAGGAGTTTGGTGTGTTCTCCCTGTGTCTGCATGGGTTTCCTCCGGGTGACTGTGAGGAGTGTGTTGTGTTCTCCCTGTGTCTGCATGGGTTTCCTCCGGGTGACTGTCTGTGAGGAGTGTGTTGTGTTCTCCCTGTGTCTGCGTGGGTTTCCTCCGGGTGACTGTCTGTGAGGAGTGTGGTGTGTTCTCCCTGTGTCTGCATGGGTTTCCTTCGGGTGACTGCCTGTGAGGAGTTGGTGTGTTCTCCCTGTGTCTGCATGGGTTTCCACCGGGTGACTGTCTGTGAGGAGTTGGTGTGTTCTCCCTGTCTCTGCATGGGTTTCCTCCGGGTGACTGTCTGTGAGGAGTGTGTTGTGTTCTCCCTGTGTCTGCGTGGGTTTCCTCCGGGTGACTGTCTGTGAGGAGTGTGGTGTGTTCGCCCTGTGTCCGCATGGGTTTCCTCCGAGTGACTGTCTGTGAGGAGTTGGTGTATTCTCCCTGTATCCACGTGGGTTTCCTCCCACAGTCAAAAGACACACGTTGGTAGGTGGATTGGCGACTCAAAAGTGTCTGTAGGTGTGAGTGTATGGGTGGGTGTGCATCACCCTGTGAAGGACCCCTTAGGGGTGTCAGTCACAATTTCATGATTCACAGTGCCTTCACATTTCATGATTCACAGTGTGGGGTGAATGTCTTGTATCAGAAAAATGCTGTTCTTTCCCACTTCAATACCTCTTATATATTAAAAAGCAGCAAATAGATTAAATTAATCCTGAACATTGTGCAAAAATGACTGTTAATAACTGCAAGTACTGACCATGACTTAACTGTGGGAGCCGGCTTTGGTCCTGTGTATCTGTGCTCTTTTCTGTTCTGGCTGTTTTCTCTTATCACTGCGGACTGTGCTGTTCGGTAGTCTCTGTGTTCCCTTTGTCCTTTTTTTTTATCTGTACTCTTTATAATAAAGCAACCATGCATACTAGAACAGTGCTACTTATCACACTTATTTGTATTATTTGTGAAATCCAATCAGCCTCCCCCATTCGAGCCCAGTATCAGTCCTGCCTGCATACTGAGGTATTCACCACAAATGTGAAAGCATCCATATTTATAACTGCAGGGCTCATTTAACAGCATAGTGAAGAGTCCTGATATTTTTGTAACCAGATCTAGCTGTAATGTGTAAAGTCAAAATCAAAATAATATCTCATAAAATCTCATTTTCCATTACCTTTCCCGCTAAGTAACCACTTCAAGCAAACAGTAAAATTAACACCGGCCTCTCAACAGAGACATCAGACCCCATTCAGGCCTGAAACATTTTCTTGGAAAGCACTTGTCCATTTCAAGAGAATAAAAAAGATTGACTCACTAGATTATATGTCATTTTTGCCCTTATATGGCACTTATGCACAGTCATAATGAGTGATATTTCCAGCCACTTATTTTGCCAAAGGAATAATGCAGCTGTGACCTTAGTCACTTTTCCTATTGAAACACTTTCCCAATAATGAGTCTGATGAAACACAATGATAAATGCACAGACAAAATTGTTGTTTATTATTGTTCTATTTTAACCTTTAATTTATCCCGGCAATTCATTAAGAAAATATTCTTGTTTACAATGGCAACCTACACCATGTCAGTTGTAGTAACCATGGTACTATGTATTCCAGTCAAGACCGTGTATTTTTACAGTCTAATGGTGTCACAAAGTAGATTTACAGACATTGAAAATCGAAATCAACAACCCCAGGTGAGCCAGCCAAAGGTGACAGTGGGAAGGAAAAACCTTCTTGAGGCTGGAGGAAGAAACATTTGGAGGAACCAAGACTCACAAGGGGTACCTATCCTCCTCTGATCAAACAAAATGTACTCTGGCAGTGGCTTCCTGCAGAACCAACGTATACAAAACATAATTTAGGAAGAAGTCAATGAGATTTCTTCAGTTTTATTCAGTGCACTGGTCTGTCAGCCTCTGACCTTGTTAGGTTCGGTCAATTATTTCTTCAGATTTTCTTTAATTTATCATTAATCTTGATATCCATCTATTCAGTGCATAGCTCTGGCTATACACCATGAAGTTGGCAATGTTTTGTCAAAATAAGGGCAAAATAAGACAAGACAGATTACTTGCATAATACAGGAACTGATCAGATAAAAGTGAAACTTCTTCAATGTGCAAGAAGCAATTGAAAAGTCCACCTCTGTTATAAACAAAATGTAGTCTATAGAACCTCAGCTCATCTCATGCGGTGTTACTTCTTCCGGAATTCATGACTTGATTGTATCACACCTCACAGCGTAGCCACTGGGGGTCTGAAATATTCTAAGTGTAGAGTCTCCTCAGGGGTGGACTCCTGCAGTTAAGTAATGGTGTTTGTAACAGAACTCTGTCTGAATCCACACAGGGTTTTCAGCTGGTCTTCAGAGCAGCATGACTGACAGTTTATCTATAAAGGAAATTTTAACATGAGTTGTCTTCTTTAACATTAAAGAGAAGGGCATGTTTAATGATCACTGACATGCAAAAGTTTGAAAAACATGCTCAGTCTTATTCCAAATTCACATTTATTTCATATTTTATTTCAGCGATTTCTGATGTTGTGCACCACTGCTGGGGTGATATAACCACTATCACTGCCACACAGCTCCAGGGTCCTGGATTTGATCGTCAACTCTGGGCAATGTCTGTGAGGAGCTTAGTGTGTTCTCCCTGTGTCTGTCTGGGTTTCTTTCCACAATCCTAAAAACATGTTGGTCGTTGGATTGCTACTTCGAACTTGTCCATTGATGTGAGTGCTTTGCTGATCGTGTGATAATCGCAGTTTTTAGCAGTCACACATCTAGAGCAGTGGGCTGCCAGTCATAGCACTTGGCAAGCAGTTGGGGTGTACAGGGGTTAGACAATAAAACTGAAACACCTGTCATTTTAGTGTGGGAGGTTTCATGGCTAAATTGGAGCAGCCTGGTGGCCAATCTTCATTAACTGCACATTGCACCAGTAAGACCATGTGCATCCAATGGTTCAAACACTGTATCCTGAAGGTGATGCCGTGTATCAGGACGACAACGCACCAATTGATGCTGCATTGGCCGCAAAAGGAGGCGCTACACCATACTAATAAATTACTGTGGTCTAAAACCAGGTGTTTCAGTTTCACTGTCCAACCCCTGTAGGTGCCATGCTTAAGAGTACTTCAGCCATGGACATTAAGGGAGGAGGAAGCAACTTTCTGGTCCCAAGCATGTCTCTCTAAACTTAAGGCCATGGCTGTCCCAAAAGAGTTTGATGGTAAAATTTACAATGTGTATATAAAATAAATGTGTCTAAATAATCAATATAAAAACTATTTAATTTAGATGTCTGTGATTCAGAATAACTAAGAGTGCCTTAATTATTTGAAAAAAAATTGCGTCATTGGCTTCTGCATACCTCTGAATTTGTCCTACTTAAAATCACACGGATACTGATGGCCAACAGTGAAGCAGATACTGTCATAATCAAAAAACATTTACAACACTTCATCACAAACTTCAGGTGCCATCATCCTTCAGATGGCCTCTATTTACAGGGTTCAGTGGATCTGTTGCTTTCTAATTCCACTGCTGTTATGGCACACTTTGTTCAATGCTATTTAGTCTGATATAAGATCTCAAAGGAGATGGATGTAATCATGAGTGTGAACACCATCTTCAGCTGAGGTGAACTGAGAACAGTCCAGAGTTAATTATGTTTTAATGAAAAAGACATAGGTTTTCTCAGGGTATGGCCACTACTACATGGACAAAAGTAATAGAAGGCATCTCTATGCACGTTTTAACATTTCACATTATTTTCCACTGATCTGTGGATCATGAACTGAATGAGTATTTTTTTCAACTCAGCAACATCTGCTAAATATTAAAAGCCAAAATCTTTCTCACTTTTCTCCAGAGTTGGGTAGAGTAGCCAAAAATGTTACTCAAATAAGAGTATTGTTACTTTAGAATAATATGACTCAAGTAAAAGTAGTCACCCAATTAATTACTTGAGTAAGAGTAAAAAGTACTACGTGAATAAATTACTTAAGTACTAAGTAACTACTCAACAAGTCAAAACTGATGTCCACTTCAGAAGCAGAACTTGCCTAGAATGCAATGTAACATGACATCTAGCAGGAAACATTCCATACCAAATTTACATAGCAGTGGCAAAAACAATGTTGAACAAATCTGTTTCAGTTTCCCTTATTGCACGTTCAGCTTTTGTTGGAGATATTCATTAGCCACTGACCCAAGGAGCATTTGAAGCTCTTTAAAACACCTCAAGGTAATATTACGAGCTGCTGTTTTGAGTTGTATAAAAGCAAATGTGAAAGCTACTGTATCTCCAGAGATTTTACAAGTGGCTAATTTGTGCTGGAGCTCTGCATTTTGTGGTGATTGATGGTGGCAACACTTTACACTCCTCTGAGAAGGCTTTTTCACTAGATGTTAGAACATTTCTGTGAGGATTTGATTATATTCTGCCACAAGACTATTAGTAAAATCAGGTTTTTGTGTTGGATGATCAGTTCTGAATCACAAGCTGCACCCTAACTCCTCTTCAAAAAAACACTGGATCAAGCTCTATCACTCCAGAGAATATTCCAGTAAGTAATTCACAGCCGAGTGCTGGGGTAGTTAAACCTCTCCAGACCACGACTAGCAGTTAGCATGGTGACCTTAAGCTTATGTACAGCTGCTCAATATTTATTTTCATACTATGCCCACAATGGGTAGTTCTGTAGGTGTGTCTCTACACACTCCTGACTGTGTGATTCATATCAGATTCATGGGTAGAACTCTAAGGACAGATTGTTTTTCAATAACTGATTTTTGTTCACATCGCATGTAATGACTAGCATTGAGTTAATCTGTTGTAAAGCTAATGCCAGAACATCACAGAACCCATATTCATTTTAAAGACGCTTGGTGTTCATAGCAGTATTAGAAGGTTTGCATCATTTGTAAAATGTTTCATCAACCTCACAGAGATGGCCATCAAGATGGAGCAAGAGCGCCCTGTCAGGCTCAGATCTTTTTCCCCCACACACAAATGATTAATTCACAACATTTCTGTCAACTTGAAAATTATGTCTCTGCTGATGAAACGTAATCAAGTTGAGTGACTCAAAAAAAGATGTGCGGAATATAAAAACTTCCATCAAAGGTTTAGTGTTGTGGTGTAAACCTGACAGATGTTAATGGAACGCATATACCATTAAGAATGCAGTTGAAAATGATGGACAGAAGAATCAAAGAATTGCCGCTAACATGTAACAGGTGAAACTCTAGTTTAATCCCAGGTTTTGGCTTTGTTCTTCCTCTGTTCAGAAGCTGACAAGCATTTTTCTGTTTCTTCTGTGTCTTTGGAAACTCCTTCCCTCCTTTCCCTTGTGAACTCTCTAATAGGTTTCCATTTTGATTCATGCTTGAAATATGATTAATTAAGTTTAATCTTTCAAAACTCTAAATGTAAATTTGTCCACCAGTGCACACATAGCAATGCTTATTCTGTCAGCATCATATCTTTGTCACCTTGAACCTGCACATTGGATCATGCTGGGTGAAGTGGAACTTGTTTTTTAGTTTCCATCCTTTCCCCCTAGGGAAATTTTCCACAAGGACAGATGGAACAATGAGTGGCGGAGTTGATGAGGTTGGCTGTGGTTATTCAATCAGGAGAAGAATTTCTGATGATCTTCATGAGCACATTGAAGGTTCCAGTTTTCATTGCTGGTGACAACAAAAGCTGATGGAATTTCATATGAATAATTTTTCACTTTGAAAGCAGAATAAAGCCTGTTGAATGTGCAGATTCAACCTTTTCCACCATGGGCATGTGGATGGGAGGATAGTCAATAGTTTGGACAAAATGTATTGGATGCTGTTCCATCACAACACAGAGTATTGATTTTATTTATTTGTGGCACAGTTTTGCACACAAATTTACTATTCGTATTTAAATCAGTTCAATTATATATATATATATATACTATAACTGAAGTTGAGCATGTTAACCTTTAAGGAATAGGTTGGTTAGAAATCAAATTACAGTTTACACTATTTACCCCAATGTAGTTGAACAGCCAAGACATTTATGCTGCCCAAACTTTGACCCAAACTGCATCAACATGTCAGGAAAGTATTGGATTTAAGGGAATTCATTCATTCATTCATTCATTATCTGTAACCCTTATCCAGTTCAGGGTCGCGGTGGGTCCAGAGCCTACCTGGAATCATTGGGCGCAAGGCGGGAATACACCCTGGAGGGGGCTGTTGGAGAGTCTTGAAGGAACAGTAAGACTTTTTATCCAGTAATTCTTCTTTATGCCAAGAACGGCATTTATACAGGGACCTAGTGGCCTGGTCGTGTCCATACTGCATTCTGTACTAAACTATTTTAAACACAGCTTCCACCTGTGAGACCTGCTCTGTGGAGCTTAAACTGGTTAATTCATGGACTGTACAATATATCTCAATTCTTCAGTTTTATGAATAATAGAAAAAAATTACTTGTTACTTTTGGGTGATATAATAACTTATTGCTGGAATATTTTTCCATTGTCCACAAGGGAACATTATTCTGGGTCTAAATGAAATGTCTGTCACCTGATTTGGTCAGAATACCACAGGGATAAATCAATACAACAGTATTTTTAAACAGCCCTGTTCAAAATGCAGACCCCATTTCATCACTGTTCAAACCAAGCCTCTGCAAACCACACTGAGAAGCAAGTAAGTAGATTCTTGTCCTTAGCCATTCTTGCTTTTTTTATTTTTCTTCTCTGTTCTTGTGTTGCCATTCATTTTCTGACTTTCTGACACCAAAAAAACAAATTAATCTGTAAATGCACAGCACAAGGGATTTTTTTTTCACAATACATTCCCTTAAATGGCGGCATGGTGGTGCAGCAGGTAGTGTCGCAGTCACACAGCTCCAGGGGCCTGGAGGTTGTGGGTTCGATTCCCGCTCCGGGTGACTGTCTGTGAGGAGTTGGTGTGTCTGCGTGGGTTTCCTCCAGGTGACTGTCTGTGAGGAGTTGGTGTGTTCTCCTCGTGTCTGCGTGGGTCTCCTCCGGGTGCTCCAGTTTCCTCCCACAGTCCCAAAAACACACGTTGGTAGGTGGATTGGTGACTCAAAAGTGTCCGTAGGTGTGAGTGTGTGAGTGAATGTGTTGCCCTGTGAAGGACTGGCGCCCCCTCCAGGGTGTATTCCTGTCTTGCGCCCAATGATTCCAGGTAGGCTCTGGACCCACCGTGACCCTGAACTGGATAAGGGTTACAGATAATGAATGAATGAATGAATGAAGACTCTCCAACAGCAAAGAGTGTTACCTGTCTTGACTGTTCACTGGTGCACTTCCTGATATCTGCAATCTCTGTGAGGGTTCTGATCGCCTGGAGGAAGACGTGACATCACTAGATATTAAGACAGATGGGAACAAAGCAGAAAGTTTTGAGTGATGACTGCGGTGGAGAATTTTGGGTCTATGAATAAACTGGAAATGTTGTTTCCTGCTGAAATGGTGTCTGAAGGAGATTAATGATACAGTCAAGAGCTCATCGGGAGCTTGATGCACAGTGAGCCAAAGCGGCTTGACAAGTTAAGTGTTTACTTGCCTTCAAGTCAGGAAGGCCTTCTGTTACATGCAAATATTTTGTGCTTTTTCTTGTTAGATCCAGTCTTTTCTCTGTGTTGGAGCAAATGTATCTTTACAATGAGGGATGCTGCTCAGATCTAATGGATCAATGGTAGTGTTATGAAAATGTCTCTAATAAAAAATGTGGTTTCAGACAGGGGCAAGTGTGAGCCAAGGTGTGATCCATTTTGTGAGCTTGGCCTGTTTTTGTTCAGTCATAGGCACTTTGTTTGAGGATTGTTTGTTTGGAGACGTTTTTTACAAATACTTTTCACAGTTTTGCCAATGATTTTTGGATATTAATTCCAAAAATGCAATTTGTGGTCAATAATATTTTGTAAAGGTTCTGCACATTGCTGTTGATAAGACTTAATTTTGAGTTTTTGCATTTTGTCTCTTGAATCCCAAAACTGAAAATGTGTGTCTGTGTGTACGTTTGTTGCTGCTTTTATTTCTGCTTGCAATGTTGTGTATTTGAATTAAATACAGTTTTTGGGTTTAACCTCCCTTTTAGCTCACTGTTAATTACTATATAGAAATCCATGGGCTTATTTTGATGCGTGCCTTACTCTTTTTTCAGTACAGACAGGACTTTGCCATTGATGCACACATCATCAAAAATTTTATACCACAAAACTCCTGACTCTTTAAGGCTGTGAATCTTAAAGAGATTCAAAATACAAAAGATTCACTGTTTTTAATGAAACATCGACAAATTAAATAGTATTTAAAACATTAATGGAAATACAACAATTATGATTATTAGGAAAGGTTTATGTTCTTAAATTTTTGGCCCACATTAATCTATATCATTCAGCCATTTTAGATTATTTTCCTACTATATTTCTTTGACTTTCCCCACCTTGAATTATCTTATAGGAATGTAACGTTCAGCAAAATAAAATTATATGCATATCAATTTTTTTTAAATACTGATAACGTATAATGTAGTTTTACACATCCATAAATCCAGCCTTTCTGCTCATGTGCCATTTGTTTTTAGTGAATGGAGTCTGCTTGGTCAAATACAGCTTTGAAATTCTGCCTTTCATTCAGGGTTGTTTCTAAGTTATTTTCACTTATTGCCATGCAATGACTGAAAAGTTTACTTTAGGGACTCCTTCAGGATACATCATCAGCTTATTAACTAGCAAAACATTACATTAACACATTAATCAATCACTTATCTACAGCTGCTTACAAGTTTCATCATGTTTTGTAGGTAGTCAATGACTCTAAAATCAGTTACGTGTATATACCAATGGCGAGATGCTTACAGTTAAATCTAAGGACACAAATGAACAAATGATGTATTAGGTCTGTTGCTCTGATTATTCTGATTCTACTGTGATGTGACTGCCTACACAGGGAATTGAGCACTGCTCTGCCACAGGTAGGATATTTGGCTATGACCCTATTAAAGACACCAACACACGAAAGCTCCAGTTTGTCTTTTAAAAATGGTACTGTATTAATATGGGAGCGAGTATGCTGCAGTCAAAGAGTCAGAACATTCAGTAACTGTTACAACCTCTGGAGGTTGGTGATGAAAAACAAAAATTATGTGCACCTTTCTATTCACTCAGTGTTTACTGTGAAAAGAAAGACATTTGGAGGTTAACAAAGCACTGTATTCCAATGCCATATGAATGGTGTAATATAGCCGTAATTAAGGTTCACTCCTCATAGTATAATTCTCATAATGCAATCCATTACCTGAAAGCATGGCCATAACACTCCTGGCACATCAGAAGCACTTCTACCACTCGATGCCACATAAAATTTGTCTGAAAGGCTGATGTGCCTTGTTTCTCTTCAGGGAGGAGGAAATTATCAGTTTGCTTCCATCAGATAGAATGGGGAGATCAATATCACTAGGGTTTACTGTGTGATGTTTGGACATCAGGCCTAATCTCTCTCTCCTTCAGGATATTAAACTGGCTTTTTAAAGAAAGTTTTGGAACATGGTGTTGGAGGAGGAAGACCTTTTATCTACAGTTATACACTGTGAATATTTGATCATTAAAAACATAGATTTATTCAAATATAAATTGTTTATATATATATATGTTTTTGTCATATAATCTCAGCGCAGTCATATTGTTGAATTTTCAGTGGAAATGAATGGTTTGAAAGAGGAAGCTGTCATCATGATGTCTAGTTAGATAGTAATACCAATGAGCATAACATGTGATCATAACTGAAGGTCTAATTTTGGATTATTCTGTTAAGTAATTAATCAAATACTGTAGAATCAACCATTCATTCATTATCTGTAACCGCTTATCCAATTCAGGGTCGCAGTGGGTCCAGAGCCTACCTGGAATCATTGGGCGCAAGGCGGGAATACACCCTGGAGGGGGCACCAGTCCTTCACAGGGCAACACAGACACACAAACATTCACTCACACTTTTGGAGTCACCTATCCATGTGTGTTTTTGGCACGTGTGTTTTTGGACTGTGGGAGGAAACCGGAGCACCCGGAAGAAACCCACATGGGCACAGGGTGAACACACCAACTCCTCACAGACAGTCACCCGGAGCGGGAATCGAACCCACAACCTCCAGGTCCCTGGAGCTGTGTGACTGTGACACTACCTCCCAAACTCACCCTAGGTCTCATGCTAGACCTATCACAGCCTGTGAAAACTATTAAAAGACTTGTGCATTCAGTCTGTTTTTCAAAGTGGAAATTAGAGGCAGCTGGCCACTAACTTACTTTGCTGAAATTAAAGTTAATTTACAAGCTGCAAATGTTCATGTTTGTTCTAGACTGTGTGTGTGACTCTGCAAAAATGACCTTTATCAAAGAGGTAGAGGTGTCGTAGAGAGCACATTGTGTGATTATGTTCCAAAATGAAGGCCTCAAACTAATAGTCCCGGTTTGACACTGAGGTTGAATGCCTTCCATAATCATCAGCGCCCTTCACAAAGCTGAGGACAAACCACTCTCAGAAAATGTCTTCATCAGCCTGACCTTAAGCTGATAACGTAGACAAAGTTAACCTTGTCCAATTTCTCTCTCCTTGTGCCAAGGGAGCCCAGAGGTCTCATGAGCACAGTAACAGAATTTCTGAAGAAGTGCATAGTATGCTGTGTTTGTCCTCATTTAACTCGTCATTATACTGGACATTTTGTGATTTGAATCATGCATGGTTCTTCCCTCCAGTTTGTAGCTCCTAAGCTCTGCTGATATCATTTGTGGAGCGAATCTGCCAGTCAAAAATGACATGCAATGTCATTTTTATACAGAATTTATACAGAAACAAACAGTATGAATTGTGATATCCTGCACTGAATATGAACCATAGGGCTCAAATGTATTATTTATGATAATATGATGTTCACACCTCCAGGGTGTGCTCCGGTGTCCCCCCACAGTCCAAAAACACACGTTGGTAGGTGAACTGGCGACTCAAATGTGTCCGTGGGTGTGTGTGTGTGAGTGACTGTGTGTGTTGCCCTGTGAAGGACTGGCGCCCCCTCCAGGGTGTATTCCCGCCTTACGCCCAATGATTGAATGACATGGGTGGAATTAATTTACATGTGTTTAAAGTCACTTTTTTATATAAACTTATGTAAGAACCAAGGTAGCAACATACTCTGTGTGTTATTTGGTTAAGAATTATGTAAAACATGGTTTGTCTGAATGATATTACTTTGTGTTAACATATAATCTTTTATATTGTAAAAGTATGATTCAGAATCCTGGGATATTCTTTCAAAAGAGATCATCATTAAGTCTTTGTCTTGTCAGGTGTCATAAATTTTATGTGACATCACTTGTACAGGAAACAACTAATAAGGAGCAAGAGATGCTCCAATACTCAATCCTTGAGGACCAATCAGGTATTCAAGGTGGGTTTCCAAAATTCTGGTTAAAAACCCAGAGGCGTGAAAGATTCAGAAAATGAGGAAGAGTTTTAAGTTTTTTCATCACTCAGGACAGGAGAAGAACAGAAAGAAAATGTAGGAAGAACTTCTCGCTCTTGCTTCCAGCGATGCTTCTCAGCTAGGGCAGTCAGTTAAGTTTATCTCTAGTAGAAAACTATAGAAAAATAACTTTACTTCAGCATAGCTCAATGCCACGCCCAGAGCATGAAGCAGACCTCTGACCCTCAAAGTGGTGACAAGAGCTTCAGAATCAGCAACGGAGAAGGCCACATGCTCCCTCAGAATGATCATCTTCTGAGGTGGCGCCTCTGAGCAAAAGCCCAGGAGAGACCTGCATGGACGAGGTTCTCACCAGAAGGCAGATCAGCGATGACGGAGAACTCCCACAGAGACCTTCAGAACGTGTGGGAAAGTGGGAGAACACGAACACTGCTGCAGTGCTACAAGGCCTGTGTCTGTAGTGCTCCAGGAAGCCAGCGGCGGAAAGCACCACACGTCAGTGACATACTCCCAGCTATCTTTAGTCCATCTCCAGGGATACTGAATGCTTTGCTTGGATAAAACTATTGCCCTTTTAGAATTTAGGGTAATTATAATAGAGAAATCCCCTCATATATTAATCTCCCTGCTCCCTCATGTATCGCTGTAATCCATTTAATTATATGAATGTATAATCAATATTCATTATTTGATATTACAATTAATAAACCAGTTGTGTGATAAAATAAATCCTTGGTTATTTGCTTGTGTGTGCACCTTTTTTGTATGGAATTATTACATTTAGTTCAGATTCAATTTCGGAGCAAAAAACCTACAGCAGGTCAAATTCATTAATAATAATTAATTCTAGCTAATTCTACTATATAATAAGTAAAGTCACCCAACATGATGACCTACATGTCCAAGCTAATATTGGACAGGTAAAGACCCTACATATCACTAAACAGCTCCCAAACATGGAGCGTAATCAAATTAATTAAATAATTAATTATTGATAAAATAATAATTAATTATCATTGACTCAGCTATATAATATTTATGCTGCCACAACATGGGGCATAAATATTTTACTACATACTCACTTTCTACATGGCTTGATGATTACAATATGTACATGCAAAGTAATTGGAAATTTACAAATCCTAAATTAAATATATGAAAATTAACCCTAATTAGCTCTTAGATGTGTACATCAACAAACAAAAGCTTTTTGTAAAACTCTAGGTCAAATCACGTTTTCTAGATTTAATAATTTAAAAAAGGTTTCACTTCTTCTATAGAAAACAAAATTAAAAAAAATTATTTTTCTAGTAACTTATGTATTATGAATTATATTATTTTTATTATTATTATTGTTATTATTATTATTATTATTTAGTTTGAAACCTGATATACTTTAAAAAATAAATAAATAAATATATATACACGTATATGTTTATATATATATGTACATGGACAGGGCGGGATGTTGGTGCTGTCACACAGCTCCAGGGTGGTGGGGTTGTGGGTTCAAGTATCGCTCCAGGTGACTATCTCTGAGGAGTTTGGTGTGTTCTCCATGTGTCCAAATGGGTTTCCTCTAGATGCTCAAGTTTTCTCCCAAGGTCCAGAAACACAGGTTGAAGGTGGCTACTCAGAAGTGTCCGTAGGTGTGAGTTTGTGAGTGAACGTGTGAGTGTGTGTCACCCTGGGAAGCACTGGTGCCCCCTACAGGGTGTGTTCCTGCCTTCCGCCCAGTCATTCTGTTTAGGCTCTGGACCACCATGACCCTGAACTGAATAAATGGTTGCAAACAATGAATGAACATAAAGACAGATTATTGTATGAACTTTAGCAGACTTTCCTATACAGAGTCTTGCCCATGGATTTTTACTGGTGTAGCATGTCTTGAATTGGCAGTGAACTGATCTCTGGTTTACATGTTTAAGTCAAAGGTGTTACCCACTACACTACATTAACAATAACATTTTACCACTAACGATAGTGTGACCAGATGTCCTCTTTTACAAAAAAATGTCCGGGTGGAATTTCACAAACGTCCAGGATTTTGTTTTTCTAGAGCTTACAGAGAACTTTGAGAAGCGTTTCATCCCCCAGCACCCCCTGGAGACGTGTCCTCTTTTTCACCATCTCAGATCTAGTCACCCTAACTAATGATAACCATAAAATGAAGTCTCTTGGCACCTCCTCACTGACAAAGCACCTATATAGAGTATGTAGGAGTTATACACACTGACTTGCTCTGAGCAGTCCCTCATCGGCCTAGTGTAAAACTGAACTGATGGCATGGTTTTTACATCTCCGTCTATTTGGCTCTATTCTGAGTGGGCCTGCTGTCCCCTGCAAAGCACCTGAGCCACTACAGCGCAGCATTTAATCAAGAGGGAAATGAGCTATCTGAGGAAATTGTATGAAGCGTGGAGGAAGGCTGTCATGCATGACTGCAGTTCCAATCTGAAGAGAGTAAACATGTTTTGGAGCAGAAGAATGCCCTTTAGTATTTGTTCTGGATTCTTTTAAGGAGTGTTGTTTAAAAATAGGACCTGACGGTTTGGGTCCACTGACCTTTCACCGAGTCTGTGAAAGCAGGACTGCAAATAATTACTGTCCATGGCTGGAAAGGTGTGACTGTGGTGAGAAGTAGGAGAGTGGAGAGCAGTGTACAGCTGTAAAGTTGAACAAACTCATACGTCATGAGCAGAGGTGTTTCTAGACTAATTGTTGTACTGGGGCCTGCTTGCCAATCTGTCATAGAAGCATTAATTAATTTAAGAGATTTAACATTAACATGGGTCTTACTAGGGGGGCACGTTGGCACAGCAGATAGTGTCACAGTCACACAGCTCCAGGGACCTCCCATGATCCAAAAATACATGATGATAGGTGGATTGGTGACACAAAAATTGTCCATAGGTATGACTATGTGTTGCAGTGTGAAGGACTGGCGCTCCCTCCAGGGTGTGTTCCCGCCTTGCGCCCAGTAATTCCGAGTAGGCTCCTGACCCACCACAACCCTGAACTGGATAAGTGTTACAGACAATTAATTAATTAATTAATGAGCATTACTAGTTATGTTGAGTGGTGTCTGATTTTTTGATGTGGTAGCGTATTGTGTACTTTTTGAAGGTCACACTGTTATAAGTGGCTATAACAAATTTATATTGATATGAGCAATAACTACCTCATCTTTTCCGTGTCTGACTTACTTATAAATATTTACTTTCTAAACTGGCTCATTAATGCATTAGCAGCTGAAGCTTGTGCATTATGGGAATTGTAGTTTCTGTAGTGGATTGGCATGTAGTTCACCAATCGTGGATATAATTAACTTTTTATAAGGCAACATTTTAATAAGGCATGTGCTTCAGCAAACTGGGTCTAGTGGCGCCCCTGGTTATGAGTTATCATTGGCTGGGTAGTTTTTATAAGTCAGGGGCATGATGAGTTCACATAACTGAACTTCACCTAGACATAGGACATCACAAGTCCTTTATCCTTTATCCTTTATCCTTTAACAAGCAAGGGGGTGTTTTCTTACGCTCCTCTAAAAGTTACACAATGTGGTTTCTGTAGTGCTGAGCCCCGAGTAGCAAAGACAAAGGTCCTGTTCTCTCTATTACAGCTCAGTGAAGTATCAAAATAATGTGAAAGCTGTAATTCTAATGTAAAGATAGTACCTAATATCCCTTTAAATATATTTGTATGTGTTTTACTGGGACAGAGTGCTCTGTGAAGAGCACATCCATCCATCCATTATCTGTACCGCTTATCCAATTTAGGGTCGCGGGGGGTCCAGAGCCTACCTGGAATCATTGGGCGCAAGGCGGGAATACACCCTGGAGGGGACGCCAGTCCTTCACAGGGCAACACAGACACACACACATTCACTCACACACTCATACCTACGGACACTTTCGAGTCGCCAATCCACCTGCAACGTGTGTTTTTGGACTGTGGGAGGAAACCGGAGCACCCGGAGGAAACCCACGCGGACACGGGGAGAACACCTGTGAAGAGCACAATTAATTCTAATTTCAGTTGAAATGTGTCCTTTTTATGGAACTGAGATTTAGTTTGTTTCTTCCAGAAGCTCAAGCATTCCGTTTGAGCATCAGATCCCAGAAAAGACTATGGGCATCCTGAGACAGTGGAAACACTGATGCTGTATGGATATGCAGGAAATGCACTATAAGTGAAAATTGGTTTCTGCGCATTAGAAGAGAACCAGACTGAATTAGTCCACTGCGCTCTCGAAGAAGATGAGCAGGAAGAAGAAAGCACATTTTCTTTCAGATGCTAGGCAAGATCAAATATGTGTTAATCACACATAATGGCCACAGGACTCAGTGAGAGATCAAAGCTCATAGAGTCCACTATGAAAAGCCCTCCACTATGAGAATATTGATATAACATGAAGAACTCATAACCGTAGAGAGTGCTCCAGGCTTCCCAAAACCTCCCCATGAAGTACTGAAGTACATACAATGTACTGAAAGTGCTTTACTGAATATATTAAAATATCTGAGTACTGGGTATGGGACACTGCCTGTATTCAGTAAAGTAGGAGTTTACTGAAGACATTCAGAGTTATATATTTATTTATTTATTTTGTGAAGATGATACAGCTTTCCCCTTTTACACATTTCCCTGGCGTCAGTGAAATTTTTGGTCAAAATACAACAGGGATCAAACAACACAACTCTTTTCTCATACTTTCTGAACAGCCCTAATCAGACTAACATATTTCAGCACCTGTTCCTTTAAATGAGAATGAGCCACAGCTCAGTTCAATGTGAGAGCTCAGGAGTGAGCGGCAAAGAGCAGCATCTCTGGTTCTTAGCCATTTTTTCTCTCCATATTTGTGCTCTTATTACTCTGCGCTTGTTGTGTTTGTTTTGCTGTTTAACCTTGTATTTGTGCACTCACATAAATGCAGGTCCAGCACTGTGATTAGAGAGACTCAGAAAAAGAGATGGTGCTGTTTTAAAGTCAAGGCACTTAATGTATGAAGCAGCGTAATAAAAGAACTGGTCATTTTATGCCATGTTTTTTTTTTGACTTGGCAGCCCATAAGTTCAGACCAGGTGGTCATACAGTTTGAGTGTTGGTAGGCTCAAGAATCCACAAATGAATGCGTATATAAATGTCCAATGTGATTTTCTTTCTCTTTTTCCCCATAATGTGCTCCCTTTGAGACAAACAAAGGGAGAGTGTGTTATTGTAATCTACATCCCTGTGTGTCAGTAAGTCATGTAAGTATGTAAAGTTATTTATCATTATTGCCAAGATCCTGACAGCTAATTCAGAGAACACTGAACGTAATTGTACAGGAAGGGTCCTGTTTCCTGCAGGCCGGGTAGTGACACACCACCACCAATGTTAGTCTGATGTGGATTAATGAACTGTTCTTGGTTCACATGCTGAACTGCCTTTCTAATATTTTCTCACATTGAATCACCAAAACTAATGAGCTTTTAATGAACCTAACGAACTTTTAATAAAGCATTAGCTGCACAAAAGGACTGGGATGAATCATGAAATGAAAATGGTTTCAGAAAAACAATGTCTGCCACTTTTCAAATTGAAATTCCGTTAGAAAAGATAATGTTTTTAAAAACTTCACTGAGCTTTTAGAGTGGGTCTACAGAATGTCAGAGGAAAACATTTTAATGGCAGTAAACAGAGCAGGTTTTCATACTTTCACACCGCTCCCGAGTGGTCTGAAAACAAAACAAGTGGTAAAAAGATGACCAGATATATTTTTGCTTTGCTATTTATTTTGCAATGTTGCACCACTGTACCACCCTGTAGGGTAAAAAACACATTTTACTTACCCCAAAACTCAACTCTATCATTCCTGAAGAGTTTTATAGAGTTACAAGCAAATATAAAACAGTCCTGAAAGGGACATTTGTATTTTGGTGTCTTCAATGGCCTTTTCATGAATAAAAAAGAGACACTTTCTTTGCTCCCCCACTTTGGGGCATAAATTCCTATCAGCAACATTTCATGAACTTTATTCTGTTGGATGAAACAGTGTTTGGTTAGCATGCGTCGCACAATATTTTTGCTTTTGAAATTTTTAATGAAGTAATTTGGAATTGCAGAGGCAGGTCGTACAGTTCTAATGGAGTTGTGATGCAAACAACATGTAGTCTAGGATGTTTAAAGGTCCCTATTAAAGTTCCCTTATACTGTAAGCACAAAAAGCACTGAGGTCGTTTGCAGCCTGTTGCATGTCTGGTTTGCTTCAACAGAATCAGTTGGATCTGTTTAAAAAGAACCTGATGTGAAAAGACCCATTTTTCCATGTTAGAGTGCGGTGATTGTTAGCCCTCAGCCATTGCTCCTTCATGGTCCCCGGCTGATAAATTCCTACACAAATATACCTCCACCAAATGAAACTATTTTCTTCTGTGGTCTTTTCAATTTCTCTCAGATTACTGTTAAATTTCTGCGTGCTGCCTGTTCACTGGGGTTAATTTTCTCATAGTGTTGGTTATGAGGGTCCAAGGTCTCACTGTGGTGTGAGCTAAATCTGCAATAATAATCAGCATTTTTCAGTTAATCTCAGCCCATTGTGTTTTGCTGTAGCGCTAAAGACAAAAGCCTCAAAGAACATTTTCTCCCTGTTATTCTTTTGCACTGAAAATATTGAATCATTTTGCCCTCCCACACGCTCGCCACTTCTGCAATGAAACAAACAGACATTCTGTCTGGTGAATCGATCAAATCTCCCGTCGCTGAGTCTGCGTACCATACTTGAATTGGTCAGCATTACTGCTCAGTCGTATGTTAAATTTATTTCACCAGGCTACATAATGTAGCCATTTGTATCTGTCCAAGTGTGCCATTGCTAAGACATTGCTAAGACTTTAGCAGACTGACCTAGGGTCAACGCTCAGCCTCCCACACAGACATCTAAAAATGTCCGTCTCACTTGATTGGAAATTGCATGTTGTGGACAGTCAGAGTTCAATCCCAGGTCCTGTCTGGGTTCTATAAAGCATGATAAATTTTTGAAAACACTGGAGGTCATGACTTCTTCCTGAGTTTTATGTAAGAACTGGAGTTTACAATGTCAACTGAGGCCGTGAGGTTCAACTGAATTGTGGAACTTGAAATAGTTTATTTCTTGCTTCACTAATGCTACATTTCTTACAAATCTATGAGGACAGGATTGTCAAATTAGACCCTGTGAGTCACTTGACAACTTGGTGGATTTTCCACAGGCTGAGGACAAGACACGAGTGGCTTTGTTCCCAAATCTGCGTCACTGGAACAGTTCGGCTCATTAGACAGAGGCTACATGACGTTTCGGGTGTTGGTTAAATTGAAACTTCAGAAGAGCAGATCAAGCGGTCAGTGGATGAGAACTGATGAGTATCTCTCCACCTGACATATTAGGTCTCGAAGTAAAAGTTGGTTTTTTGGTCTATAAAGAGAGTAACTGGGTGTCTTAGTTAATACTTAATACATTTACCAGAGGTACAGAGATCTCAATTAAGAGCACAATTTCTCCATGTAGAGAAAAAAATATCTACCCAAGCATAAGTTTTTCTTCACCAGATCCGGTTAAGCACACAGAGGACTTGCCTTTTGATCGCTGAGATACACAACATAATGTCTAAATCAGAACTAATCTCTTTAATCTCTGCCACTAATGGAGTGCTGTGTGAAAGTGTCATGCCTAATTAAAGATGTGGTGTGGGCGATGAGCCGTGCCAAATGCAGTGTCTAAGCTCTTAAATCATATCTTCTGACTTGCTGACGCTGTGGATAGTGCAGTGGAGAAAAGCTCTGGACCAGGATCAGATTTAATTCACATTGTCCTGTCTGTAGTCACATTTTCAAAACCCTAAACACAATTAGCACAACATCCGTCCAAACCAAATGTTCAAAACCTTAACTGATAAGCGTTTCTGAATAAACAGATCAATTACACATTGAGGAATATCTGATGTGGATGAATCACACCTGATTCTAATCTCACTCATACGCTGATGTTGGAATTCTGTTAGTGACATGTACTCATCTAAAGTGGCTTTCTGGATTGAGTGGTCAGTGTGGGTCTACAACAGCACACAGAAGCAAAGAGAGAATGAAAGAGAAAAAGTAAAGTATGTCTGGACAATGGAGAGCTTGAAAAAGGACTGTGCATTTTTGTTTTTTTTCACACCTTCTGTGCTTTTTCTTTTTACTGTATTTGTGTATTTCATTTTTACACATTTAGGACCAAAGGCCATGTTTGTTGGATGTTTGGTTGATTACTGGTAGAAATTACATGACCCTACACTCTGTGTCACTGTGGTGGTACCCTGAATGGTACATATCCCATATAGTTTAATTAGGGAACATATTTGTATCACAGTCTATTATAATAGTAGATTTTAAAGTTGTGTTGGTTTCATACGCTCCATAACATCTCCAGAACTGTTATTATATTTTACAGAGATCTATAATGAATTTTTACAGATCTTCCCCTCTCCTTCTGGAGAAGAGAATGTAATGTACCTTTAGGGAACACAACTGAACTCTAGGGTGTGCAGTTGTGTGAACACAATGGTGGTGCAGCAGGTTGTGTCGCAGTCACACAGCTCCAGGGACCTGGAGGTTGTGGATTCGATTCCTGCTCCGGGTGACTGTCTGTGAGGAGTTTGGTGTGTTTCCTCCGGGTGCTCCGGGTTCCTCCCACAGTCCAAAAACACACGTTGGATAGGCGGTGGGTGGATTGGTGACTCAAAAGTGTATTCCCTCCAGAGTGTGTTCCCGCCTTGCGCCCAATGATTCCAGGTTGGCTCTAGACCCACCGCGACCCTGAATTGGATAAAGGTTACAGATAATGAATGAATGAACTGAACTCTAAACCACTGTTGGTTTATTTACACTCTTTGTACCTTTAGTGACAATGACGTACCTGTACAGTACATTTTTTTCAGCGTACAGTTATAAACACTTTTACTGCACCAAGTCCGTCATGAACTCTTTTTGTCCGCCATACAGTAAATATTAGTCATTCACAAAATTTACCAAAGATACACACATTTGCACTAAAGCACAAAATGTAGTGGTTTCCAGGAAAAAGACATGGATGTCTGTCATAATTTCTGTTGTTTGCTGGTAGAACTGAAACATGGAAAGTAATGCTGTTTCTGTAACGCCATCAATTGTTAAAATTTTGCTGTGATTGACTACATGTTCCTCTTGGATAGAAAACATGTGCCAATGTATTGAAAGAATGACTCAATGTTGAGGCAGGTTTGCTGTGTTTTGATCGGGTTAGTGAATGTATAGAATGTTTTGTTTGAATATTGGAAAAGAAGACTTGGTATTTAATAAACAAAATGTGGGTTTGAGTGGAAACTGAACTATTTGGCTACTTGTGTGATATAGTTGTGTTGCTATGTTAAGAGTTTAAAACAGTATCTTAGGTGGTGGTAAACACTTGTCAGCAATTATTAAAAAAAACTGTAATATTTGTAAAGTTAATGTAAAACAAAAACAAAAAAATGTCTGTAAAAAAAGGTTAAAGTGTTTGTGTTCAGCCCTGGCTCAGTAAATAGCTCAGACCGAGCACCAAAACACTGCTCCAGTCAATAAGCAACAAAGAATGTTTGTGCTCCTGCACAGGTATGGGAAAAGAGAGGAGCGGAGAGTTCAACTTACAAGCATTATCAAGGAAAGATGGCTGGGAAAGGGCATTTAGAGATGTTTGGATGGTGGAGAACCGCCACCCTGAATTGGATAAGTGGTTACAGATAATGAATGAATGAATGAATGAATGGATGGTAGAGAGTCCTCAGAACACTGAAATGCATGAAAAGCAATGAGGATGTTGCTCTGTTCCTGCTCCATATGTGGGAATATTGATTTATTTTTGCTGTTTCATAAAAAAAAAAAAAAAAAAAAAAAAAAAAAACCCGCATGCCTGGCTATGCACATATATGTTTTTGGGTGGGTGGGGAGGCTTCTGAAGGAGCGCTGACTGTGTTCTGCTGAGAGAACAGTTCTCCAGAATCATCGACAGTGCCTTTAAGCCGTGAGGAGTTTGAATCTGATGTGTTAAAGTTGGGGATTTGCTCTGCTGTGCCCTTCCACAACTATATTAACAAGCACAGAGCCTCAAGTTATAGGCCCCTGGGCCCAAACAGAGCACACTAAATAGTGTGGGTCACCACTATAACTGCTTATTTATTTCATTATTTATCTGAAGCTTGGTATGAGCCCCTGGGCATGTGCTCTTAAAACCAACAGGACAGTGACCAACAGGACACTGGGTTATGGGTTAGTTCTATTCTTGCACATTTGGAGTACACTTGAGCAGCTACTGGCTAACAGTGAAACAGTGCACTCTGGGGACACGACTGCAGAGGGTCAAATCATTGGTACAGTGATAGAATCCAAATATAGAGCCATTTTGTCCCATTACTGATGAGCTCAGAGAGGTCCTCATAATACCAATAGCTCTGGTAAAGCTCAGTGCCCCTCATTCAGAGCAATACTGTAGCTGCTGTTTGTGAATTTAAAGACACGTTTACACATTTGCTGCCCCTGAACTAAAATTCTGAGGCTTAATGTAAAACTATTGAGTGGACTTTGGATTGTTTATTACACCTTTTTCTTTCATACATACTGTACTATTAACTAACTACCTGTGCATAAGCCTTTCTGAGGTTCTAGATCTCAGGAATGTTCTATGTTTTGTTTGTATATGTTTAAATTCTTATTTTACTTGTTTTTAAACTGTTTTAATTATATTTTAAAATGAATTCTTCTACTATAATATTTCTGTAGTTCTGCCATTGTTTATGAAACGTGCTCTTTAAATAAACCTGCCAGCTTTGCCTTGCTGTGATTCCCTGTAGGTTACATATTGTTATAAATAATGCAATGTTAGAATATGCTACAGATACCTTTATACAGTAAGGTAAGTTCTGTAGGCTCACTCTGAGGTGCACAGTGTTGGCTGTGGTAATGAGCTTCAATGCTCTGGGGAAAAAGCTGTGAGCTGTGTCTAGCAGTGAACCAATTACCAGAGGGAAACCCTCAGGGCTCTTTAGGCCAGAAAAATGCTGGCTGTGATTTATGTAGTTCATTTCTATTTAATGCACTATCATCAGGCTCTACACGTATTTTATTACTCATCTTGGAAACAAAGGGCTTGAACTCGGACAGTAGTGCAATCAGAATTTCTATCCTTTGGTTGTTACACAGATACAGCAAAGACAGCTCCACCATTGGTCTAGCCAGGTAAAAAGTTTGTAGTAACCAACTTATCTATTTTTTTCCATGGCTTTAAATTGCATGTTGGAACATTGTTCTGAGGATTTGATTGCATTACATACATGAGCCTGAGTGAGGTCAGGTACTGATGTTGGATGATTAGTTTAGAATCACAAACATTATAATGCTCTGTAACACTTGAAAACACAGTTCCATTCCTTTTCCATCTGCAGCCCTGTGCCAGCTGATGCAGACTTTTGTGCTACATTCGCATTTTACTGACTGTGTTCACCATTTCCAAATATAAAAACATTGTGAAAATAGCTAAACTCCAGTGTCAGCAATGTGGACACCTTAAAGTAGTTAAATTAAATCAGAATATAGGTATAAATAAAAATATTTCAACATATACTGTAAAGGTGAATCCCATTTCACCCCTTAGCCCCACCCCTCCATTTTGCGGCAAGTGACTTAATAAAGACACAAAGGTCAGTGTTTTCTCCTTTAAAAACTATGATTAACAATTAATTCATTCATTATCTGTAACCCTTATCCAGTTCAGGGTCGCGGTGGGTCCAGAGCCTACCTGGAATCATTGGGGGCAAGGCAGGAATACACCCTGGAGGGGGCGCCAATCCTTCACAGGACAACACAGGCACACACACTCACACACTCACACATTCAGTCACACACTCACACCTATGGACACTTTTGAGTCACCAATCCACCTACCAACGTGTTTTTGGGCTGTGGGAGGAAACCGGAACACCTGGAGGAAACCCACGCAGACACAGAGAGAACACACACCAAACTCCTCACAGACAGTTACACGGAGGAAACCCACACAGACACAGGGAGAACACACCACACTCCTCACAGACAGTCACCCAGAGGAAACCCACTCAGAAACAGGGAGAACATACCAACTCCTCACAGACAGTCACCCAGAGTGGGAATCAAGCCCACAACCTCCAGGCCCCTGGAGCTGTGTGACTGCGACACTACCTGCTGCACCAAAGTGCCACCCATGATTAACAATGTATTATCTTAATTTCATGTAGTTTCAATGCAATATGTCTATAATTCATAACAAGAATAAAACAATGCTTGTAGTTTGCAGGTGTCTCCGTAGTTAGAGAGTATATTTTTAGTCCACTTTAAATGATGAGGCAATTATATTCTAGCACCTGTGGCTACTGCAACATTTAAAGTAGAGCTGAACGTTTAGAACAAAACCCAGAGAGTTATGAGTGGGTGATAATAAAGCATTGTCAAATGCCTTTGAATGTGTATGATGCCCTAAATTTAATTATGTTAAAAAGTCAACTGCTTTTCTCTGATATCGCTGCGGATGCAGCTTGTAATTACAGAAGTGCTGCTCTGTTCCGATGACATTTCAGGCTCTTGAAGGGATGTTACATTTCATAGGGGAACGTTTTTAAACATTACAATAATTTGACTCTTAAAATTCGTATGTAAAATTAGGATTCAGGATCTAGTTCTCCCATACTCAATCACACACATTTCAGGACTGCTTCACAAGGTGCTCTCTCTAAGCTTTGCATAATTGACACTGTGTATTTGCTGACAAAGATACCGTCTGCTGTTTGCTATTTATCTCGTCTGTTTGAATTGAGGAGTAAACTGAGAAGTTGAAGTCTTCTATGTCATGAACAGCATGAATCTAACTGGCAGCTGAGACCAAAACATGTGAAATGTGAAAAATATCCAAACACAGGCCTTCTGCCCTTCCCTGTTAACTCATGTAGCACTTAATCAGCTGATGACTAGAGTCAGGTTGGTTAAAGCACAGAACAGTCCCCAGCGTCACATAAACGCGGAATGGAGGGTTATTTGCATCCGGCTGTGTTTGCATGAACAAAGCAGGCGTGTAATTAATTTGCTGTGAGCATACACAAGATAAATCAAGTGTCATCTCCCTTGTAAATTGATTACATTAGCCAACAGCTAGTCATGTGCACCTCAATAAATTAATGCCTGGAGTGTTTATATCCAATCTGCCTCCCCATTTTGTTGGACAACATCAGGATAATCATCCCTCTAAGGAGACACAAAGAGACCACACAATTTAAGTGATGTGATTTTATATTTAAATAAATTGCAGCCAGTTTATTTCTATAATCCTCTGGGTAGTTTACATATTCTTTACTCTAATGTGTATAATATGTTCTCTGTAAGTGCCAGAGTCCCTTGTTTAATAACTGTGACATGATCACTGTGTAGCATTCAGAGACCTACAAGAGTGAGCATTACTTTTGAGCCTAGTGTTTGTTCTATGTGTCAATATGATGACATTTATTGGATATCATGTTCAAGGATAATGTGCATCAATTAAACCACTTAGCTTTTCATATCCTCATCTAAAGGGAAACACAATTGCTGTAGTTAGGTTAAAGTATCAGTGGAATACTTTACACAATCTGCTCCTCCGCCCCCACACTGCAAGCTCACCAGAAAACTGACCAAATTCTCCATGTAAGTGGTGCACAATTTCAACTGTTTTGCATTTTAACACAGGTCGCTTTACATGCCAATATTTAACAGTCATTTAAGAACAATTAGAACAACTGTCTACGTAGTCAGTGGCTACCTAGGCAGCTCAGTAGGTTTTGGGACAGACCTACTGTGTACCTGTAAATTATATTATTTGTATTATTTATTGATAGATTTTAATATATTATATAAGGATAGAAATAGTTAATGCAACAGTGGTAAATTAAAAGTTTAATCCCAATATTTTGATCATGTAAACTGAGAAGGAAAATATTAATCTGTGTTAATTCTGTCTCACTTTTTAATTTCATTTCTGTACATTTCTTTCTCTGTGTTCCTAGAATCTGTTTGATCAAGACAACCATCTCTCGGCCATTTCATATTCTGGAATGTTCTCGTTTTATCTGTCACTCATCTAAAGGGAGAGTACAATTATTGAATTCACTGTGGTACTGCTGACTTCTCCCTCTGTGTGAGGTCATGTGACCTGTTAACATCTCCCTCCATGCCGCTGTCTCATTTCACTTCTCGTGTCCTTGATTCTATAAAGGAAACCTTTGGGAGGGAATATAATTGGTATGTTGTATTGCAGAGGAGACATTTCAGGTTCTGGAAATGCTTTGATGATGATGATCATATGAATAAAACGCAGACTGAATTAAAATGACAAGGGAACACTTCAGAGTATTGCATTGTTAACTAATTCAACCAAACTAAAAATACAGGGCAATTAGATCCCGACACAGAAAAAACCTTATAGATTTATATTCACAGATATATGCACGTATATACAGACATATACCATATACGAATGCATGCTAAAACTAGAAAAACTCATTTCAAGTTAGGACTAAATTCAGGATATCCCTGTAAAACAAGACTTTATTCAATGTTCTGTGATATCCAGTAGATTATGCCTGACATTTGCCAGGCTTTTCCCCTGCCTGCATTGCTCTGAATGAGGTACTCTCTGCATTGCCTTGGATTCCCAGGTATTTTGACATTAGCTGGTGTAGCAGGTGTGAGACCCCTCAGAAGTGTGTGCTAGATCTTTGATGTGATCAGAAGAAAACCTCAAAGACCAGATGCTCCACCGGTTTAGAATTCAAAAACATGATTTTATTAAACATGCTACTTAGCAATTCATACTTCATAATCACAGGCATGTAACCGAAGGGGTAGTTTGGCTCCAAATATTCCTTGGTATGTTGATCATATACTATTACGGTACTTAAGAATTCATTAGGAAACTCTGCACATGTGTATGTGTAATGGGTGTAGGGCTCATGAAATGAGGCTTGTGTAAATGTTATAGCATATTTATCATTAGGTTTCAGTTTATTACACTAAATAAATTAACGGACGTTTATGAAATTCCGCCCGGACATTTTTTAAATCTAAAAAAGAGGACATGTCCGGGTAAAAGAGGACGTCTGGTCACACTATGTAACAGACATCAGAAAGACTTGAAATTAATGCAGTGTTTTGTTCAGTCATTAACATAATCCTGCTTATTCCTGTCATGTCCTTTTCTCTCTGATTTGTTGCATAATGCCCTTGTTGTAATTGCTGTAATGGAACACATTCTAGTTGTGAAAAAGACAGAATTCAATGGTCTTGGTTCGATTTCTGTTTTCCACAGATGGCTATGAATAAGGAACATGTGTAGGGGCGTACAGAGGAACTAATTACTGTACTATACACACAAGCCCACTGGAGCCATCTGCAGTTACAGATTGGTGGTGTTTAAATTGATTCAGAGGTAGAGGTCTGTTACTATGGTTAATGGCGGTTTGCTGGGGAGTAAATGAGCACACGTTTGTCAGCTTGAAACTGAGAGTTCAGTGTCCTCTTTTTCCTCAACAATTCACACATTGATTTCAAATTATGTGCCATTAAATAAATTACACTATGCTGGGATCCAGTCTATGGAAATTAAAAAACATCAACTTTCCACTAAATAGTGGATAACATCTTCATACTTTTTAAGGGCAGACATTATAAAGAGACACAGAGAGCAGTGTAAGCATTTACTCGGCCAGTGACACCGAGTAAACCATCAACACCTAACGAAAGCACAATCATGTCATGTAGGTTTCTCTGTGCACATCTATAGCGGTGTTTCTTGTGGAAAAGCACCAAACCTTTAATTATTTAATGAGTTTTAATCACAAAATCAAACCTTACTTGTCGAATAGTAAGTGTTATAACCCTTAAACCAGAGAGCAAACCCCAGAACCTGAATGAAATTCACACTGTTCCAGATGTTAAAAAGTCAAATCAAATTGTTTATGTCTATTGTGTAAACGCTGACACTGTTACAGTGTGTCTGAGTACGAAAACTTTTTTCGCTGTTTGGTGGTTAACGTGCAGAGAGGTACAGCAGGTTGGTCTCCCACACTGTGATGTTACAGTCCAATTTCTTTCATTACAAGATGCAGTAAATGTGAAAATGGAATTGAGGGTTTTCATTTGTCTGAACTTCTGATTTTGAGGAGCTGAAATGAGAAAGTTGAAAATTGCAATAACAAAGGAAACTCATTTCTTTTCTTAATATACCACATGAAAAAATGAAGTTTAAATCCAATTTCCTATATTTGCATTTAGCCTCAAATGATCAGGAAATTGAACTAATAAACGTTAGACGGACCGTACAGGATGAGTCCTTGAAGAAATATACAGGCCATTCTGAGGACCTGTAAACGCTGTTTCATAAAAACTGAACAGAAAATTAATTAATCAAAAGACTTTGAGAAGCCATTGTCACACTTCTGTGTCTGCCTTTACTTGTTGCAGATGGTGAGTGGGAACGTCTCAGATCCAAATCAATATATAAATAAATAAATCCCTAATGTCCAAAGCCAAGTCTTATAGAATTCAATGGATGCTCAGTAGAGCACAAAGCTAAAAGATTTGTAACAAATATCAGTAATGGGCCTTTGGCAAGAAAACTCCTAATCTTTGCACATCAGAAGGTTAATGAGGCTGTACCCATACACAAATCAGCCTGGACAAATCAGCCACATTCCAGAACAGCATTCACTATTCACACTCAGTTTCAGTATTGACAAAGCCCCTCCTCACAGCCTGATTCTGTGCCCTGGTAAAATAGCTTTCATTGGAACTATTAGAACTCAATTATCTTTGTGTGTTTTGCTTCAATGACACCGTGTGTCCCAGTTTGCAATAAGTATTACACATAAGGAGCCTTCATAGGACAGCACTAAGGGGGAAGCACAGCTTTTGAAACACTGTTTATATGGTACATATCCAAAAATGTGTAGGCACTCTTGATGGCTAGAGAATTTAGCTCTGTTAGGGAGCTCACATTATGGACACAGAGATTGAGTTGCACACACAAACTTGTCAGTGCTATAGGGAACTGACACATGAACTCCCACAGATAGCGATAAATGTTTGGCCCAAAATGTTGCACACCTACAGTCTTCTTAAATTCCCCATTTGGCCTTTAATGATAACGCTGACTCAGGGAGAGTCTGGTGGCCTCAGCTTATGCCTGGCCCACACTACAGGTTTTTAAAAATTATAACTAATATTAACAACATGAGTTACCCAACACAGTGACATTTTTCACACCGTTTTTGCTTGACAGTTGTTACTCCTCAACATCTATAGACTACACAGTCTGTTCTGAATGAAACACCACACCTTTTCAAAATGCTCATTCCCAATCATCTGCTCCGGTCTTTAAAACTTCACAGGAATCTCTAGCATATTAGATGTAAACAAACACAGCAGATGGCGATGAAACTACAACCCTAACTTTGCTCTTATTGGTTTATGGTCTTTCAGGCCTGAGGTTAACGTTATGTTTCACATCCGAGAGTTGCCCTGAACCCCACACTACAGCATTCTGCATTACGATTCACAATCGGGGCAGCCCTGACTGCACTGAGAGAAGATCAGATAAGTAAAGATTGGATTATGAACTCCAAACTACAGGGTCTTCTGGGATGATCATTTTGATCATCCTAAACTCTGGAGATATATTTGGGAGGTGCATTATCTGTTAATGTGGGCCATGCATTAGACACAGCTCTTCCTTATATGGGCCAAATGTTGGGGGTTGTGGAACAAATCCATATTTGGCCCATGTCTGGCATACATAACACAGGCCATAATCCAAGTCAAGGCTCATGACAGTGAGCACAAGTGTGGCCCTCGCATGTGTCTGCTATCTAGTCGGGGCATCCCAATACCAAGCATCAGCTAAAGGGGTTATAAGGACCCCCGCCAAACTATTAATACATATACCTTTACATGAAATGTCAGATAAGCAGGTGTCCATGTTGTTTTTTTACATGTTCTGCCAGTGGGATTATGGCATTTGGAAACATTTGCAAATTGTTGTAACTCTACGAGTTACTTTATCTAACATCCTCCTCTGATTAGTGACTGAACATTGCCCCTGTTGTCGTCTTCAAAGTTCCACTCTTTCAGAAGTTCCTACAAAAGATCACTTCACCCATCCGCTCTTCAGCCTCATTTCCACAAGCAGCTGCAAGTCCTCCAAGTTCTCTCCAAAGCCGGCTGGACACCGCATAAACCAAGGCCCTGAGACCTTGCTCACTGGACCATCAAGGTCACAGAGGACCTGATAAGTCATTCATGGTCTGGTGCTCGTGCTGAGAAGCCAAGTCTCCCACTGCTCCATCAAGCCTTTAGATTTTTCCTGATTAAATCCTAGCCTTTCAGAAGAAAGCTGCTGGCCCCCAAGTGAGACATTGTATTACACTGTGTGTTAATGCATAATGCCAAATGTAAAAGGCCTAGTTCATTAAAACCGCCCAAATAGGAGAAGTGTGTTCAGTGATGTGCTCTCTGAGTGAGCTACAAGAAATCAGACCATAGCTGAAAGACTTCAAAAGAATGAACATGAGTCTGGTGAATTATTTGATATAAGTGGTCATCATGAACTTTTGGATAATTGAGCTGAAATGTCATCCAGATATTTCAAAGAATTTGAAATGGTAAAGAGCAAAGTTTTCTACACAAATTTCTGGTATTCATTTAACAGCACATTTACAAATCCCATATCCAGAAAAGGTTGGGATATGTTGTAAAATGAAATAGAAATGAGAATCTGTGCTTTTGTTCATTCTTTTGAGCATTATTTTAGTGACAAAATATTTCCAATATTTTTACAAAACAACTTTAGCGTTTAGAATTTTACATCTTCAAGACACTCCTGTGATAAAGCTCACCCCTACACCATCGCAAAGTGAAATGGTGGGAGGTGTTCTCTATGGGTAGAGTCGGGCGAGAGGCCTGAGATGTTATAAGGTCGACTTGAAATGACACCGAGAGGTTCGATTTTTGGTTCCCTTCCACCTTTATTTACACACCAGACTTTAAATTACTATTTACAATATATATACACGCGCGCTCCTTGTGAACAAAAAAATTAACAAAACAAAATTCTCTATAAGCAGAGACAAAAAGGATAAAGACAACTAAATCAATTGAGTCTTATTATGCCCTTAGGTTATGCTCCTCTCGCTACGGTCTAGCAGAGTCCCTCTCTTTTACCCTTGTGTGGTATATATATAGGTAGCCCCGCCCCTTAGAATATACCATTCCCTTAAGAGGTATAAGTTAAAGTATCTTGGACACAAGTTTCATACACAATAAAAATTAACAATGAACTAACAACTGTACCAAGATTCAGTTACAGCCATGGCATGTTTAACGTTCATTCATAATATCAATATTTATTAGATAATATATTTTCCCTCTTCTAGATGCTAGTTCCCCCTTCCCTCTGTGGAGAATGGATTCAACCAGGTAAGTAAAACTCAGCATCAAGAGATAGTACTCTTTTCCCTCTCACATGACCCGTATGCAGGTGAGTAAGTACAGGTAAGTATACATAATGGTTTCTCTTGGTGATGTGTCACAGGTACTGTACATCATCACACACCCCCCTCCTTAAGCTCAACGCCTTCCCAGCGGCGGGACAGGTAGTCAGCTGTTACATTATGGGTACCTTTTCTATACCTTATAGTAAAACGATAGGGCTGTAATGACAAGTACCATCGTGTGATTCTAGCATTAGAGTCTTTCATTCTTTGGATCCACTGCAAAGCTTTGTGATCTGTCTCTAGAACAAAGTCATGTCCAAGCAAGTAATACTTTAAAGAGTCAAGCGCCCATTTGATAGCGAGAGCCTCCTTCTCGATGGTAGAGTAGTTAGACTCACGTGGAAACAGTTTCCTGCTAATATACAGGATAGGTTTTCTCTCATCGTCCTCCCCCTGTAATAAGACAGCACCCAACCCTGTACCTGATGCATCAGTCTGCACAATAAAAGGTTTCGAAAAATCAGGGCTGGCTAAAACTGGTTCCTGGCATAATGCATTTTTGAGGTCTTTAAAAGCATACTCACAGGTCTCTGTCCATTTAACCCTTTGAGGCATGTCCTTCTTGGTTAAATCCGTCAGTGCTGCTGCTTTAGTTGAAAAATTAGGGATGAACCTGCGGTACCATCCCACAAGACCTAAAAATGAACGTACCCTCCTCTTTGTATTAGGTTGGGGTGTTGCCCTCACGGCCTCAACTTTGTCCACTTGAGGTCTTATTTGACCCCCGCCCAGGATGTAACCTAGATATGAGACCTCCTCGCGAGCGAGATGACATTTGCTGGGGTTTGCTGTCAGACCTGCATCTGCGATCTTCCTCAGGACAATGCCTAGATGTTGTAGATGTTCTTCCCATGATGAACTGTAGATCACCACATCATCTATATAAGCTGCCGCGAAGTCCTCCGTACCTCTGAGAACGTCGTCCATTAACCTCTGGAAGGTTGCAGCCGCACCGTGTAATCCGAATGGCATTGTACGGAAATGGTATAGTCCTGATGGTGTTCTAAATGCAGTCAGCTCTTTAGCGGACTGGCTGAGTGGAACTTGCCAGTATCCCTTGCATAAATCCACCGTGGACAGAACTTTAGCCTTCCCTAGCCTCTCTATTAGGTCATCTGCTCTTGGCATGGGATATGGGTCAAAAGCAGACACGGCGTTTAGCTTTGAAAAGTCAATGCAAAACCGTAAGCCTCCATCTTTCTTGGGAACCAAGACGACAGGGCTGCACCATTCGCTCTTTGACGGTTCTATTACTCCCATTTTGATCATAGCCTCAACTTCTTTTTTCAACTCAGGGACAAGTCGTGCTGGAACTCTGCAGTTGAACTGCCTAATCGGTTCATCTTTGATGAGTCTGACGTTATGCTGGGTCACGTCTGTTAATCCTGGTTCATCTGAGAAAAGCTTAGGTGGGACCACGTGCAGTAGTTCTTGTTGTTGCTGTGATGTTAAGTGGGGCACCTTTGGAAGAACGAAACCTTCGTTTCTTGTGGGGAAATACTGTTCGGCCACCTCGTCTTCATCATGAACGGCCCTTATCCATAGCTGCTCCGAACTCTTATTCTCAGGCTCCTTCCAGGGTCTCAACATGTTAATGTGGAAGCTCTGAAATTTCTTCCGTCTGTCAGGCAGGTGGAGTTCATATGTAGTTTCTCCGACTTGTCTTTGCACTTTATATGGCCCCTGCCATTTGGCTAAAAGCCCAGTGTCACTGGTGGGTAGTAGAATAAGTACTTTCTGCCCGATTTGCAGAACTCTCTTCCTTGCCACTTTATCATACCAGTGTTTTTGCTGTACTTGAGCTTTCTCCATGTTTTCATGGACAGTACTTGTCAATTGACTCAACTTGTCTCTGATCTTCAAGACATACGTTAAAATGTTCAGTTTCTGTTCACTCTTCTCACCTTCCCAAGCTTCTTTCAGGACATCCATCGGACCTCTCACCTGTCTTCCATAAAGGAGTTCAAACGGGGAAAAGCCGGTGGAAGCTTGAGGTACTTCACGATATGCGAACAGCACATAGGGTAACCACATGTCCCAGTCTGTACCGTTGTTGTTCGTCACCTTCTGTAAAGCTTGTTTCAGAGTCTTATTGAAACGTTCTGTTAGCCCATCAGTCTGAGGGTGATATGGTGTGGTGTGAATACTTTTAATGCCTAATAGATCGTACACTTGCTTTATCTGTTTTGAAGTGAAGTTAGTGCCCCTGTCTGTCAATATCTCTTTCGGGATCCCTACTCTTGAAATAAGTTGTATCAGAGCATTGACAATTTGACGAGTTTTAATGTTTTTGAGGGCAAAAGCCTCTGGATATTTTGTCGCATAGTCACATATTACTAAAATGTAACGGTTTCCGTTTTTTGTTCTAGGTAACGGCCCTACTACGTCCATTGCTATGCGAGAGAATGGTATGTCTATTATAGGCATGCTCACCATAGGCACCTTGTCTGACTTTTTTAGAGTTGCAGTGAGTTGACATTCCGGGCAATTATTGCAGTATTTAATCACATCTGCATACTGACCTGGCCAGTAAAATCTGTATGCTATGCGGCTGAATGTTTTAGCTTGCCCGAAGTGGCCTGCCCAGGGATCTGAATGTCCCATTTTAAGCACTTTCTCCCTAAGGCTTACCGGGAGTACTAGTTGCTCACCTTTATCAGTGATTCTATATAGCTTGTTATCTTTAATCGCTAAGTGGCAACCTTTATCAGTGTTGTCACTATATTGTCTGCTTTTTTCAAATAGTGGTTTTAAAGTTTCATCTAAATTTTGGAGTTGTTCAAAGTTAAAGGGTAAACTAATGTTATCTGTATCTGGCAGTTCTATTTTCTCCAGACATTTGGTTCCCATAACTTTAGCTTTCCTTACATCTCTCCTTGTCTTTTTTGTAGTTTCTGCAGCATATGGCAATTCCTTAAAAAGTTCTGTGGTATCTTTGGCTAAATTTTTTTTGCTTTGCCTGGTCACTACCATAGCCTCTGCCGTTTTTACATTTTTATAGTTCAATAAATCAATCAAAATAGGGATGTCTCTGCCTAGTATGATGGGATATGGAGAGTTTTGTACCACTCCTACGCGTACCAGGTAGGATTGCCCTTTAATTGATATATTAATCTCAGTTGTAGGATAAATCTGCTCATCACCATGTATGCATTTGACCTTTAACGTACCTGTAAGGCTATATTGAGAGTTTTCAAGACATGCTTGTGTGACTAAAGTTTGGCTTGCCCCAGTATCTAATAAAGCCCTAAACTGTTTGCCATTCAATTTAACTGTTACTGTGGTTTCATCATTACATTCCTGTGTACTAAAAGGATTTTCTTTTCTAGGGGTGTAGCACAGTTGGTTAGAGCTAGTGGGAGGATATTGACATTCAGAGCTTTTGTGTCCTATTTGGTTACAGCTAAAACATCTTATTTTTGGTTTTTCAGCTGAGCTTTTAATGGACTTATGCCACTGCATTTTAAAGGCTGGCTTTGAACGTTCAACACCACTACCATAGTCACGTCTCTCAAGCTTACTGGTCTGTTTGGTGAAGGTTGACTTTCGGAGCTGGAACTCTCCCTCGGCTTGTCGTGCCGCGATGAAAGCTTCTGCCATTTCAACCGCTTGCTCCGCAGAAGTCGGGCTGCGTTCCAATATCCAGCTCTTCAATTCTGGATTGATTACGCTCAGGAACTGTTCCAGAACGATGGTTTGTCCAATGTCCTCTTTTGTCTTGTCTTTTGGACGTATCCATCTCTCATAAAGTCCCGTGAGCCGCGTGAATAGTTCCCTCGGCGTCTCGTTGTTTAATACGTGCCCTTTACGGAAACGCTGTCTGTAAGTCTCAGGGTTAATCTCAAACTTTCTGAGAATAGCCTCTTTTACTGCTTCAAAGTCATTTATTTTTTCAACGCTCATGGCGACGTAGGCTGCTCTTGCCTTTCCTTCCAGCAAGGGGACCAGATGAAAAGCCCAGTCCGTTTTCGGCCATCTAGCCGCTAGCGCTAACCGCTCAAACATTATGAAGTAATGTTCGATGTCATCATCATCTTTAAGTTGCGGGAGTCTCGGCCACGCTACCTGTGTTGTCCTTAATTGTTCTCCCATCGCGTCGTATGCACTTACTGCCGGAGTCGCGGGTCTGTATATTGTGTGCGATGCTGTTGTGGAATGCTCCGTTTCCCTGTGTTGTTGTACTCCACTTTGGCCCCTCCGTACTTCTTCCTGTAGAAGGCCGAACTGGTGTTGTAGGGAACGCCACCTCTGCTCTTGCTTCGTCGCTTCTCTCCGCAGTTCTTCATCTCTCTGCTGTTGAGAGCTGAAAAAGCTTTCGAGCATCTGCTGTAAGTTAGTGATCTCCGATGTATTCCCTTTGACGGTGGTTGACTCGCATTCCTCTTCTTCGCTCCGTGTCTGGGTGACTGGTGGTTTCTTGGGAGCCATCTTCTCCTAGTGGTAATTGTTGGAGTTACACAACGCTCCTCTGCTTTTCGGCGTCGTACCTCTCTCTCGTTTCTTGTCGTAGACTATAGGTGGTTGCTGTCATCAGGTTCGTAGTCACTGCCACCATTTGTGATAAAGCTCACCCCTACACCATCGCAAAGTGAAATGGTGGGAGGTGTTCTCTATGGGTAGAGTCGGGCGAGAGGCCTGAGATGTTATAAGGTCGACTCGAAATGACACCGAGAGGTTCGATTTTTGGTTCCCTTCCACCTTTATTTACACACCAGACTTTAAATTACTATTTACAATATATATACACGCGCGCTCCTTGTGAACAAAAAAATTAACAAAACAAAATTCTCTATAAGCAGAGACAAAAAGGATAAAGACAACTAAATCAATTGAGTCTTATTATGCCCTTAGGTTATGCTCCTCTCGCTACGGTCTAGCAGAGTCCCTCTCTTTTACCCTTGTGTGGTATATATATAGGTAGCCCCGCCCCTTAGAATATACCATTCCCTTAAGAGGTATAAGTTAAAGTATCTTGGACACAAGTTTCATACACAATAAAAATTAACAATGAACTAACAACTGTACCAAGATTCAGTTACAGCCATGGCATGTTTAACGTTCATTCATAATATCAATATTTATTAGATAATATATTTTCCCTCTTCTAGATGCTAGTTCCCCCTTCCCTCTGTGGAGAATGGATTCAACCAGGTAAGTAAAACTCAGCATCAAGAGATAGTACTCTTTTCCCTCTCACATGACCCGTATGCAGGTGAGTAAGTACAGGTAAGTATACATAATGGTTTCTCTTGGTGATGTGTCACAGGTACTGTACATCATCACACTCCATAAAAGTTGGAACAGAGGTATGTTTATGTCATGCCCTTGTCCTGTGTCTGTTTTCCCCGCCATGTGCTTTCTTAGCACATGGCTCTGTTTGTTATTTTCCATGTCTCCGCCCATGTCCCGCCTTTGTTCCGCCTCTTTGTTTGTAATCCTGCCCCCTGAGTCTCAGGTGTTCCCTTGTGTCACTTCCTGGTCTTTGGTCATTTGTTTCACTTCCTGTGTCATGTTACTCAGTCCAGTCTGTCTGGCTCTTGCTTATGTTTGTTTCTGTCTGTTTCCTTTTGTTGTGTCTCTCATTGTCTGTCTATACAGTTCAGTCTGTTTAGCTCTCTGTGTTCAGGTTTAGATCTCTGTTTAGCTCTCTATGTCAAGGTTTGTCTGCTTAACTTTCTCTGTCTGTTTAGTTATCTCTGTCAAGGTTTGTTTGTATCTGTATTTCGGTTTAGTTCACTCCATGTATTGTCCTTCTCTCCAAGTCTCTCTGTCTCAGTCTTACTTTTGTCTGTTAGGCTAGTCTCTTTCTCTTTTGTTATATTTTGTAAATAAGTCAATGTGTTTTAGTGTGTGCCTCCGCCCGCAGTCTTGACAGTTTATGACTGGGTTACATCACTTGTCCTTTTAATTATTTGAAAATTTAAGATACTAATTGTTAAAGTTTTGCAAGTGGAAGTTTTACCCATTCTTACTTGTTATAAGACTTCAGCTACTCAGCAGTCTGTGGAAGCTGTTGCCTGTTCTTTACATGATGTGTCAGAGAAGATGGATCTGAACTGCAGGCTGGTCAGTCAAGCACAGGCACTCTGTGTCCACAAAGATATGTTGTTGTAGCATGTACAAGATGGGCCTGACATTGTCTTGTTGAAATAACCATAGATTTCCCAGGAAAAATGGGAAGCATTTTCCAAGGAAAATGATGGCAGCACATGTCTCTCTAAAAACTCCACATTTGGTTCCACATCAATAGAACTGTCTCACATGCGCAAGTCACCCATGCTGTGGTCACTGATGCCAGATTCACACTACACAATTTTAGCATCTATTTTCCATTTTGGAGATCACAAACAAAACCCTCAGGTTGGAGGCAAATGTGTTCCCTCTGCACTTTGCTCTTTCGCTATGTGAAAGAAGTGATCAGAGACCTTGCTGAGTGATCCCAGATGCCTCGCAGATGCCTGACAGATATCTGGATATCTAGGTTTGATATCTGGACCTGTTGGTGACTCTTAGCTCCAGCGGTGTGAAAGGGGTTGTGACTGGCAGTGAGTACAGAGACAATCTACAGCCAGTGAGAATGCCAGACATGGGCTGAGAGGAAAGCAGGTAAAAACTGGTATTTTAATTTGTTCATAACAATTGCACCATATTTTCTGCATCTGTGTTCTGTGTTGCACCATGGTCCTGTTGGAATGTTGTTTCATTTCACTGTGAACTGGTTTATAGCTTAAATGAAAGACTCTTGCCCTGTATAATTTCTATCAGAATACAGTTGCATATGCACAGGTAATATGAGCAGGATAATACTGCAGTATTCCATTTCTATTAGTGGTCCTCCTGATCAGAGGAGGACGCAGATGAGTCTTGGTTCCTCCCAAGTTTTCTTCCCACTGTCGTCTTTGGCTTGCTCACCTGGGGCTTTCTGATTCGCATTATTATCTTTTGTTCTGATACTAATTCTGTAAAGCAGCTTTGCAACATCAGTAAAAGCACTATAAAAATAAAATTAGATTTTATTTGAAGCATGCTTGAGTGGTGGAGCAGCATGTGTGCTGTGGACACAGGAGACACTACAGAGCATTAGCATCGCCGTTCACACATGAACTGACCTGGACTTCACCACATGTTTTTAATAGAGGGCTAGCAGGATAAAATCTGTGTAATGTCCGGAACAAATGTTGTGGGTGTTTGCATTTACACACACAGCTTCTCCAGGTAAACTACTGAACATTTCTATATTACCGCACATGTGTAAAAGGGCCTTGTGACACACAGGAACGCGTCCACAGTGTCGTCGTCGTCTTCTTTTTCTGTTCGGAGCACAAAACCACCAGCATCTCACACAGTGCTTCTGTTGTCCTGATTGAAAGTGTCTTATGCTGCCTCCAGGATGAACTATGAACTTGAACAGAATCTAAAAAGATTCGTCTGTGTCAAAAATGTCAGTCTACTGACCAAAATACAACACAAATTTAGGACAGTATTAGGTTCTAATCTGACATATTGACCAACGTGAAGGACAGAAATAATGCACATTCTGATCTAGGCATTATAGAGTTTATTTAATGGCAGATCTTGTTAAGTGATAACAGTTGTTTTGAATGTGGTTATATTTAGAACTGTAGCACTAAAGTCATGATCATTCAAAATATGGTGTCAAGCATTAAAATGTTTAAATATTTCTCCAGATTATGAATTAATTCATATTGTTAAATGCATTCATTTGTTCATTTATTATCTGTAACCATTATCCAGTTAATGGTGGTGGTGGGTCTGGAGCCTACCCCAAATCTTTAGACGCAAGACAGGAACACACCCTGGAACACCAGTCCTTCACAGGGCAACACACACACATTCACTTTTGAGTCGCCAATCCACCTATCAATGTGCATTTTGGGTTGTGAGAGGAAACTCACGCAGACAACACACTAAACTCCTCACAAACAGTTACCCGAACTGGGCTTGAACCCACAACCTCCAGGACCCTTGAGCTGTGTGACAGCAACACCACCTGTTGCGCCGACACATGAAATTTGGCATAAATTGTTGAGCAACACTGGGCTTTAAGACCTTGTGTTATCATCACATTTAGGCTCCCTGTCGGTCGCAGGCTTTAACACCACTGAACACCCAATGCCAATGAGTGGGAAGGTCACAGAAAGTAAGATGCACTTTTGTTGGCACTGTATCATAAAATAATAAATCATAATATTATTCATTTAAGATATTTTAAAATTATTTTTAAATTAAATATCACATACAAAAAATGGCCCTTTGAAAAGTATGAATAAATGGACTGAACAGCCAGTGAAATACACTTATGTTCTTTGTATGACCATGTAATTATTTTAAAGCTATTACTTGACTTCTTAATTCAACATTTCATCCTGTACTATCTCTTTAAAACCAGCAGCTAACATCCTCTGAATGATTAATTATGCTTTCATCTCAAAAGAAGGCTTTATTCTGAAGATAAAATAAAACTGTCTGAAGGCAATCTGAAATATTTCAGCTGAGGCTTTGAGGAGAAGAAGACAGCAGGAGATCTCGACTGCTTTGACAGGAATGTGTTACATGTCCCAGGGAAGAAACCCAGGGAAGCTGCTAGAGCTTCGAAGGGAGGAATGTCACCTCCAGCTCCAAACAGTATCGTCTCCTCTGTTAGTCCAGAGCTGATTTGCCTTCGAGCAAAACACCTAACCCCCAAATGCTCCCCTTTATGCACCGTTCTGTTTATTTTTACCCTGCTGGAGTCAGAAGCCCCACTTTGTCTGGTGTAATAAGCCCATACACGTTGTGTCACTATCAGACAAGAGCCTTGTGTATTCAAAATGCATTTTCAGGAGAAGGAAACATCTTCAATTTACAATAGAGGTTAATGCATTTTACACATGTGTGTGTGTGTGTGTGTGTGTGTGTCGCTCTGTGAAGGACAGGTGCCCCCTCCAGTTTGTGTTTCTGCCTTCTGTGTGCCCAATGATTCTGGGTAGGCTTCAGTCCCACCGCGACCCTGAACTGGATAAGTGGTTACAGACAAAGAATGAATGAATGATTGAACAGATGGTTTTCAAATGGAAAACAATAAAAATGGTTATACAACAATGATTTTCAGAGAAGTCTCTCACTTGTAAATGAGATATGGGTGTGATGTAACGTTCAGTGTGTGGGAAAACCTTGAACTATTATTCAGTATCAGAAAATACAGCACTAAACTCCTACCTTGTATGTAAACTCACTGTCCATTTTATCAGCTCCATGGACCACAGAGGAGCACTTTGTAGTTCTACAAACTGTAGATACTGTAGTCCACCTGTTTCTATGCATACTTTCTTACCCCCTTTTCACACTTCTCTTTAATGGTCAGGACCCCCACAAGTCTACCACACAGCAGGTATGATTCGGGTCGTGGGTCATTCTCAGCACTACGACACTGACGTTGTTGTGGTGGTGTGTAGGTGTGTGTTGGGCTGGTGCGAGTGGATCAGACATAGCAGTGCTGCTTGAGTTTTCAAACCCTGTGTCTATTCACTATCCAATCTGTTAGACACTCCTACAGCCTTGGTTCACCTTGTAGATGTAAAATTATAGACAGTAGCTCATCTGTAGCTGCACAGTGTGTGCTGGTTGTGCTCTAGTTCTTCATCAGTGGACACAGGACGCTGTCGGCTGGATATACTTGGTTAGACTATTCTCAGTCCAGCAGTGTTTTAAAAAACTGAAAATGATCCGCCACCCAAATCATACCTGCTCTGCAGTGGTCCTTTGGGTTTCCTGATCATTAAAGAGCAGTGTAAGCAACAGGTGGACTAAAGTCTGTAATTGTAGAACTACAAAATTCTCCTGTGTGGTCAGTGGAGCTTATAAAATGGATGATGAGTGTAAATACAAGGTAGGTATGTTTGTTCAATCAGGGTATCAAAGACAGACAAAGACACACTGTTCTATGTATCTCTGAGATCAAATCTACATCCTTGTCGTGATGTATTTACTGAAACTGATCTGCGGGTTGTTAATATTCTATGTTGAGGGGCTTATTTTTCAAAGTTGCTGTTCATTTTTAAGGTGAGCTATTTGTAGCTGTGATGGCTTTGGTTGTGGTGGAAGATGACTTGGCTAATGCAGCTGTTACTGAAAGCAAGAAAGGCATCTAGGAACAATGTAAGCTCCAGCAGGAAAGATTACTCCTGTGGCTTGTCAAATAAGGTATGAATTATAATGGTAGCAGTCCATTCAACTTCTTTATAAACCCTTATTCTTATTTTATTTTTTCATTTGGTGAAAATGGTGTTCTTCAGAGATGCACTTTTCATTTGGCCATAGAGAGTGTGATTAATGGCATGCAACATATGAAAACAGTGTGTTCAATAAAGTCTGTGAAAACCTGCTTATGTAACATTTTTTTCTTAAATCAAAGATTTAAATAGATACATTGTACCTTTTGCTGCAATTACAACTTCTACAATCTGTTCTGGAAAGGCTTTAACACTAAATGATAAATCATTAATGTGAGAAGATGCGAGGTCAGGTCCTGATGTTGTATTATTAGTTCTAGATCACAAACACCACTCTGAGTCACTCCATCAAGCCAAAGAACACAGTACTAATGTGACACATTGTACAAGCCTTTTTCATCCAAGTTTCAAATAAACCTGAGCGCTAATATTTGCAGAAAGGCTATGTCTGAATGTGTGTGGGCGACACGGTGGTGCAGCAGTTAGTTGTCGCAGTCACACAACTCAAGGGACCTGAAGGTTGCAGGTTCGAGCCCCACTCCGGGTGACTGTCTGTGAGGAGTTTGTTGTGTTCTTCCTGTGTCTGTGTGGGTTTCCTCCGGGTGACTGTCTGTGAGGAGTGTGGTGTGTTCTCTCTTTGTCTGTGTGGGTTTCCTCCGGGTGACTGTCTGTGAGGAGTGTGGTGTGTTCTCCCCTTGTCTGCGTGGGTTTCCTCCGGCTGACTGTCTGTGAGGAGTGTGGTGTGTTCTCCCTGTGTCTGTGTGGGTTTCCTCCGGGTGACTGTCTGTGAGGAGTTTGTTGTGTTCTCCCTGTGTCTGTATGGGTTTCCTCCGGGTGACTGTCTGTGAGGAGTTTGTTGTGTTCTCCCTGTGTCTTTGTGGGTTTCCTCCGGGTGCTCTGGTTTCCTCCCAAGGTTATAGATATAGATATAAACGGTTATAGAAAATGAATGCATGTGATCTGTAGAGAATAAGTTTCAACCTATTTTCTCTTTGAATATCAACAAATTGTCATTTTACCAGTAATGCCCAAATTTTGCATATGAAAGTCCATGGCCCGGCTCCAACAACTGGCTAAGATAAGTTCATAAGTTATGCATCAAAATAACAGCATATATGTTTTGGGCTGTGATGATTAACATGTCCTTGTGGTTATTGACATAAAAAATGATTCAATGGGATATTAACATAACTGATGCATCATTCATTTAAGAAAGATGCAGTGGCCTTTTAGCTGAAGTGCAGCGCTGAGAGGACAATGTGACTTTAGTATTTAATTGCTGTCATCCATGAAGTGGTGGGCAGGGTGGTCAATACGAGTAAATTAATGTGTCACCAGCTTGTCTGTGTGAAAAGACTTTTCTGTTGTTTTCCCTGAAAAGTGTTTAAAAACTTTTAAATGACAAAACTTTTTTTTTCGATGCTGCTGCGATGAAACACTATGATTGTTTTCATTGCTTTATTTTTCTTTTTTTTCTTTAACTGATTAATCTTAATCAACCTAGACCATGCCAATCCATGGAAGGACATCACACACTCACATTTGTGGGCAATTGCACAAAGCCAATCTACCTTCCAACAGGTGTTCTGGACTGTGGGGGGGAAATGGGGGCACTCAGAGGAAAATTATGCTCAGATCATGCTATGATCAGAGAGGGTGACCCAAGGTAAGGATCAAACCCAGAACCATTAGACCCTGGAGCTTTGCAGTCCCACTGTGCCAGCCCATGTTTTTCATATTTATGACATTTGATGTTTACAGTGTATCAATTTCACGATGACTGGACAGACCAACAGAAATAATCCAACTCATTACAAGTTGAGGTTTTTCCTTCTTTTATGAAGTTCCTATTTGAAAATGAACTTGTAGCTACAAAATTCTGTCCCCATAATAGAGACGATTTTAAACCGTGAACCCTACCTCTCCATTTTGCCCCTGTTTAGGATGATTTAGTTTTTGTTGGGAATGAGGGGTAGGGCTGTATATCCCTTGAAACTGAGATTTTTCAGGAGTACACTTCAAACATAGGGGTATGGGTGTTTTGTTTAAGAAATTGTGTCTTTACTGGATTTCTGTTAAATTGCTTGTAAGAAGCGCTATACAAATACATTTGATTTGATTTGATATGAATGCCTTGAGAATCACCAACAAGATGGTGATGTAATTGACCAAAGAAAGCCACAAATGTCAGTATTTTCTGCTTGGAAAGATATGATAACCATTGTCTAATCGTTTAATACTGTTTCAATGCACTCTGACATCACTGCAGACTGGCAGAGGTGGACTGGGACTTTTTTTTTTATTTGCGTTCTGATGACGTATCAGGCTCATGAAGGGTTGTTCTCTTTCTTGGGGATACTACAACTTGTAAAACACTACAACTTGTAGCTCAGTTCCAAGGAGCAAGATGACACTCAAAAATAAGAGCTAGGGGTAAAATTAAGAAATGGGATTCACCCCAAGTGTTACCTATTTAATATTAAGGAATAATAGGTTTTAAGTTTCCTAATTTTATGTAATGCAACATATTTGTTTACATACATTTGTTCACATTTGCATTTTGGCTAAAGAAAATTGTTGCTGTTCCAAGAATCCATGTATCTCCAAAATAGTAACATTAAAGAAGAAGGAAAAAACATCTAAACTGCCAATGGATGTCAATGTAAAAAGATCTTACTCAAGTACTTTTAGAGCATATCTCTTGGTTCATTCATCATGACATTTTGGCCCCATCCACACGGACCCTTTCACTTTTAAAAACTAAGGTTTTTGTGTGCATTTTGGCCTCTCGTCCACATGAAAACAGCATTAGGTCACTGAAAATGGAAGTTTTTGAAAACACCATTGTCACTATTTTCGTGCGGATGAAAGAATTTTTGGAAACGTTGACATCACACGTCTCTGGCTGAACTGCAAATACATTCACACTCTCTCTACAGTGAAGTACATAAGTCATTAAACTACAATGTACATGCAGCTAGCACTAGATTTCAGATTCCCATGTATGAATTAGTATATATAGTGCACTACATAGGAGGTGTGAATTAATTTGGGATGAACATCTGTGTTTCTTTCATGCTTTATGATATTTTGATGCCTCTCTTTAAGAGGTACTTTGGCCCCCTACTGAACCAGCATGATGGAGTGCAGGAGAAATTGACTGGATGAAGAAGATGATATCGCACATGAATGCATGCTTCTAAGATGAAAGAACCTCCTCCTGTCTCTGACCTGAAAGGTGAAGGAAGTAATCATTTGTGCTCAATACAGGACAGAGTCAATGCCGAAAAACTAATTTAAAAATTGAGAATCTTGTAGAAATAAAAACCAAAACTGAGTATAATAAATGTGGGCAATCGCAGATATGTGTGATAATGGTTTTTGGGTGCAATTTCTATTAACCAAATGGCTGCAACAGCACTGTTAATGGGTGGTGATAGGTGTTAGGGCAGGCGATGGAAAACCTGGAAAGGGAAAAAATAATGTAGAGCCATAAAACCAAAGACAGAAAATAGCTTTACTGAGTCTGAGGGTATGACTGGCCTTTAATAGCTGTACAGGGAGCTCAGAAAAATGCACTGATGTTCTAAAAGGGAAGGAGAGAACTACAGTGGTCTGTGATGCTAATGGCTCAGATGTGAAAGAGAAATGAACAACAGATGGAAACGCAGATCAGAAAGGAAATGCATTTTCAAGAACCCTTAGTGCTTGGACTGTGGAGGTGTGGAAAGAGCGTGAGTCGACATAAGACTTAAGTTTAGCTGTTGAGTGTGAATTGACATTAAAAGAGAAGTAGGAAGCTTCTGAATGGCTTCCTAGATGTGGAATGGTCTCAGTGTACTCTACAGTACACTAAAAAACACAGAGCTTTCTAAGAAAGCAATTAAGAAGAGAAACGTGATGGCTATTAATTCCTTCATTCATCTTCTGTAACCACTTTATCCTGTTTAAATTTGAGGTGCGTCCAGAGCTTGGAATGGGAGGCTGAAGTATTTTTCTACGTTTACAAAAAACTGAGGGAAAGTGAAATTCCCTTCCCTGCAGATTGTGTGGTGAGATTTAGACTATACATTCCCAACTTGCATAATGTATTATATGCCCACAAGGCGCCCAACACTCTTAACATGCTCACACTCACCCTGAGAATCTCTTTTGAAACCGAGCAGAAAGAAACCAAGCCTAGCACTCTACAGGAATTACTGATGGAGACAAAATGACTGAAGTTCATGTCTCAGAGACTGCCCCAATCACAAGACAGATGCCTGAGAAGGACCATTCTGAAAGACTGTCACCACTGCAGTACTCAAAACCAGAGTGTTATGTGGGAATGGACATTTTTAAGAACGGTCATGGAGACTGGGTTAATCAGTTATGGAACACTCAAAACTCCTGGATGATTTTCACCCAAAACTGCATGTTTTTATTAGTATCAACACGTGAAAATAGAGAAGAAAAATTATAAACATTTAAAAAATAATAATTATTTGCCTAAGGAAGTCCTACACTCGGATATTGCATATGTTATGTTTTAGACATATTACATTACAGGTGATTACAACAGGTCCTTCACTTTTGCCCCTCTGCCCTCTACTCGCCATAGTCTTTAGCCTCGCCCTCAAATAGCCTGTGCCAAATCATTCTCACAAATATGTGGTACATCAATTAAATTATTTTTACCCAAAGCTAAATACATAAAATCTCAACAAAAACAAACACTCACAGGTATGTCCTTTGCTTACCAGTAAGTGCATTTTTTTATTCATATTAATCATTTTTTTTCTCTCTACAGGAATACCTTAGGCCAGCATACCCCTCCTCCATTTAGTTAACAGATGGTCCTTCTGCTTCTATAAAAGGGGGAGTTGGATGGGCCTTATTTCCCTTAGAAACCCAACCTAAGAGACAGACCATAAGTATTCCAAATACATTTACATTTGAAATATTAAGAGAAGTACTGTCTAATGTCCAATGCAGGTTTAGTGATGAGGCAGGCATTAACCTCATCACACATTGGCAAAATTAAACAGAAATTACTGGGGTACATGACCCCGTTAAATGTTACTGTGCTCTACTAAAATCACGGTGGTTAAAAGTCTGTTTCATCTTGGATTGATGAGCAGAGCTACAGAACACAACATGCAAATTCACTACAGACACTACATTTCTCACAGTGCCACAGTATTTTCAAAACGTGAGCCAAGCTTAGAATGTAAGGTGCCTAGCTTTCCAAAGCATTACATGGGAAGTAAGCGGCAGCGCTATGAGAGGATCATTCGAGAGTAGCTCTCCATTGACTTCCATTTATTTCAGGGTGTCTTTGAAACAATAGTACAAGTATTTCTGAGTTGTATTCAATTACGACACAGCCCAAGTTTTCTTCGACAGAGAATGGACTTTCTGTCTTTTGATGCCCAATCTTAACAAACTCTCCAAAGCTTAGAAATTAATGTTTCTTTTCCACAATACTAAAGATGATGTGATAAAGTTGGGACCGAAAACACTGCACTGTAATGTTTGAAGAAGGATCTCAGTATAATCCAGAAGCACAGAGATTTGCCCAGTGCTGCTCAAAATGGTTTGAGAGGCTTGTGTCAGTGAAAAGTAAAATGTTGTGATAAAAGTGTGAATTGTGTTTTACACACCTATAAATCAGCAGTTCATGAAGCAATAAAATGTGTGTGTGTGTGTGTCTGTTTATTTTTACAGTGCTAAATGCAGCGAGAATGAAGAAAATGCCATTGTTGGAATACGGCAGAAATATATGATGAGAATTATAATTTATGATTAATTATGGAGTTTCAGGATGCTTATTATACAGCCAGTTTATGACTAGAACAGAAATATTCTCCAGTAATGGTGATAATTAATGCCAAACTAAGCATAGCATGCTCTCACTAACTTTACTCTATTCTTACATCTGTTTATCAAAGCAAAAACATGTCCATTCTGGGCAAAACATTATTTATTTACTGAATTCTCTTTTCCCATATTCAATGCACAGGAAGAGAAAGGAAGTGACACGTTTGACCAAGGGTCTCCCCATTGAAAACGGTGGGATCACTTGGTCCAGTTTACTATACACTGTCAATGAATTAACATAGGGTGACAAGATGTCCTCTTTTACCCAGACATGTCCTCTTTTTTAGACTTAAAAAATGTCCGGGCGGAATTTCACAAACGTCCGGGATTTTGTTTTTCTAGATTTTACATAGAATTTCGAGAAGCGTTTTGTTCACAAAGCGTTTTGTTCAAAATCTACTCTGATTGGTTCACTGAAGTGAGAAGGGGGAGTGGTGAAGTAGCCTAAAATCTTCTGATTGGACGGTCTGACTGTAGAGCTACCGTTATTGGTCGATAACCTTCTCTGTAAACATTTAATTGGTCAGTCTGCACGTCAGTAGTCCTTGTTTACGTCAGGCAAAGCTTATGTACCCACCCTCATCTTGAGCAGCTATGCCGAAGCGTAAATGTAAGTTCTCGGATGAATTAAAAAAGAAATTCCCATGTTTTGTGTAGCAAATAAAGGTGTAAAGGAAACCAAAAGCACACATAGGTTCAGCTAAGCATACAACGGCAGCAAGGGGCGTGAACTCATCAGTTCAAATTGTGTCAAATTCAGCTATTATTTAAAGAATATACACATAAACAAAATGATTACAGTGATCAAAAAATAATTTTACTCTTTGTTCTTGATTTCTCCATGGCAGAGCAGTGTTTAACAAGCTTTTTTACAAGCTGTACAGATGTGCCTGTACAGCTGACTGGATAGCATAGGGGTACTACTAGGCCCCTCTAATGCTGTGAGCCCCAGTACAACAAGTAGTTTCTAAGTGCCCCTGGTCATAGCTCCTGGGAATGGTTCCAAAAACTAATAAAGACAACCTCTGCAGTCCCACTGGAGCTAGTATCTCAGGTGGAATAGTTTTCTTATACAGATATGTCAACAAATCATACTGCCTCGTATTCATATTGATTAGTTACCTAAATCTGCAGGGATTTAAACAGGAAACCTGTAACAATGCCCCTGCAGGATAAGGGAAGAAGCATTACTCAGCTCCTGTGATCTATATATAATGTTTACATTGCAAGTGTGCAATGTAAACAATGTATAAATGTGTGCAAATACTACTATTCCATTTGGAGTTCCCTCTTATAATCATTAGTACCCATTCATCAAGTGAGTACCTTAAATAATTTACAGCTAGCAGAGAGAGCAATACTAATTAAGAACTTGGTCTATAAACTGTCATCTATGGTCCAATGAGAAAGGCAAATGGCACCAGGTGCCCATTGTTTATCAATTGGTAACTAATGAGCACATCAAGCAACAGACCTTGATGCTAGCAGACCTGTCCAAAATATTTTATTCCTTGAAGACAAAACACCGGTGGCTTTCTGCTATTGATGTGGTTAATGTAAAACCTATGGATATTGTGTGAACTGATATATTTGACCATTCATTGTGGAAGCAAGCCAAGCCACTCTTTCAACAGCTAGCGGAACTGACCACAAGCCATTAATCAGGGAACATTACGTCTATTAAAAATGCCTACACAGACTCAAATGTCTTTCAGTACGCTGCTGATTATGTGGACTGTTGTAGAAGTATTACACTGTGTGGTAATATTTGTGGATTGTGTCAAGCAATGAATTACATAAAAAGCACATCCTTTTGACAAAGCTTGATATATACAACCAAAAGAACTGCCTACCACCCAGTATCTGCACACCTTCCTCCAAGCTAAAATAGTGTCTAAAACTTGTTCACTTGAACTGGAGCCACATCTGTAAATTGGTTTATTAAAGCTGGAGCCACATCTGTAAATTGGTTTATTTAACCTGGAGCCACATCTGTAATGTTTGTTTCCTTAAGCTGGATTTGCACCTGTAATGTTTGTCTACTCAAGCTGGAGCCAATTCCATAATGTGTGTTGGAGCTGTGTCTGTAATGTTTGTTTACTTGAGCTGGATCCACATCTGTAAATTGGTTTATTTAAGCTGGAGACAAATCTGTAATGTTTACTTGAACTATAGCTACCTCTGTTTTCATTTGGGATTGCTATGTTTTGACATTTAAGAAGCAAGATGGCTAATCTGCAATTACAGACATGGACTTTAGTAGCTATTTATGATAAATTAAAAAAGTCAGTTGTTAAAACGATGGCAATTAAACCTCAGATAAGATTTCATAATCGGAACACATTACACCAAGAAACCAGAAATGGAGGTTTTGTTTAATTATTCAGTTAATTTAAAATGATAGATTAGGTGATTAGTGAAAAGGTCCTATCTCCCTGTCTCTCTCACACACATTATCACACTATCTCTCTCTCACACACACACACACACAAACACATGTACAGATCTCCCAAAATGTCCCTGTGAACTTTACTTATACCAGAGTGTGCAGCCAGGTGGAGGGGGTACTTTCTTTTTACCCCTCAATTACAGAGTGACTGACAGTGTTCAGTTAAATGTCAATTAGCCAAACATGATGGAATTTAATTATAAATCCACTACATTAATTATGTAATTCCCATGAGGTAATAAATGCCAAATCCTGGGGAGCTGGCCTTTCTTTCTTTGAAATCTAATAAGCTAATTAATCTGTGTTGGCAAACCTCATTGTGATAAGATTTGCTGTATATTTACCTCCTTATCTGTGATATGCATGTCTTGTGAACTTGTGCAGACAGCATTTTGAGTCAATTAGAGTCCATTCTTATTCTGTTTTTTTTTTTTTCTTTTTTTGGTGACAGAAGGGAGCTTGTTTTTTTAAGGGATGTTTTTCGATGTACTGTTCATAAATGAATTCTCAGGAACATATATTGTGCTTATATGACACTTCACTAATGTTTGGCATTGAACAGAAAAGTATTAAAAAATGAAATTTTTAAACATTGAAATATGAATAAATATTCAGCTATGGAATATACAGAGTGCTTTGAGTACCACAGCTATTTTGCATGATGATAATAACTGCACGTAATTCATATAATCAAGGCTGATGTAGGCTGTATACCCAAGGGATATTAAAGGTTTGATGTGCTGAAATGAGTAACTTAATTCAATTCCAGTTGGAGATATGAGTACATCTAAACAAACACTAACTCTTTATTTCATTATTGAATTTAGCAGGGGTTCAATCTGGGTCGTATATAGCTATAAGTCGCAGAAGTATTCACTTAGAAATCCCAAGCTGCTAGGATGTTTACTGGCAGAACATTTTAAATTATAATGACTTTGTTTCTAAATCATGAAAAGTAATCTGCAAAAAAAAACCCATATAACCCAGATGTATCGATCAGATGAAGTTACTACCTGCATTTTGTTTCTTTAGATGTAATCTAGAGTTAAAGACACTGATTAGTCCTGAGAATCTCAAACCAGTCCTCATGGACCACCCCTAATGACTCCACATTTCTTACAAATTAGTTTCAAGTTATGTTGGAACAGATGTTTGTACTGTCTGGAAGTCCCTGAAGAATGATTTAAGAAAAACTGGTCATAAAGGGAACAGGTTATGAGGGAAAAAATAAATCACCTTTTCAGCACATTAGTGCATTAATTTGGGGATCTGAAGCCCCCTCATCGGAATCTCTCCTATCTCAGCTCTGTAGCGTAGTTTATGTGAGAGGGCAAAAACAAGGTTAAACTGAGTAAAAATTCCATAACAAATGTCAAAACAAATGAGTACTGAGCAAAAACCATTAAAACAAAAAAAGCGGAATGAAGTGAGACAAGTGAAATGGTTAAAATCAAGGGCTAGTGTTCACTCGTTTCTGCTTGGGTCAGGTCACTGTGCTGGGGCTGAGGAAAACAGTGACTCATTCTCATTTAAACTAACAGGCACTGAAACAGTGTGGTTCAGATGGGGAGAATGGTACAGTGTGATTTGATCTTTGTGATAGTTAGATCAAAGGATTTTCATTATGACCCCATGGAACTTTCTTATCTTTTGGGAGAATGGTAGAATATATAAAATTAAAAAAAATCTTTAAAAAATTCTAATAATTATAATAATGTTAATAGTGTAGCTGAGCACAACAGTCATCCATTTTAAGACTAAAGGTGTCTGACTCTGAAGAAAATCACAGTTCCCTTCTCATTCACACATAGACATTACATTTGTGATTTCTTTTGTTTATTTTTTTAAACATTCATTCATTCATTTACATCATCTGTAACCGCTTATCCAATTCAGGGTCGCAGTGGGTCCAGAGCCTACCTGGAATCATTGGGCGCAAGGCGGGAATACACCTTGGAGGGGGCACCAGTCCTTCACAGGGCAACACAGACACACACGTTCACTCACACACTCACACCTATGGACACTTTTTTTGAGTCACCAATCCACCTACCAACGTGTGTTTTTGGACTGTGGGAGGGAACCGGAGCACCCGGAGGAAACCCATGCGGACACAGGGAGAACACACCAACTCCTCACAGACAGTCACCCGGAGCGGGAATTGAACACACAACCTCCAGGTCCCTGGAGCTGTGTGACTGCGACACTACCTGCTGCGCCACCATGCCGCCCCCCCTTTTTTTTAAAAATATAATTCTTCAATTTCACTTTTTGTTGTAAATTATTATTAGAGTGTTTATACTTTTTTACATAAAGGGTTGCAATTTCCCTCTGGAAATCCCTTCTGATTCTGAAGGTCAGAAGTTATACATAGTTAAGAAGATCATGAAGTTATACGTTGTTATAGTGTGCACATAAAGAGGACTGGAAATTTAAACAATACCTGTCTAAACTGCTTTGTTAATTGTTATAGTTCACTGAAAGTCATATTTTATACCACACTGACAAGACCTTCATGAAGAGATGGAAATGGTTTGAGCAGATTGGCAGAAGATTTGCAGTGTTTTCGTGGAAAAGATTTAGATAACTACTGACTTGTATTGTTTGTTGTAAACTCTTAGCTCCAATGATACTCTAAAGATGTAACTTCCTGACTCCAAATGTGTCTTGGCTCATGGATTTCATCTGGGGAATGTAGAAAATTGTTCACCAACCATTCCCTAAACTGAAATGTATGCATCCCAATTAAACATATATATTTTTGTATATATACTTTCCCTGGTAAACAAAAATACTCTTTATGCCCTCATTGTAGCACCCAAAAGAATATGACTGCACTGGGTGGTGGGCCCAAGTATCACGTAGAATGATAGCTCCAAGTGTTCAGAAATGACCTACTGGCAGGCTGTGCTTAAATGTATTTCTAGTCTTTGTGAAGCAACGCTTAAATACAGGTCTCTCTAAAGCTGTGAAGCTTAACAGCAACAGTAGCTGGCTGTGAAATCTCATTGATAGACTAGGCTGTCAGACCCTCTTAACTGTTTAAGGTTCCCAGGCTTCAACCATGATGGGTGCATACGTGAGGGCATTTACTGTGAGAAATACTCGTAAATTGTTCATCCCTATCTTTTAAACTTGAGGTTATTTTGATGGAGAGTTCAATCCCATGGTCTGTCTCAAAGGCACGATCTTGTTTCTATATTAATGTTTCTCTTAAAGGAATACGTCACCTGAAATATCACTGAGGATAGCAGTGAAATATAGTCATTGTCAAGGCTAACTGGATGCCTTTGAGTTACATTATTTTTTAGCATCATAGCATATGAGCGTATTTGCTTTCTGATATTCCACCTGAGGATGCAAGTTTAAATACTCTGATGTAATTTTGAAAACAGAAATTTGTAACATGCATTTGAACAATTCTGAATTTTACTACCTTTGTTCACTCTGTGCTATATATCATAATTAGAGACTATTGACTTGTACTATTTTTGACTTATGGAACTGTGCTGAGAAATGCATTATGTATTTCATATAAATCTATATAAATTCTTATGGAAGCATGTGTTTCACTCATGGACAATGGATTTCATTGACACTGACTAAGCCTGTTCTTGGAATAAAGTGGGATAGCAATAGTGTTTCACCACTTAAAAAAACAATTTAGTTTAGGATTAGTGTTAATCTGGGTCTGCAAAACCAGCCTGTTATTATACAGTCTGTAAAATCATGCAGTGGAAAAGTTTGGTTTTAACTGCAGCTGCAACATCTGATTAGCCATTTTCACTAAAGTTGATAGTTTGCTGAAACAAACAGGTAAATATTAATATTAGGCACTCCAGGGAAATACAGATTTTTGGTAGAGTAATATAGGGTGTTGGGTACAGAGAAGGTGACTGGCCAAAAAGATATTTCAAGACTCTCAAAAAGGAGAGGCAAGGTGTTTAGTCATTTAAGAAATGCAGAAAAAAGTCTATACGTTTTAAAATGTTGCAGCTCAGATAGAAATAAACTACACCCCCCCCCCCACACACACACACTTAACCCTAAATTAGACGAAAACTTTAATCCTTTCTTTCCTCTATTTTATATATTGACATAGAGTGCCCCCTATTGGTGAAAACGACTCAAACGTCTTCAAATACTGGTATATGTTTTTTTTGTTTGTTGGATTTGTTGCTGGACTGCTGCGTTTAGCTAATATATTTACGGTTTTTGAATTGCAAGAGAAACTAACGTTTTGTTAGCATTTCTATGTGTAATTTATGATTTTCATATTAAAGTAGAAGTACTGCCGACCAAACAAGCTCGATTTTGCGCCTTATTCCAAGTGTTCATTTGACTAACATACACATTTTCCCATATTCATATCATAAACCCTGACGGTTAAAAGCTTGTCTTTTAAATGTAACGGTTGGAAATCCTCGAGCGTTAATACTGTCCACACCTGTTTTCAGAGAAGCCTTGCCCTCCTTTGCTGTGATTGGCTGGTTAGGTTCTCTAATTTACATGACTCTGGCCGCAGCTGTAAAGCTTCGGGGAACTACTAGCCATTCCAGCGCAGTAGGGCGGGGCTTGTTCGAAAACGGGTGGTTAATAAGTCTTGTGTCCGTAGTGGCGGTGAAAAGTGCACTTCATTCCTCGCTGCCCATTCAGTTTCTCTTCACTTCATTTAGAGTAACATCATCTGGAACGGACAAGATTTTTGGCTCGGAAAACTTTTAAAAGCGGGATATTATGGCGAGAATCCTTTCCGGAACTCATTTGTACGAACGTGTAGCGCTGAAGGCGCATCGTACATGGCTGTATAATGTTTTTATTTTGGCTTTTTCATAAAATTCTCATCCAGAATTTCAGAAAAGCTGTTCGAGGTTTTTTTTTATTTCTTTTTTTATAAGCAGCAAGTTGTATCCCGAGTAAGAGGTAAGGATATAAACCACATGAAAAATAAACACCAAATTCCCAGTGCTGAAATAACGTCTGAACACTGTACGCACATGTTCATTCACCGCTGGGAATTGGTTTGTGCTTTTTTTCCACTAGCGGGTGAAGAAATGATATTCCTGTGTGAATATGTGTTATATTCACTTGTGACAGGTGTTCTTAAATGTTATAGCAGTGGGGTTTAGCCATACAAAATCCATTCTGTGAAAATCTCACTTCTAATTGTATGTTTAAATATTAAATTGAATCATATGTTTTGTTCAAATTAGAATATTTACTTTTATTGGTTGTCGTTTCTGTTTAAGGTTAGTTTTTTTTAATAAACGTAAACATCTAATATTATAAAAGATGAATGCCCTCAGCATTTTGTGTTTATATTGGTAGGCTAATAACAGAATCTCATTTTAACTTTAGGTTTGTGTTGGTGTGTGAAAAAGTAGTTATTATAAATTAACTAATGTTTCAGAGTGTTTTTTCAGGTTGACCATATCTAGTCATTTTCTGAAAACACTGAGATTATTGTACAAGTGTCATATTCATATTCATCTAGATAAGTATGTCTCTTACACTTGGCTGTCATGAAATATAGGAATCAAATCTGGCACTGATATAATCTGTTTCTGCATGTTTAGCTTGAATCAGGAAATTGTCATTTTTGTTGCTATTAATTACACTATGTTTGCAGAACTAAGACAGTCCTGTACGATTGAAATTAGTTGTTCCCTCAGGGAAAAGCACCACAAATTGAGCATGTACTTCTGAATTTTATTGAAGCAGTTAGGCTACGTCCTCCCTCGTGCACACTGACAGTGGAGGTAGCAGTGGTATATTGTTTGGAAATTCAGAGTTGAGTTCCTAGGGCATATTACACTCTTTGTTGACATCATTCCACAGTTTAGCTCATTCCTCCATTGAAAAGCATCGCTGAAAAATAGAGCACCTTGGAGCAGTGGAACAAGAGCATTGGTCTCGACGCTCAATGCCAAGCTTCAGAAGTGGAACTAGTGTGTACCCTGGAGTAATGAAGCAGTTACTTTGAGTCTGAGTGGTGTTTGTGATATACAAGTTGTCATTCAACATCTCTGCTTAACTTGCTTATTCATTTGTGGCTCAGTACAATCAAATTCTCACAGGCATGTTATAAAAAAAAAGTCTTCCCAGAAGAGTAGAGGCATTTACTGCAGAATACATTCACTGGTAATGCCCTTGATTTCAGGAGAAATCATGATGAGCAGGTGTCTACAGATGTTTAGGTGTGTGGTGATGATTGCTGAATGTCACACTCTCATTAGGTGCTTCCCTGTGGTGGTGTGTTTAGATAAAATGAAATTGCATCATACCGTGAAATACACCATGGACATTGAGAAATTCTAGAGAGCTGAAATTGTTCCTTTAGTATAAAGCAGAAGAAGAATGAGATGTTTGATGTATGCTTTGGATTGCCTTTTTAACTCAGTCATGGTCCGTTAATGAGTTTGAGTTCACTGGAGCACAAAGCAGTCTTATCAAATGCACATTTGCACCAACATCTAGTGCATGTAGTGCAATTAGGCAAAGCTAAATGGAAGCATCCTAATTAGAGTGAGCTTGCATGAGAGAGCATTCATAAGGGGATTCAGTTCAACAGTTTAACCTCTTCTTTTCCAGATCAAAATGAACAGAGGACAGGAATTTAACTACACCTTTGTGGAGAACGAGAACTGGACTTTGCCCAACGTGTCCAGGGAATATGTCATACCTCGGAGCAACATCACATACGTTGGATTTTACCTGCATCAGCCCTCTGTAGCTGCTATCTTCATAGTGTCTTACCTCCTCATATTCTTGGTCTGTATGGTGGGTAATGGAGTTGTGTGCTTCATTGTGTTACGGAGCAAGAACATGCGCACGGTCACCAACCTCTTTATCCTCAACCTCGCTGTCAGTGACCTCCTGGTGGGGATTTTTTGTATGCCCACCACTCTTCTTGATAACATTATTACAGGTCAGTGCAATGCTGTGCTTTTTAATGAAGAGTATATATACAGACCTGGCATTTTTGTAGATGCTCATATCCAGATCAACTAAAGCTAATCAATCTGTACCATGCCTGGGCACATTTGACCCTCAAAGTGGTTTGACTATTGTGAGTGCTCTGTACTGGATCATGATTTGGTGTTATTTCTAACTGTGCTGCAATACTCACACATTGAAGAAAAGGCGTCACTCTGTTCTACTGCTGAGGGACAGTGTTTGCCTCAGTAAAATCTACAATGTGAACCATTACATCTGGGTCCAATCCGCTACTCAGTATTGCCAGCTTAGGGCATTTAGTGACTTTTCAGATCCTCTAGCAAGTCGTGTAAAACAAAGACTAGCACCAAATCTAGCAACTATTTATACAAACTGTAGCTACTTCTCATAGGTGTGAATTGCCGGTAGCACAACTTTCCAGAACCCCGAGACTGGCCGTGAGCAATAGACACAGCTCTCGTTCTCTCCGCAGCTTCTCTGCTCCCAGAGACAAAGCCACACTGTCAGTCAACACAGCACCTCAGAATGAGCTCAGGTTGCTTATTTTTATGTTTAATTCATAACCTCTCCCCCTGAACACCTGAACAGAGATCAAATAATTGATTGAGATATTACACATTTTTCAAACAGGAAACCTGTCTTTTGAATGCATGACATCAGACAAAAGGCGTGAATGGACCCGGAAAATGTAAAATGCCATTAGTGGCATCACACTTAAGCAGATGCAAATGCAAAATAAAAAGCCACAGCCGGATGACATAAACATACCTGAACATTAAATGCAGTGAGAGTGCAAGCCAGTGGTGGAGTGTGAAAGGGGGACAACCATGCTCCAACACATAACAATTCAATCGGACCAAGTGTGATTACACACACACACAGTTTTAAACAACATACAGAAGTAAACAAATTCAGTGTTAGAATCATGGCCCAAGGGTTCGTATTAGTGTGGCATGGTGTTCTTGCCCAAACTTGGATTCGACTGTTAATGTACAGTGAGTAGAACAGGGATGTTGCCTGCTATGTCCTAAATTCGTTTGAAATATTTAAGAACACAACTGCCTCCCAAAAACATGTAAAGTATAATAGCACACACTGGGATTTTACTAAACCAGGATTTGGAAAATGTTGAAATTTACTGTGATTTTTATTTTTTGCAGCTAATGTGAACACAGCAATGGGTTTTATGGAATGGAGAATTTTGTTTTTAAATGCAGTTTTTGTCAGCAAATGTCCAGCTACTACAATATGCAGTTATCCTAATTTCTTTTCCAGGTGTATTTTAGTCAAACTGGAAATTCTGTGGTCTAACTAGTCAGCCACACTAAAAATGTTTTTCAGTAGCCGGGAATTAAAAACCCCTTTCAGTACAACACATCTAAATTTCTCATTAAAGGTGATGTTCACGGTTTCACCATTCGGGAGAGCGCTAACTGCATAAAAGTAAACAAAGATGGAAAGTGCTACAAAACTAAACATCTCTAGTTACAAATGAGTTTCAGTGGTAAATCAAACAGTGAATAAAAAACAAAGTTAAACTTGAGCCACATACAAACAATGGAAATTTTTCACCTCAAAATTGAGATGGAGCCATTTCCCAATGTTGTCTGGTTTTCCATTTCTTTAGAAAAATGGAAACGAGCAATTTCCCAGTTTTGGATGATGCTGAACTTTGTCATGCTGTCCAATGCTTCACTGCACAGTGGGAGCTGGCAAAGTAGCTTAAATGTATTTACTAATAAGGAGTCAGCTCCTAAAGAACCAATTCTTCGAGCATCGAGGGGTCAGGAACTCTTGGCCAATGATTCAGTGAGTCAGAACACTTAGAGATGACTCAGTTTCAGTCTGTGCAGGGCACTTATAACCTATAACCTATAAAAAAATATTTCTGAGTGAATAAAGTATTACTAAAATCTGACCCTCCGAATGAAAACATTGGATTAACCTTTTTGGATTAGTTTTTTCTCATTTTGTCTGTTTAATTCCAGCTCTGGTGCTGTCCTCTTTAAAACACAGCAGCTCTGTGAACAGAGGAAGCGAAGTGAATGCGACATGAGCACAGCCATAGAAATGTCTGTGAACCTCTCTTTATATCATTTGAAACTGGGAAATGAGTAATTCTCTGGAAAAGGGTCATCATTTTATTGCAGGATTAGAAACAGAATACCAAATACTGAAATGTACATGGACTACTTTAATATCAATATTTTGTATTATACAAGGCACCCTTTGCCACTGTATGTTTGGGAATGTACTTCAGAAGAGTACTGGAATCTTGGTTCAGATATTCTTTTAAGAGAATGAAAATGAGAGGGGCTTGGATAAAAAATCTTGCAGATTTACATGGTTTAGTTTATTAAAGTGCCCATGTCATTGCCAATTCTTGTCTTATACAGGAGCAGTTAGTCTGTCAGAGGGTGTTCCCAGGATGTGTCCTGTCTTGACTCAGCCACAGTTTCACACTTTTGAATATCCAGTCCACCTACTAATATCAACCTACTAATGGAGCACTGTGACAGCAGCACTGACTGTTGCACCACAGTGCCTCCCTGCAGAAGTGAGAGATGTTGTTTTATTTGAGCTCCAGGGGTGTTTGTGGTCAGTTGGGAGCTAATGAGTGTCAATGTGTATGAGTCATCATAGATAATTAAAGGCTAAGCACCACTTAATGGACCTCAATGAATATTTCACATTATTGTAGTTACTGACAGATATAAGTATGAATTAAAATGAAAATAGCAGCTTAATTTGCTTTAAAACTGACAATTTTATTAAATTGACGGAAAAACCCGAGCTCGCTACGGAATTTCTTGAACGCAACCATGACGTCACTGGTGGACAACAGCTGAACAACGCCGCGGTAAAACACAGTTATGACTGACTCTTATGACAGTACCTAGCTAGCTAAATAACCAACATTATTCATGACAATAGCCTAGCAATAAGCTAAACTCAAATTTAGAGGTACCGTTATTCTTGTAAATGTGATCGAAGTCGAACTCGAATTCATCCGACACTATAAACCTCCGTAATGCAGCTACGTAGCCGAGTATGATCTGAGCCACCGAGTTTAGCAAGTCAAGCTAACGTTAAATAACACCAACTAAAACAGGCGAAGTGAGTGTCCTTACCCTGTTTACCTCCATGTTACAGAGGCTCTTGAACACCTTTCGTTGGTGTCCTTACATGTCCATATTGTTGGAAAAGCGCCAGTGAAATGAGCTACAGTCCTACGGTCCTTTCCAAAGTGCCCGTTTAAAGTTGACAAATTTAGTCCATTTTCTGGATATTGTGGGATCTTTGGGCCATTTGTGCACAGATGTTCCACTGTACATTGAATTATTGCAGCCAAAAACAACACACCTTTTCCTCATTTTGCATTAAATTAAGTGCAGCTTCTAGAGTTGTTGTCCACCATCTACGTCACAGGCAAGGTCTTTTAAACCTTATTCCTTGAATTAGTAAGAAATAACATGTTTTCTGACTATCAATAAACACAAGTTAGGAACTCAAATTCCTCTGTATTTATTTGTTTGACACTTTCATAGAGCTGGTGCTTAGCCTTTAAACCATTTAGTGACTTTAGACTTGTACAAGTATAGAAAGACACTCCAATTACTTCAAATCATTTCTTTATAGTTCAACTCCAGCTTAATTTTTCATGATTGATAGGCTTAGCAGTCAAGTGTCTGCTTCAAGTTTGATTATAAACGTCTGCGTTCTTGTGTACTGTTCATTTGATAAAGTATTTTTTCTGCTGTTTTGTATTTTCCACGTGTCCAGGAGCAGTTAATTGGTTTGTGTGTGTGTGTGTGTGTGTGTGTGTGTGCGCACGTACTCTGGTGTTATGTCCTGATTTGACTTCAGCAATAAAAGACACACAAAAATGACTAATTACCTATAAAATAGACTTCCCTTGTAATCCCTCATGTCTGGAGTCAGCTTTTATTATTTTATTCAAAGATGCTGTTCGCCAGTAGAATTCGTTTGCATGTTCTGAGGACACAAAAGTGAGAAAGACACAAGATTTACACAAATTCTGTTCTGTTCAATAAAGGCTGTGTGTCCACAATAGGGAATTCTCCCCCACTCAACACACACACACACACACATCCCAGCTCCATATTGTGTGATAGCATCAGATGTTCTATCATAATATTGTTTTTAGAATGAGCTCATATGGCCAGGCAGAAGATGAGCCATATCTCATCTTACGCCCTTATTCCCACACTGCTATTCCCTTATGTAATTTTGCAGTCGCTGTGTTTCCCAATATTTGCCTATACAGTAGGCAATACAGTGTGACAGCTATAAAAGGTGGAAGGAAAATTTAATGACTTCTCACCACAGTTTGGCCAGCTGAGAATACTAATGCCGTCTTAATCAATGTAGCTCTGTTGAGAGCTTTGCTCTTCCAGAGATTCAGAGGAAATTCACATTAACACACGAAGAAAGCTAGTTTTCACAAAGTATGTGTTCCGTATAGATTTTCATCTATCACTCTCTGAGTTAAGATTTTACAAAGTCTCCATCGCATTGTTCCTGATATTGAATAGCAGATTCCTATGATTGCATTTTAACAGAAATAAGAAAAATGATTATCACTGTATAAAGACTGATTCTGGCAAAGAAACCTGGAGTGAAACGTTTCATGATTTTGTTAGTGGTGTAAAAAATGCACAGCAATATCTCAATGTAAATTGCATCATGGAGATATGGAGATGTAATAAATGCATCATGGAGACTGGTTTCATAATTTGGGCAACTAGTTTATTTTTGGCCACCTATACACCAGTTTTTCTGTATTTTTCTAACTGTTCTCAGTTAACTGAAAAAGTACTCATTTATTCTGAATTGGAGACTGGCCCTCTGGACTGAGCTTGACAGGACTTAATAATGATGTAAAATTTGGGCCATGTTTAGGCCAGTTGGTCACATGCATAGTGTTTCTCAATTCCTAGTGAGCTGCCTTGCTTCCAGTAACCTTAGGCTGCTATTCAGCCTGCTAAGAGAGACTACTGAGATGCAATGACAGTGATGATGCCACTGCTCTTTCCCCCCACTGTTTGTGACTGGTGTTTACTCCCTTCAGCTCTCATAGCCACCTGAGATTTTAGTGTCATAGATTCTGCTCCTTTTTTTTTTAATGATTTTTATTGCAAGATTTCTTGCTGTTCTTAGTCAGTGCTGCTCTCTGGTAAAGTTTCCTCTAAATAACTATAACAACTTCAGAAAAGATGAGCAACCTGCTACCTCGCCATTTGAGAAAGCAGTATTCATTCATTCATTGTCTATGATCACTTATACAGTTCAGAGTCGCGGTTGGTCCAAAGCATACCCGCAATCACTGGGCGCAAGGCGGGAACACATCCTAGAGGGGGCTCCCTTAAAATTACATAGCTAAAATCCACCTTAATAGCAGCTTGTTTATGGTATCTAAAAATAATGACAGCCTACTTGTTTCAGAGAATGCACATCATGACATAATATGCTGTCTATAGGGAGATCTCACTAGGTTTTGTGACAGTCCCATTGTTTCTATTTGAAGCACAATGCCGACAGCTGTAGTTGATGCTGTCAGCGTTAACTGTGATTGCCTGATTCCACATCTGAGTCATAGAAAATGAGCAAAGATGAAACCACAGCATTGGGCGACGATATACCTGAACAGAACCTGGTTTGATTGATGGGCTTAATCTTGAGCGTTACCTTCTGAGCTCAGAAAGTGCAGACCAGCCCTATAGGATGAATGTGTCTGTTCTAAGTGCCGTAAGTTGGCCATTAATCTTTTTTCAACACAGGAAGAACATGGTTCAATACATGTTGAGTGTTTTCTGGGACAGAATGAAATGCTGAAAAACAGGAAGGGTTGTGAGGCAGTAATAACAAGGAACAGAAGAATGAAGTTACAATGAGTCTACAACTATTGTGCATTGATCAGATTCTTAGAGAACTGGCGAGTCACTTGAAATTTAAAATTAAATATTAAATAAATCAACAATCTGTTTCTGTTTTGGACTGATTTGATTGGCTATTTTGGCACTTGTTTGGAGTTATTAATTTGTATTTATTTAAGTCTGTTCTAATTGAGGTATGGTCAATGTGGCATTTAATGTGGCATTAAAGCAACATTAGTTTTCCGTAAAACTACTGTTTCAAAATCATTTTGTTTCTTCACTGAGCTGTATCAGGGAGAATATAATCGCTGTGCTTAGCACTGCAGAAACTTCACTATGTAACTTTTGAGAGATGGATTGAAAAACTCTTTTCCCCCCCTTGATTTCAGGAGAGTTCTGTAAAAGTGATTAACACTCCACACCTGTAGGGGGAGCCCACAAGCAAGAATATAATATCTTACCTAGTGTTCCTTTAAGGTTAGAGGGGTAGGCTTGAGACTGGAATGTTGATTGTTCATTACCCAAGCCTGGCAGAAAAATTGCAGTGGAGGAACAGTGCTTTTTCCTCCCTCAATATTCATGTCTGAAGTACCAAGGCATTGCACCTGGTGCTGTTGAAGCTTTATTTACATGTCAGAAGCACAAAGTAAAGCTTTTCTAAGGTTTCATAGAACCAGTGTTTTCTCAAGACCTGTATTTGGGTCTTCAGGTCACTATCATAGTTACATGACTTAAATACAGGCCAATAGGTCCATAGGTATAACTCTATTATGACATTAACCATGACACTGCTGGAACCTTGTGTGTGAAATGTAAATTAATATAGAGCTGTTAGTGAGCAATGCAGGCAGACATTAAATATCTGCTTTGAAAACACTTCACACTCCTCCACAAAAAGCCATGTTATTTTATTTTTACCACTATAAGATGGTTTCGTAAATTAACTAAGAAGCTGTGCTACAGCATGCCATAAAAGAAAGTACACACATGCAAAAGGCAAATGAAATAATGGGTTTCCTCTGAGTGCTCCGGTTTCCTCCCACAGTCCAAAAACACACGTTAGTAGGTGGATTGGCGACTCTAAAGTGTCCGTGTCCGTGTTTGTGAGTGAATGTGTGTGTGTCTGTGTTGCCCTGTGAAAGACTGGCGCCCCCTCCAGGGTGTATTCCTGCCTTGCGCCCAATGATTCCAGGTAGGCTCTGGACCCACCGTGACCCTGAATTGGATAAGCGGTTACAGATAATGAATGAATGAATTTGCCAGCAAGACACAAACACATTTTTCAAGCCTTTTTTCAGTGCAGCAAACCAGTTGTCTCTGCTTCTCAGGCTGTGTTTCTGTGTCACACATCAAAATAACTAGAATACAGAAAGAACATGAAAAAAGCAATTATGAAAACAATTCTACTTTTCTGTGGATCAGGAATTAAAAAATTATATCAACACACCTAGCACCTCACCTGCAGGAATAAAATTGTCAGAGCATTAATTAATTGTTAATTGTTTTGCTTTCTTTGGTTAAATAACCGGCTTTGAATTGTACTTTGTTACTCTTGCACTTACTGAAAAAGAATTCACTCCACTTGTTCTCTTTATTTAATTGTCTGGTTTTATCTGCTGTGTGCTGCTAGTAATGATTAGCACACAGCACAATGGGTGATTCCATCAAGGAACCATGAATACCAAATTAATACTATTGAAAGTTCCCCTCCAGTTGTCCGTAAAACCTTAAATACTCATCTCTGCTCATCCAAGTCACATGTTTAGAGATTGTTGCCAAAATAAAGTCCCCTAATCCAGTTCAGGGTCTCATTCGGATCCCATTCGGAATCACTGGGCGCAAGGCAGGAACACACCACAGAGGGGGCACCAATCTGAACAGAGACTTATTTAAAGGTGTAATCTGTGACCAGAATAGGTTCTAACAAATTTTATAATACAGCTGTTCGGTTGAAATACTGTAGAAAATAAAAATCTTGTTCTTAATTCTCCATATTCCTTACTAAGAAAAAGATACAGTAAAAATATTTTATTTAAAGAAAAGATTTTCACACAAGTTATAGGCAAAACACAATTTTAATTTAAAAAATGAATTGTTTAAAAATACATTTCTGAGGATGTTTCCTCACCATTTGTTGCTCTTCATTCTGTTTATGCTTATGTGTTTACGAAGCTCTATGTCTTTAGACAATAGAGAGCACTTCAAATGTTGAAAAGCCTGAACATAGTTGTTTTGGATTTCTTTTGTTTGAAATGTGGGAGATGGCTAGGGCTAACTGCATGAACGTAAACGCGGTCTGAAACTAAACAAACAGAGTTACAAAATGAGTTTTATGTGCAAATACAAATAATGAATATGAACTGATATATAAATTAAACTTCAGCCACGTACAAACTTTTTTTACCTCAGACATACCATTCAACCTTAAAAGATGCAAAGCTTCTGAACATAAACAAAGCAGTGAGAACAGCATTTCCCCACAATTGTAGACGCTCCCTTTATGATAAATGCTATTTGTCCTTAAAGCTGGAGTATTTCATTCTGTAGAAAGCAATGTAAGCTAGTTTGTAAATATATCTAACCAAAAAAAAGCCTTTACCAAAACCCACGTGAATGCATACTGTCTGACTACAGCTTGAGGAGCCCACAAAACTGAGAGTTAGAGCACTGGACTGTATCATTTTTAACATTTCTTTGCTTAGCAGTGTGAGCTGTTGTAGAGAGCAGTGGAAGATTTTTGCCATTCTTGTACATCTTGCCCACTACCTTTCAGCAATGTGTATATATAGAGCTGTGTAATGTACTCTGCATATTTTTAAATATGTTCATGTACAGCCTGCAGTGCCCTGGATTGTGGGCAGATCATGAGGTGGGCTGAAATACAGGCAGAGAGGCCAACCAGACCATTCATCTGATCTGACTGAAATGATTGTATGGAGCTTTTACAGTCCAGCAGTTGCCACCAATAATGATATGATTTCTTTTCACTTTCAGAACATTTGAATTATTAATTACTAATGGGATGTAAAAAAAAAAAACTGTAAATATGCTTCTAATATAATTTACCTACACCCGTTTAAGCTGCTTTTCCCCTCAAGCAATACCGTCTCCCATGTCATAAACAACACATGCCAGACCCTGCTGATTGAGGCAGATGAGGGTGAACCACTGTGCACAGTGCTGAAGCAAATCTCCGCACAACTGCATCCCAGAGCTCTGATCCACTTGCATTTAAATAGCTCTTCAGCTAATTTTCTGTTGAAAGATTAAGAGCAAAAGCAGTGAGGCTGTGACTTGCTTGGTATTCATTGCCGTTAACCTGTTTAATCAAAATTAATTTTCTCACCAGTGCTATTCTGACCTTGCACCAGTGAAAAATGAGCATCATGCTGCTGGTTCGTACATTCATAGACAGATAACACTGGTCTTCCTCTTATCCCCAACTTGTACTATTAAGATAATATGCAAATAGACTCTACGACCAAAAGATAGCATATGTTCCAGTCACAGTTGAATGGACTAAAATAAAGATTATTACTGAGGGATGTGTATTACCTCAATTAAAATTCAGAAGGCATTTTCTGGCTTTTCCTCCATGGCAGATGTATTTAGCCTCACTGCTCCCAAAGGCATTTAAGACCCCCCATCTACAAAACCAAAATGGTTTTATTTTTGACATTCCACCTACCTTTGAACACCCCTGAACTTTGGTTTCATGAACTAAAATAAGTTTTTAATTAAAAAATATTCACTGTGCCTTAAATTACAGTCAGATTTCAAGGCTCAATGGACAGAAGCTAAAAGCTTTACTTCATTTAAAACCTTGATTCATTGTGGGGGATTTCTTTCTTTTGTAAAATGACTAATGAATAATGTTCAAATCTTGATGATATCTTTAATGATTACTGATATTTATAATTATTCTCTTTCTCAGGCTTTGAGAAGTTCCTGAACTGTTTTGATGTTATTGTACCATTTTAATGTGTGCCATACATTTTGTTCTTTACCATGTTTTCAGTGTGAATTTTTTCTTTCTTTTTACAGGCTGGCCGTTTGGAAGTATGGTGTGCAAGATGAGTGGTATGGTGCAGGGCATTTCCGTCTCAGCCTCTGTGTTTACTCTGGTTGCTATTGCAGTCGACAGGTAATGGATTTTTTTTTTTCTAAAGCAGCTTAATTGGACTTTGCAATAAATGTGGCTCATAAAAGTACTTCTTTCAGCTTTAAAACTTTTAATAAGTAAATCTCATGTGCCCAAATCCGATTGTGGTGCAAAGAGTACAGTTCCAATTCAAATGACTGTGTTCTCTTACAAAAAGTAATGGGAAAAATAGCACTGACAAACTTTGTCATAGAAAATTGCACAAAAAGGATCTGGGAATCCAGCCCAAGCTGTCAACACTGAGCAGGCTTTTGGCGCACTCTGAACATGACAGCGATGAGCGGTGTACAAGAGCACAGAAAACATCATCTGATAACCATCGTTTTAAAATGAACTTTTTGTTTACCTCCTGTCAGTGAATGGGGAGTGATTTACGCTGCTCAAAACTGCTTTGTATTCAAACATTCACAAAAATGTCTGCTTTAAAAAGAGGTGCAGTTGGTGTCTAACATTTTTCTACACCACCACGGGAAGCAGTATTTTACAAATTGATTACAATTTATTCTCAGTAATTGATAGAACTGAGAGTATGTTCCCTAGCCAGCATGGAAAATTATTTGGATTCTCCTAAAGTTAAGACATATTGTCACCTCACAATAGATAATAATCCGTTAAGGAATGAAGCATTATTTCTGCAGTCTAATTTTGATATACAGGGTGGGCAACTTATATGGATACACCTTAATAAAATGGGAATGGTTGGTGATATTAACTTCCTGTTTGTGGCACATTAGTATATTGGAGGGAGGAAACTTTTCAAGATGGGTGGTGACCATGGAGGCCATTTTGAAGTCAGCAATTTTGGATCCAACTTTTGTTCTTTCAATTGGAAGAGGGTCATGTGACACTTCAAACTTGTTGGAAATTTCACAAGAAAAAGAATGGTGTGGTTTTAACATAACGTTATTCTTTCATGAGTTATTTACAAGGCTTCCAGTATCTGTAGTTTCAGGTGCTGCACATCTTGATGGTATGGTGTGGTATATGCTGTACAAAGATAGTGGGGCCATTCAATGAAAACCTCAAGGCCTCTGGATATGCGAAATTGCTACATGATGATGTGTTTTCCTCTTTATGCACTGAAGCTCGCACATTTTTCCAGCAAGATGAAGAGTGTTAGAAGAAGGTTGCTTTGACAATCCAACACAATGGGCAGCACTTTGAACATGTTTAATAAGTGGTCAGAAACTTGTAAATAACTCGTAAAAGAATGCAGTTAAAACCAAACACATCATGGTTTTTCCCAATAAGTTTGAAGTGTCACATGACCCTCTTACCATTGAAAAAACAAAAGTTGGATCCAAAATGGCTGACTTCAAAATGGCCACCATGGTCACCACCCATCTTGAAAAGTTTCCTCCCTCCCATATACTAATGTGCCACAAACAGGAAATTAATATTACCAGCCATTCCCATTTTATAAAGGTGTATCAATATAAATGGCCAACCCTGTACATACATTATACATACATAAATAACAAGGAAAGAAACTATATAAAAAAAAAACAAAAAAAAAACACCTAGGTGACCTAGAGCATTTTATGAAGAGATAATCTGTCTCTAACCCTGAAAAACTTAAATCCAATTTTAGAAAATGTTTATATTTCTTATGAAAACATCCCTTTACTGATGTGGATATATTGTTTTGGTGATTGAAATAGTTTTATCAGTATTAAAACCAAGCGAATCCACCAGTTAGACACGGCGCAAATCAGAGGAGGCGTGTCTCAAGCTTATACATAGGCTCGTAACCCTAACCCTAACCCGGTGCGTTCTTCCACCACAGAGGGTTACATAGCAAATGCATCTGATATATTCAAATACCTCTCTCTGTGTCTTGTTTATGATTATAGGCTAATCCTGTTTTTGTGGGTAGAAGTATAAATATGTGTCTTATAATTAACTTTTCAGTGCACACTTAATGGCTTCTGAGTTTGAAGAAGGCATCAAGCATAGAACCTAGTAGACACAGTGCTTCCTTTAGGAATTATTTTTAGCAGGAGAGAGTGAAAAGACAGGGAGAGCTAATAAACACCATGTTTATTTTTACACTACTTGCATAAATTAAATGAAGCATTCAGTATCACTTACTTTGCAACACTTTACTACCATTCATAAACTGGCTAAGAGATATGAGCTTTACAGGTCTGTGAAACTTCGTATAAGTTTAGTAAAAGACTGGCTTCCTTCCTCTGTGTACATTTCCTGTCACGTGATCTGCTGTGGCTGTGGTCTTGATATGGTTGTATTTTAATGTAGAACATTTGAAACGCTGCATGGCTCCTTGTGGCGCACTAAGGAACTTAACAGAGCTCAGAATCAGGCAGCCCCTGCATGTGTTGAGGTGCTGTGCAGCAGTGTGGTGTTCTCAGTTGGTGTGCACAGGCTTTACGTCATTTTGTGAATGTGTTTTTGTGAATTTTCAACTGTAAAACCAAATTTAATGTTTGCTCCTTTAATCTAATTTCTCTCTTCTCCCCTCTCCTGTATCTGTGGTTTCAAATTAAAAGCCCTCTGCAGATTTTTTTAATTGGGACTTCATGACATTTCATAAATCTTGGAAGCAGGGGCGGAGCAGTTTTGCAGTAGTGGGCATAAAATGAATGAATATAGCAGACACTCAGGGGTGGAAGTCAGATTTCAAGAGAGCTCATTTTTGCCTGTGCTAATGCCAGTCCATTTCTTTGTTCAATCATATATAGGTTATTTTTAGTATTGAGCATACCATAGAGAAATAACAGGAATCGTCTAGACGTGGAGTGTCCAGGCAGAACTGCAGATCAGTGTGAACTTTACAGAAGGGTGTGCAGATATTTCTCACAAGATCCTGAACATTAGCAGACTTTTAGAGGCAGTAAGGAAATGACTTGTATATCACAAGAAAGCGAAAACATTTTAGATAATAGATTACTTGTGAACTGTTATATAGGTTGTTTTTCATTTGTTGTGTTGTTGTGTCAAGCCTCATTGTTTCTAGTATAATGTCCTCCTTTTGGAGTCTGGCGTCCTCCATTTTGGGTTAATGAAAGTGACCACCCTAGCCGGTCAGTGCTTTCAGGGCGTTGATTAGATATGAACCTAAATCAGTTATGTTTACATATTGTTTCTGTCCAAAGAAAAACACGTATCCCCAAATAGTAAGTTTAAAGGTGAACAGAAAAATCCTTTTATTGTTTTATTTCAAGTAATTATGGAGCATTTCTATTTTCTTTGGACAGCGGTGATATTTAATGCTCCTGTCACAGGAAATGAGCAAATGTTTCATACTTTGAACTATAGATTCAAATAATGTAAACACCAGCTGTCTTCTGACTGGGCAGAAGCAGTGCGTTGGCTGAAGTAATTTGCATGCAGTTAAACTCCACTCATTAATTGATGAACAGCTTTCGCCAAAACTCTAACACCCACCATCCCATCATGCACTCTTTCCTATGATGGATGCAACACTTCCCACAGAATGTTGAAGCATTGCTAGACTGGTTTATAAGTTTTAACATGAGAGTCAGCAAGTATATGTCTTCCAACATGCTTCCTGAATGAAGAGTATCATTAAGGTGTTTGATCCCCTTTTGTTGACAAAAAGGGCCACAAGACCATATAAAATGACAAAGAACTGATAGTTTCCACCGCATTTGGTAAAAATGACCTCCTGTAAATATTCCTGGTGGCTCTGGGCATCCAATACTGTCTGCCTGATGAAAGCTGCAATGCCTTTTTTAAATACACATATATTTATCATAAACCTCCATTTTGCCACCCAATTTTACTATTCTGATAAGCTTTCCTTCACATTTGCAGCTTAAAATCCCAAATGGAACTGTCACAATACACTTAACCTAACCCAAGCTCTACACTATCATTACAGATCTCCATTCAAGCTAACTATATTTTATGCATCCTCAAAAGTAACCGCATTATGGTAATAGTGTGCTGCTGAACTGCCAACCAGCAAGCAACTTTTGTTTTCCCTTTTTTTGCATGGTCTTTGTTTTACACTTTAGTGTCAGTGTATCATCATCATCATCATCATCATCTTTTTCGCTTAATTCATTTCAGGTTCGTGGTGAGTGAGATTAAAGATTTTTTTCCACCAAATTTTGGCATCTGAACTGCTGCGACTGAACTGCTGCCACCAGCACAGAGTAATGGAGCAGCCTCTAAATGAACATTTCAGGCCGGTTCCATGTGACAGTTAAGAGTGTGCACCAGAATCAGGATAAATTAAGTAATTTGGGGCAGTAATAGCGCATATTGAAGTGTTGAGACCAGTTACAATTCTTTCACAGCGACAGACCTATTCAACAGTAGCCTTGAATAATAAAGCTTTCAGCACTGGTTTGGATTGTAAGTTTAAATTTTGGTTGTCACTTAAAACCAAACAGTCCATACGGACTTTGTACATTATCAATTTTGCATTATGTACAGTAAATATGATGTGGTAAAGCTAAGCATTTTATCACAAATCCCACAAATTACAAATACTAATCCCAGCAGTCTGGGAGTGTGGACAAAATCCATTTTATATCTTAGTACCAGGTTTTGAGAACTGTATTAGCCAGTCTTTTATAGAATACGTCAGAGGTTTGGTCCACCCTATGTTTTGCCCCCACTGCCACCGTTGGTGCTACTTTAGAAATAGAAATAAACATCATGCAGTCATTTCCAGATGTAGAGATATTGGCACAGCTTTGTTGTGGGATTTGTTCTGTGTTTATCAGATATTACTGTGGAGGAGTTGACAGTGGAATAATGCATGCCTGGGCAGTGGTCAGTGAGCTGTGAGCATCAGAGTGAGGACAGAATGTAGGCAAAAGTGTTACATCTGTGCACAAGATTAGTAGCTGTTAAAGCCCTTATATAGATTATGCAACATGTGAGCATTTAAGATTTTAAAACATGATTTTATACCCTCTCCAAATATCTATTTGGGCATTTTCAGAGGTCATTTGAATATACATAAGCTGTATATATTACATACATAAATTGCACTGTAAATAATAATGTAGGAATGTACTGTGCACATATCTGTAGACCAGTGTATGTTGTGTAATCAAAGGGAACAGGCATAATAATAAAAATATTACTAAAAGGAAATACAGGCTATATTATATTTTTATTACCCCTGGTGCTGCAGCATTGTTTTGTTCTCTTTGTCTGAGCTAAGTCCCTCTGAGTTTGTCTAAGAGTCTATTTGTGTGTGTGTGTGTGTGTGGATACACTGGAGAAAAGATTATGACAACAGCCCTCTCTAGACGGTGGATATGACTGGATTGACCAATCTCTAGACCACCACTGCGGTGCTGAGCATGTGTAATATAAAACAACAGTAGCCAAAGAAGACTTTGTTGTTGTCTGCAGCTTTTCTGTCGCAGGGCTTTCCTCTGCTGACTCCAGTGTGGAAAGTCTGACCTCCAGGCCAGGCCCACTCCACTGTTATGTCACTATCACTGTCTCTATCTCTGGGAGCAGCAATCAAAAGAAGGCTCTTAGTGTCTGTGTGAGTTACTGTTTCAGTGCGGTTGTCCTGGTTTGTTGCACCATGCTGTCAGTCAGGAAAGCTGATATTCATCTCTAATCATGCCTTTCCAGAAAGACGGGTGTTGCATTATGTAGTATTTGTACAAATAAAAAATAGTTTTTTGTAACTGAAAATACAGATATTCAGCAACATTCATTCATTCATAATCTCTAACAGCTTATCCAGTTTAGGGTCGCAGTGGGTCCAGAGCCTACCTGGAATCATTGGGCACAAGGAGGGAATACACCCTGGAGGGGGCGCCAGTCCTTCACAGGGCAACACAGACACACACACATGTTCACTCACACCTACGGACACATTTGAGTCGCCAATCCACCTACCAACGTGTGTTTTTGGACTGTGAGAAGAAACCGGAGCACCCGGAGGAAACCCACACAGACACAGGTAGAACACACCACACAGACAGTCCCTCGGAGGAAACCCACGCAGACACAGAGAGAACACACCAGACTCCTCACAGACAGTCACCCGGAGCGGGAAACGAACCCAGAACCTCCAGGTCCCTGGAGCTGTGTGACTGCGACACTACCTGCTGCGCCACCGTGCCGCCCTATTCAGCAACAGCAATAACTTAAAAATAATGTATAAATATGCAAAGTTCACAGTTGCTAACATCGAAATCACCATCTTTATATCATTCAAATTCATCCACATAATTTTGGATAAAATATATAAAATGCGTTTCTCTTAATGGAACTCAAAATGAATGATGCATTAAACTTTATTATTTATATATTATATAAATTCTTGTCACTTTCCATTTTCAAACTATTTTTAGGTCATTTTTAGTTGAACCAAATGACAAAACTGTCATTTTAATACTATGCAACTGTTACCATTAAATGACAAAAGAGTGAGAATGTTTTAGTTTGTTTAAACATGTCATAAATCATATTAGTAACCAATATAAAGTAATCACAAGATTAAATCCCAAAATCTTAAACCCTTCTTATCTTCCTTTAAAAATATTCATGTATCCTAGTAAAGCTTTCAATTGTCTTAAAAAATCAGTGCCTCGAATTGTGCTCTTGATCGAGGCGTTTACATGATTAAACTGTGTTTTCTTTAAATTTGTCACTGAATCAATCAAAACTGAGCTTATCTGCTTCACAAAGATCCATTATACTAACTCAGATTTTAAATGTGGCTGCAAGTAGTTTAGGTTAGTTTCCACCCCAGGCAACACAAACAATGACCATTTGGTAAATTGCCTGTCAACAAGCACAGTAAATTAGGGTTCAGGGTTGCTGTCAGTAGGCTTGTCCTTAACCATACGTCATATCGATCTAAACCATATTACTATTTGAGTGAGTGCCAATTATCCACCAGTGCACCAATCATTTGGCTCCTCCATTTTCAGACTTGGGCATCCTAAAAGTCCACACAGCCTGTTTTCACTGTATAATACCCAAAACTTCAGCTGCTTGAAAGTTTACCCACGTGTTGACACGGTTGACATACTGCAAACACCAACAGTTTATATAATGGAAAACATCCGCAGAAAACCATACGCATAGAATAAGATGCTCTGGATCCTTAGACAGTATGAGTCTAGCATCACCTTTGCCTAATGCCATAAGTCTGCCAGAGGAGTACAAAGCCCCTCAGCTAGGCCTGTGCAGAAATGGAACTGTGTTCTCTGGAGTGATGGACTTTCATCCAATACCTTCTTGATACTTTGGAGAGATTTTTGTGATCTTGAAGTAATGAAAAATCACAGCCTGAGCTCTCATATTCTTGTGCCTAAAAGACATCAAATCCTCACAGCAACCTTCTATTATCTAAGCTAAACCTTCCTTGAAGAGTTTTTTACTGCAGCAGGTGGGGGCATACTTCCTATTAACAGCATTCATTTCAGAAAACAAAGAGCACTGAGCAGGTGTTCACAACGTTTTCCCCATACAGTGTATTTTCTGTTTGTTTCTACCCTGGGCAACACAAACCATGACCATTTAGTAATTGGCTGTCAGCAAGCACAGTGAATCAGTGTTGCTGTCAGTAGGCGTGTCCTTAACAATACATTATATTGATCCAAAATATATTAATAGTCAAGCGACTGTCAATTATCCACCGGGGTGCAAGAAATATGGCTCCTTCACTTTCAGAAAGACTCCTCAAACTCCAGCGTATTCATGCAGATATTTTTCACTGAATAACAATGATAATATATAGAAGTCACTGCACTGTTGTGCTGGGATATTGGACGAATGTATCATTATGGTATTTTCTGCATGTATTACTGTATTTTATTTTTACCAGATTTTGAACAAGTAAACGAACATCAGTCACACTTTAAACAAGTTAATCAACATTATACAACACTTTGTTCCAGCCTAGACATTTGATTGAACTAAAGACATGCCATGAGTGCTGATATAGAGTATATATATCTAACTCTACATATATCAACCCGCTTTAAAGGTGTTTTCCATTAACTCATTATTAAGCACTTTCACAGGAGAGAGGGATTTAAAGGGGGGCTCTGTTCTCCCTATTAAATGTCAGTGGAGCCTCACAGTTTGGAGCTGTAAAGTTAATGCATTCATTTTGATTTCCCCTCATGGCTATTTCTAGGTAATGTACTGTCTTATCTTCAGGTTGGCTAATACACTGCCAGGGAGGTTTTAAATCTGTCACGCCCTTGTCCTCTTGCGTCTGTTTTTCCTCTGTTTGTTATTGTCCATGTCTCCGCCTATGTCCTGCCTTTGTTCCACCTCCTCGTCAGTGTCCTCGTTGTCTCATTTGTAATCCTGCTTCCTCGTTGTCTGTTCCAGGTGTCCCTTGTCTGTGTTGTGTCTTCAAGTTCCTTTGTGTCACTTCCTGTTTGTTGGACCTTCCACCTTCGTTTTGTGCGCTCTGGTCTGTCTGTCTTGTCTGTTTCTCATGCCCTCCAAGTCAGTCTTTTTATCTTGCTTGTCTCATGTCTATGTCTTTAATCTGTTTATTTCTGTGTTCAGGTTTAGTCTGCTTTAGCTCTTTCTCTGTATTAGATCTCTGTTCAGTTCACTCTGTCTAGGTTTGTCTTCTATCTCTAAGTCTAGGTTTAGTCTGTTTAACCTCTCTCTGTTTAGGTCTCTGTTTAGCTCTATCTGTCTAGGTCTATCTGTCCAGTTCCCTATCAGTCCTGTTCCCCCTCTATCTGTCTAGGTTGTCCTGTCCAAGTCTCTGTGTCAGTCTTTCTTTAAGTATTTGTCTAGTTATCTTAGTCTGTCTGTGTATTGTTATCTTGTGTTGTAAATAAAATTAGTCACTGTTTTAGCAAGTGTGTCCACCTCCGTCAGTACCTGCGATCCTGACAATATCAGTTTAGACACAGATAATATATTATATAAGCTGATCAGTTCTTTTTCACAGCTGTATGAATAGAATAGGTGTGTTTTTTATTTGTTGGTTTGAGATAAATATGTGATTTTAATGTTTCTATGAAGTTTGCTAATAACACCTTCAGAAAGCAGTATTAGTTTAATATTTAACAACATCAAACATGTTTGTTAATAATGCCTTTAGGGGGTAGCACCGAGTGATGTTTTAAATGTACTAATACAAGATTCAGAGGATGCTGATGGGTGATATTTGTTTGAAGGTTGATAACAACCCCTTTAGAGCCTGGCTGTGAGCGATGGTTGTTTTGATGATAGTTCTTCAGTGAGATATTGAGAAGAATCAAGACTACTTCATTCAGACTTTAATAGAGGATCAAGTAGGGCTGCAGCTGAAGTTGCCATTGAGTGGAAATACCTGAAACATACAGGTGAAAATACAGGATTCATGCAATTGTGGAGTTCTTGAGTCAGTTTACTGCACAAGGTTGTTTTGTTTTGCTTTTGGTTTTTATCAGTGGAGTTCCCTGTCTTTGCATCTCTTGAGTGTTATATAGTCTCTCCAGATCTCAGACAAGCAGAATTAAGCCTGGGAATACAGGGGCTTCAGCCAGAGAAGAAAACACAAACAACGTCTGGATGTTCTTTTCATTTCCTTTGGTTCTGAACAGCTGCTTCAGGGTTCTCTGAGTGAGAACTTGGCTTCTTCCAAACACTGAATGGATTTCCCCCTTTCCCCGGAGCTCAGCAGATGGTGCAGAAGTTGACAGATGCCATCGTTTGAAAAAGTGTCCATGTTGTTGTAACACTCAGCTGGTTGAGAATCTCCTGCTTTAGTAGAGATCATGGAGCTAGAAGATAAATGGTGAATCCAGGGCTTTGCAATGGCTCCTGAGGCATTTCCTCTTGTATGAAGTTCATGTCCATGGCGTTAGACTCATTCATGGCTTTGCACAGCAAGTCTCTCTCTGGGAGGATTTATTTTCTACCATGTTGGCGCTTTTCCAGCACTGTACCATGCATTTTCACCCTTCAGCTTTCCTCTGAGCCATTTCAGCTTGGAGAAAATCTTATGTCTACTAAATTCTGCCAGAAAACAAAATTTTGTTTCATTTTTGCTGACATACTTCTCAGAGATTTAAGTCATGGGCTTGCAGTAAGATGGACATGTAAAGCTGAGGTCATGTCAGAAAAGGGGTGAAAGATTAAATGTTTTTTTTAAAACATTGAAATCGCAATTTGAAGTATTGTGCTCAGATATAATATTAAATGTTCTTGGTCAAAAACAGGTCTGGACCCTTAATCTATGGAAAATAATTGAGATTTAATTGGCTATCATAATTTTGGTGAGATTCAGTAGGCAAAAGGTGCCCTGCAGTTCTGTGCAAAAGGCACATGGAAATCATTAATTTCATATCCAGTTAAATCTGCCATTAGGTAGAAAAACTGTCCCTTAAGTAAACGCAAAAGCTGGAAACCAAGTCTAATATTAGAATTAATGGAAACAAATTTAAATAATGAGAAAACTTGCTTCCTTATAAACTGTGAAATGTCTGTAAGGCCGCTGAAACTCTCACCATTAGATACACTGAATATTATATTAAATAATGTTGATTTGCACCTTCAGCTGGACACAAAAATATCTCAGTCCATTTCTGCATGTCCTTCATAAGTAAAAGTAATATGCATTAGTCTCGTGTAGCATTGCTTGGTCTTTTGACAGTCATTTACCAGAACTACTGCTCTTTAAGCTTAAAGTCAGCTCTCCCAGGCTTTGATGCATGTGAAGGCTGCCATGGCATCTTTTGAAGTCCATGAAAACTAGGACTGAAAATACTGACCATACAACATTGTCAAGCACCTCAAAGTGAAAGGACTCAGCTTTATCACAGAGCCGTCTAGACTTGTGACTGGACACACTTGGAAGGCATAGAAAAGTGAGATCCCCCTATTGTTACTTTCTGAAGAATATTTCCCTACCTGAATTTCTTAGGTTTAAAATAAGTATTTCTGATGTTTGCATTCCTTGTACTATTTCCTGAGAATCTTTTATTCACAAGGCATTTCAAAGGCTTTTCACAAGGCTCTTAATTACCAAATAAATGTCAATGTTACAATGATATGCATATTTAATTAAAGGATATACCATCTTACTCAATAGTGTCCATGTGTGTGATTAAATGTATGAGTGTGTGATGCTCTGTGATAGACTGGTGCCCCTTCAGTTGGCTAGAACCTTGTGCTTTATGCAACCTAAATTCATGTACTTACAACTAATTATAAGCAACTATACAAGATCAAGCCAGGCATCATACATATTTTTAGTATAAAGTGAGCCATTAGACACGCTATGTGTGCGTTTATAAAGCAGTATTAATGTAGGATGATCACATTTTTATTAAATTTATCACCAAGATGTTTTTAAAAAACAAACAAAATACCACTATGGTGGATTCCAAGTTATTACCAGCTGTTCTAATTATAGCGACAGAAACATTATAGTGTCAGAATATCATTAAATCCAGGATAAGCAAGAGCCGTTGAGCTTACACCAGATCTGAAAGAGAGATACAAGTCATACGTAAAAGAAAAAAGAAAGAAAGAAATGGAGCATGCCTTCCTGTTCTTCGCTACTTTTAAAGGTCAGATGTCAGTGTATGAATAATATTCATATGTAAGGCAGCAAAGTGGGCTCATCGATATAAATACTTCAAAAGTGATAGATATAGCAGAACACATGATGGAAACCATCATGAATTCATTAACTGCACCATGGCAACATGAAATACAAAATAATCTCCAGAGATGAGCACTGAACATCACACAATGGCAGTTCCAGCTTGGAAATTTTGCAATACCAATGACCAATTTAAATATTCAGTCTTTAGTCCAGTGGACATTGTTCGAACACACATCATCACGTCAGATCTGGGAGGGCATACAACTGCCAGTGCTACAGGCCTGTGGATTTTCTCAGAGCAAATCTGGAAAGCATTGGATATTGGAGGATTGGAGATTTCGAATGGGCAGGAGAGATCGCTCTGGGTGGCTGTGAGAGTCTGTCTAGCCAACTGGGGGAATACAGCTGTCTAAATAGTGTTTTTAAAAAAATACAGCCAATACTGATATGATTCTAATATCAATATTTGTGAAATTTTGTTATTGCATGACTGCAGTTAAAACTAACACTGGCTCAACTGTGTTTAAGGCTGTGATTCCCAAAGTAGGAGGATATTGCAGAGGTAGCACAGCCAGTTAAACCAGTGAGGCATGTTTGAGCACTTCTAGCATTGTGTGACAGAGTGGGAGGTCTTAATTCACAAAAAGCTGTGCACGGCAGAAAAAGTTAGGGAACCACAGGGGTATCCGATCCCAAATGTCAACACATAACATTCTAGATAAAGTGCAGATTATCCTGATAATGGTGCGACAATGCAGTGAAAGTATAATGATGTTTGACAAGGTACTGTGTGCTAATGAATGGATGAGTGGTTGGAATGTGACTCTATTACTATTTATAGGTGCATATGCACACATGTACTTATTGTTGCATTAAATATTTGGTGTTCAAATAAGTTTTAAAGCATTTTTGTGTAATATATAATTGTAAATGAAAATTATAACATTCCCTTGCACTGTTGCCATTTAATGGTAACTGTTGTGTAGAATTAAAAATGACCATTGTTATTTTATTTTTAAAAATTAGCCTAAAAATGTATTAATATGATACATTCATGATCTCTATCAGCAAAATCTCTCTTTTAAATAATCAAAACCAAAACTCACATGTACTTTTGAATACAATATCCTCAAGATCAGAACAAATCAGTATTTTTCCAAAGACACTTTTTCCTTGATAGAATTCATAATTAATGCCGTGGCATATAATTCCTTCTCGCTTGCCATTTTCAAACAAATTAATAGTAGTTCATCCATCCATCCATCCATTATCTGTAACCGCTTATCCAATTTAGGGTCGCGGGGGGTCCAGAGCCTACCTGGAATCATTGGGCGCAAGGCGGGAATACACCCTGGAGGGGACGCCAGTCCTTCACAGGGCAACACAGACACACACACATTCACTCACACACTCACACCTACGGACACTTTTGAGTCGCCAATCAAACTGCCAACGTGTGTTTTTGGACTGTGGGAGGAATTAATAGTAGTTATATTTGTTAAATTAAATGGCAGTTGTCATTTTTAATACTACAAAACAGTTACCATAAAATAACAATAGCAGGAGGATATTTTAATTTTGAATTACAATTATACATTAAAAAAACACTTTAAAACATCAGTGAACCTAACACAAGATGTAATAGACTTTGTAGGACTTACCATCTGAACCTTGGACATTGACTAACCATCTGAACCTTAAGTATTAAAAGCCTTTTCATCTGGAGGCCTCCATTGCCAGTTTTTGAGAATTTGTGGAAGTTAATAAAACTTGCTTATTTAAGGCATAATATCCTTTAATGTTTTTGAAATGGTTTAATGTGAAGTGCTCTGTTCTAAAGATTTTTGAATCAGAATTGTTCACAGTGGTGGTGATAGGAACCAGTTTCTATAATTCACACAATTTTAAGTCACCCGTATGCAACCTACTGCCGCTTATGTTTTATAAACTGACAACAAAGTAAAATACATCAAAATGCACAAGACATCGAGTGCTCCTTTTCTGCACATACGAACACACCACATGCTCCTCTGGGGAGCTTTCCTCATCCAGGGCCTGAACGCCATGATACTAACTTTCTTACATGACACTCATTTTGGATAATTATTATGAAAATGTATATGATAATAAGCCAATTAGATGTGAAAAATATCCAAGCAAAATGTTTTAGGTTTTAGTTGTTTAAATTTGTGTTTTTTCAATTTCATATCTCACCTCCTCTACACAGTCCTCAGTACCTCTGATCTAAACTGAATTATTATAAAAATCTCTCGTTTCTTTTTTAAAAACCACATCTATCACAAGTGAACTGACTCTTTTTTTTCTTTTGCAGATTCAGATGCATTGTGTATCCCTTCAAGCAAAAACTGACAATATCAACAGCCACACTTATCATTGTAATCATCTGGGTCCTGGCAATATCAATCATGTGTCCCTCGGGAGTCATGCTTCAAGTCACCAAAGAGCAGAGCATCCGCGTGTTTCTTGGGGACGGCAACAGGACGAGTCCTTTCTACTGGTGTCGGGAGAACTGGCCTAACCAGGAGATGAGGAAAATTTACACAACTGTATTATTTGCCAACATATACCTGGCCCCTCTTTCCCTCATAGTGATCATGTACGCAAGGATTGGGATAACTCTGTTTAAAACTGCAGTGCCCACAGGAGGAAAACCTGGCCATGAGAACCGCCACACTGTATCCAAGAAGAAACAGAGGGTCATCAAGATGCTTCTCATCGTGGCCTTGCTCTTCATTTTATCCTGGTTGCCTTTGTGGACCCTAATGATGCTCACAGACTATGCTCGGCTCACAGAGCACCAGTACAGGCTTATTAACATCTATATCTATCCTTTTGCTCACTGGTTAGCCTTCTTCAACAGCAGTGTCAATCCTATAATTTACGGCTTCTTTAATGAGAACTTTCGCCGTGGATTCCAGGCTATTTTTAAGTTTAGGTTGTGTTGGGCAGGTGGCCACAGGCGGAAGACATACTCCCACAGAGTGCAGGGGAACGCTGTGTTACCTGCAAACCTTCAGCCCTCTACTGAGCCCATCTCCCTCAACAGTGTGGAAAACCACAGCTCCCGGAGGGTCAACCACGTCAATGAACAAGACTTGGTCATGGAGGACCTGGAGAAGGTGTCTGAAAGCAGCGTGGATGGAGCGTCTCTTTAAGAAGGGAAGGGTTAAGGAATAAAAGGCATTCCAGTTGCCAGATATTGGCAGCCAGTTTTCACTTCATATTGTTAAAAAGTGTAAAGTATCAGGTGTTTTAGCTGTACTTAGTGTTGTGCCTGTTTGAGATGTATTCCTGTTTGGAAGTTAGTGTGTTTATAATGAATGAATTCACTCCCTTGCAAGTGAGTTAGTGAACAATGTTGTCCATGTATTTGGGTCATGGTTAACTGCAGCAAAGGACAAACCATCAAACTGTGGTATAATCTTAGCCTTCCAGGTGCTGGAAAGTGTGAACACGCATCTCGGCTAGTCTTAAGTTTCAGGTGATAACTCACTACTTGCAAGAGGTATTCAGTTAAACCTTTTTTTTTAATGAAGCCGAGTACACCAGAACTGGTGTACGTTCCATAGTTTGATTTTCATTCATTGACATCTCATATAGATACGAATGTAATTTAAAATGTCTGGTAAAACTTTTATATAGGAGAGCATTTTAACACAATTATGATGCTCTTGTAAATCCTTAAAAACAATGGCTGGAGTTTACATAATTTATTACTACATTATTTGATTATTAAGTTATTAAGGTGAACCCAATCTAATCTTGCTTTTGACTCATTAAGGTCTTATAAGCGACATATTATAAATACTGTACCATTTGCTTGATTCATCATAGGTGTGGCTTAATACTGTAGTAAAGAGCAACAAGTTAAATAGCAGTTTTTGACTTCATAATGCTTAATAAAATCATTATAATGAACAAATCAAATGTTTATTTTACATAAAAAAAAAATCCAAAATTAAAGTGCCCTTGCATTTTTAATGTTTCATTCAACCCAAGTTTACTAAATAATGTAGTAATGAATGTAGTAAATCCTTGTTTAATAACGAACGATATGAGCTTTACAAGAATATTAAAATAACCCACTATTACAGATCACCTTTTCAAAAACATAATACAGAACCTCTAAGATACACTGATGTATGTTGAGTCATCACCCAGCACCTTTGGCTTTGGGGAGTGTAATACGGCATATAAATATAGCCTACATTTGTTCATGGAGAATAAACAGTCATTCCTATTCAGTATTATAATTATTTGCAAGTGCACTAAAAACACAAATCTGCCTTGTGACCTTTCACAGACTATTTCCAGAGTTTAAATATTCTCTGTATTCTGCTCTTTGAAAATTTTCAATTATTGTCCATTAGGTCCAAACAGATGTTGGCTGACCATTTACAATTACCCATATTTATCTTTCAGAATCATCCATATTTTACCCACAATTTTCCAGCTTATTTGGACATGGTGTTACAAAAATCTGATGCACCAATACCATATTTTCCCTTCCGATACTGATATTTCATGTTCAAGTATCTGCCAATACCACCTCTATCTTAATTACTAGATAGGTGCCTATAAATCCAGATATTTATATTGCTATATTTACAGATTTTATTTTGTTAAAGCGCTGTTCTGTATCGCTAATAAGATCTAATAAGCTTGAATTAACAACATTTACTGTTTAACTGCACATTAAAAAATTTTAAGTCTCAGAGCTATGAAAAAATAAATATTTCCACAATGCAGTAACAAGTACAAATAGGAAGACATAGTCTAGCCTGAGTGAACAGCATTTTACACTGTTATGAGGAATCATGACGTGAAATGCATTTTCTAAGTACTGCTGCTGACCTGTGTTAGCGTGCTTCTTTGCGGTTGCTTGAATGAAGTCAGTGTTCATTGGGACGCCTTAAGCTGGAGCTACGCTACACAATGTTTAGCCTGATTCTGAATATTTTGCCTGGAAGTCACGCTTCAGACCAATCGCAGCATATCAAATGTTTCATTTTTTTCAACCTGACTTTGGACGTTGTAGCATAGTGTAAACAACTCAAGGCTGACCGAGTCCTTTCAACGGACAATGAGAACAGAGCACAGAAAGTAAACACAGGCTTGTGCTGTGGAGCTGTACAGCAGAGGACTGATTAAACTGTAAAACTATGAAAAACTACAATATATTACATAGTGCTGGATGCACATGTCTCTTAATAAGGTGTATTACCTGTAGGGGAACATAGTGAGCAACAAAACACACTGTTACAGCCTTTATTCCAACTGTATTCTAATTTTCCATTCCACCATAAATGATACAACATTGGCACATGCTCCCGCTAGTGCAGTTTCTGAACCATTTAAGGTGGAACATAGCCGCAACAATGTGCTATTCTCCTAATCTCCAGCTCCAGTTGGAGTGTGTAGAGACAGCGCTGAAAAGAGTTTTCACATCCACGACCCATATTTACAGGTTTTTCTTTGTGAATCTATTCAAACAGCAAACAATAACCACAGAGTCTTGTACGTCCGTATTTATGTGTCTCCTGGGACACACGAGTTTTGAGTTTTGTTGGGGAGTTTGGGGTTGTATAGTGTGGTAAAATCGACAAAAACAGTTGTGCAGTGTGAAATACCCAGTCTGTTTACAGTCTGCACCGACCTAAATCAAAGCTGCCATCTGCTTCATAGGGTATGTACCGAAAAGTGCCCTATGTTCTACATGTAGGGAATAGTGAGTAGTAGGCCAATTTAAACACACCTATGGTATTGGTGCTCTCTGTAGCCGATATCGATACTGTGTTTAAGTGCCAGTATTTGTGCCGATACCGACACGGTGACGGTATCGGTGCAACATTAAAATCTGACGAGAACAACACCAGATGTGTTGACGGAGAGACCTCATATTGACTTGTAACTATGAGTTTAACTGTATGACAGCAATGATTCTGAAATTAGTATTACATAATCTGAAAAACAAAACACATTTCCAAATCACATTTCCTAGCTATGTCTGTTTGTATCAGGGGAATGAGAAAAGAACTAAAAATATATATATTTTTTTAGATTTTGGTAGTGCCACCCATACATCCACAATGTTTATATCATTTAATTCACTGTTGTTTTCTAAAATATGACATTTGGGAACTGACAGTACACTTTTCTTAAAGCATACAGCTAAAATCTAAATCATGCAGGGTGATATTTCCAAATTTGTAGCACTTTAAAGTTAGAACTAGCCACAGAAAGTTCATACAGGCTGTTCTGATGTCTGTGTATTTGACCTTGCACTGATGGCTTGATTAATGAAGACATTTACATGTGAAGAGTTTGGCCAGATGTAGTGAATTGTGCGATTCATGATTACAACTGAACTGTTTATGAGCACACTCTACATTTGGATGAAAATCTCCATTTACATACAACTGACTAGTAATTAGATGCAAAATTACATGCATTCATAGAGCACTATTCAGAATAAACATTACCATGACAACGAGGCTGAATCTCAAATCGCTCCCACTGTAGTGTACTGCACAGGTTATGAAACTGGCTTCTGCAATAAACCATGTTACACAGGGTTGTGCAGCTTTTGGCCTTATATAAAGTATGTATTGTTTCATATTAGATATATAATGCACTATTTATGTGAATAAGCCTTTATTTCATAAATTGCATTATTTACTACAAAGGAAATAGGAAGCCATTTGGGATGCAGCTCAAATGTGAGACGAGCAGCAGTTTGTCATTCTTTCAGGCTGAAGTTTATGCATTTATGATCAAGTCCTTATTGAATGCTAATATTCACACACTGAACATACTCTTTGGTAGGGCTATTGATAAAGAATGTCTGATACAGCTGTTAATATGACTAATATTTATTTTATTTAATGGATTAATTAAAGTTTTTCCCACGTTGTTGAATTGAATGGATTAATTCATATTAATGTATGCAAGTAGAGGTGTAAAAATGAACCTTTCCTATTAAAATTGATTTTATAGTTGGATTGTTGGGCTGCATGCAAACATCCGCAAAACAGGCAGAAAAACAGCTTTGTCAGTGTTTGTAAGTATGATGCACTTACGTTTTGTTTTGCCCGGCAGATCATTCTGAGACACTCTGTAAATTTCCAAGAGGATGTTGAAAGAGACCCTGCAGGAGTTCAGTAATTAAACTCTCTAACACGCTGTAAAGAGCCTTCAGTGATACACTGGTGCGAAGACGGGTGCTTCCGCTCACTTAACTGGAAAAGTTAAATGGTTTCTACTCCTTAGTAACAGTGTTTTTCTTCTGCTGTGAGTCTGAAGTTTGTCGTTCTGGTTTCAGTCGTGTACTTGGCTTTATTCTTCAATCTTCAGAGTAGAAGTGAGTGACATGGCAAAAATACCAGATTACGATCCTTTAAGACATTTTCCTGACACGTGTCGCATATTTAGTTTTGTTTAATAAAAGAGAAAAGGTAAAAAATAAAAAGTACATCACACTTTTTATTACATGTTTCAAACACTGCTGTGCAAAACCAACATAAGCTCTTTTTTTAAAAGAAACATCATTGATGTTGGAGTACAAGGCATCACAATCTTATGACGTTAAGGTCAAATTTCAGCAATGTCTTCTGATAGCGGTGATGTGATAGTTCATAACTTCTGATGATGGTCAGAAAAGCTTACATTCAAATCTGAACAGTTTGACATTCATGAAGTTAGGATAAATATCATAATTCATAAATATCTAATGTGATTACTCTGTGTATTTATTGTAAAGTGATCTTAAGTGTGGAAAAGTTATGACAAATTATTGATGTATTACTCATTCTTAATTCCATGAATGCTTTAAAGTAGATGTCAACAGGTCTTTGATATGTGACTAAATGGAAAAAATACATCACACCCTTTGCCTTTTCACTCTCAAATAAGTGACAGAGATGTCCAAGTCATCATGACAGTCATTTCATTGCCATATGATGTGCTGTCAATGCAAATATTGTATGTGGAGCTTCCTGTGGAATGTGGCTTACAAGTGTTATGTATGCGTCCAAATATTACAGGGATATGGACAGAAAAATATAGAATAATCGTTAATTTATATGTTATATATCGCACAAACAGAAGCCAGTTCTCTTTAATCATTAGAAGTCCGTTTTGCTGTGCTGTACAAAAGCAATTACATAAAACTATGGTCAGTTATGAATTGTGTTCCCAATAATGTATGAAGGTGAGAGACCATCCTTCATTTTATGGATTTCTGTTTAGATTTGCAAAATAAGTTTTTATCTATTCCTAATAGCAGTGACAGTTTCTTGGCAGAGTCGTTTCCTTTCAGATCCTTAGTGTTAAGTTGTCTTCTCACAGGAAGAATGAACAGAAACACATAAGGATTTGTTCAGATCTGAAGCGAGAATCTGATTTTCTTGTGTCTCTCAAAGACTAAGTCTTTATGAGGATAAGTGCTTTGTATCTGATGGGGACTGTTTTGGTAAGACACCTGGTCTTGCAATTGTTATCTTATTTTGAATGGTTCAAAATAATTGAATTTATTAGCCACTAGGTGGTGGATGAGGGGTGGGGGGTGGGAATCACAAACAACACAGCTTTCCCAATTCAGACTCTTAGTTTTAGTTCATTAACTCCTTTACAACATCTAGGACCTATTTAATGAGTGCTTTTATTCTGGAGATACAGAGTCAGTGAATTTGTGGATTGCTGAGCGAGGATTGGTGGATTTATTTTTCCCTTGCTATATTCTGAGTTATATTTTTATGACAGTAGCTATAAAGTCATTCACACGTTCATGTAAGCACTACCAAAATATGCAGGGCTGTGATAGACTTGTGACAAAGTGGAAAACAGTTGAATATATATATTTTCATCCATTTTAGTTGAACCCTAGGGCCCTCTGAAGTTTTGTTATATTAATATTTAATGATGAATGATCAGTTTATATACAACCTCAGCCCTAGACACAATATATAATAAATGATACATCAAAGACTAAACAAAGCCATATATCTCCTACAATACCATGGCTTTAGTGAAGCACTAATTTATACACAAGACAAAATGACTTGTTTTTGTTTTGTCTTGTTTTAATGGGTTTAAGGCAACTGTCTACTTTGCAGATGATTTTTCCCCCCACAAAAAAAAAATGTGCAGACACAATGTGATTTTAATTTGTTTCGACTTTAAGACGAGCAGGCAGCACAGATCTTAAATCTGAATGAAAAACCCTACATAAGTGCACATAGCAAGGGTTGGCAAAGACCCATGTCTTTGAAAGACAAAAAAACAACAAAACGACATCCGATCTGACTGATTAAACTGAGGAAACGTGAATCACTGAGTTCAGAGAAGAGATTCTAATCAGATTTAGTTGCACCTACAAATGTGGCTTGAGTCCAACTGCAAAAAACTGAGACTATAACTCTTTTCCATTCAGAACACTGACAATCTTTCCTGTGCAAATCATGAGCCAAAAATCAAATCTGAGCTTCTTGTCTGAACAAGGTCTTAGTCAATCATTAGACAATGACAGACTGTGGCCTGTCACCGGGCTTACTGTGCATGCTCAGTATTATCAATTAAATGTATTTAATGTAAATAAAAAATATATTATTTTATTATTTAGGGCACAGCATTTAGTCGCTGTTACATAGCTCCAGGGTCCTGGGGTTGTGGGTTTGAGCGCCGCTCCGGGTAACTGTGAAGTTGTCTCCCCGTGTCTGTGTGGGTTTCCTCCGGGTGCTCCGGTTACCTCGCATGGCTTGGGGATTTAGATGAAAACGTTTGTTGAAATGATTAAAAACTTGCTTATTTAAGACATAGAACCATTCAAAATGGTTTAATGTGAAGTGCTCTGTACTGGAGGGTTTTGAGTCAGAACAGTTCACAGTGGTGATGATAGGAACCAGTTGTCACAAGTGTTTGTGTCCTACAAGCTACCTCAGACTTGGGGGCTGTACCACAAAATTTAGTGTCTTTTCAGACCCCTTAAGCCACTATATATATATATATATATATTTTTTTTTTTCTTTAAAAAAGAGCACAGGCCAGCAAGAGGCACACCTCTCTCTGCTTCACTGTTCAGAAAGAAGCAGAGAGGTGGAGCAGCACATTCTGTCTCTACGGCAACTGATAAAGATGTGAATGAGCAAACAATGTTGACAAGGACAAATCACTAATCTGTCAAATCAAATCAAATGCATTTGTATAGAGCTTTTTACAACTGATGTTGTCACAAAGCAGCTTTAGAAAATTTTTATCAGAACAATAGACCAACAATGAGAATCCCAAAGCCCCAGGTGAGCATGCCAAAGGTGACATTGGGAAGGAAAAACTCACTTGAAGCTGAAGGAAGAAACCTTGGGATTTAACTACCTATAGAAATGAACTGAATCACCAGTTAAGTTTGTCATTATGCTACAGTGTACTGATGTAATTATAGTTCTGTTGTAAGAATGATGGGGTAATGGGATTAATGGCAATTATCTTGTTTTTTCATTTTAAACCATTTTAAACTGACAGTTTTGACAGTTTTCGTGTCACTTACTATTCCACAGGAATTTAGTTCATTCCCATTTCTGAATTTTCTAGATATGAAACATATCTGCTCATTACACTTTATTCAAAAACATAATATATATATAAACTAGTCTACAAAGAGCTGGACATTATACACACATTCAGAAAAATCTAGCAAACATGATGCTAATTAGTGTATGAGGATCATCTTCAGTGACAACAACCCTAACCTCTCAGAACTCCAGCAGGTTTAAAATATTCAACTGAAACGTTATTGGTTGATGGTTGTTTATAGTAAATAAAACGGTTATATTTGCATTGTAGATATTGACCAGTGACCCCTGGCTTCTGTCACTACCACTTTTTATAGTTTTCTTTGGCAGTGAACCATATTAACTGCTCTGAATGTCCCATTATGACTGAATTACATAGAACTGTGAAGTCACTGGATATTTCTCATATATTGAACAAAATAATGATTTTTTTATTAATAACAGAGCAAACTGTTTCTTCTCTGGCTTTACTTCAAAGAACACATTTTCTCACCTGTTTTTCCTCCAGTGCTTAATGAACTCTGCAGGCATGTTTACTGTTGAAAACTCTGTACACTGAAGATTTGGCTATGTGTGAATGAATTATACTTAGCAACGTAAGTAGGCTTTTCTGCGTTCAGGGCATGCTTCCAGCAGCAATGTGACAGTACACTATTGTAAATGGTTCCTGGGCATTCAGTCCTCTGTTAAAGCCCTGCCGTCGCTTTAATGATGGTGTAAATGTATATATCTGGCACAGAAATAGATTAAGTGGCATGCTAAGCAGAAAAAGGCCATTCTGAAGGAAGTTCTAATCCATTAACTGTGCGTTTTCCATGTAAGGACAAACAGCCCCATGGAGATTTCATTCCATCACAGTCCAATGATCCTCTTGAATTCAGATTGGGTTTCAACAAGGACGCTGCCTGTGAAATTAACTGTTTTGAAAAGTAATGTTGAAACCCAGTGTAAGAATGTTTGGTAAAGCACCATTATTGAGTGTTTTGATGGATATCATGCGGAATATTGATAAACCTTTTTTTCTCTCATTCAACTCTTCACCCCATGATGGAGATTGGATCATAAATATTCACATGGGCTCTGATGCACTGAGAAATTCACATGGGACAAAATAAATGGCACAACATTGTGTGTTAACTGACAACTGTTGTTTTTGGTTTTGAACAACTCGACTCCATTTGTGGGATTTTCAGTGGATGTAACGCAGATTATCATGTGTTCAGGGTAATAAAACAATGATAAAGGGCTTGAATATCAGTCTGATTTTCCTCTTATTTTTATTTTTTGTTGGTTTCGAAAATGACATCAGAACAAATCCTTGTCAAAACCATCTCAAAAAGTAACTGACAGAACCAATAATAATAATAATAATAATAATTTCAGTGTAAATAATGCATATATGTTTTATTCTAAATCTGTTTGTAACTTTTTATTTGGCACAACACTTTAATAAAACAAAGAGCAGGAGGCGTTTTTAGGTTATGTCAGGAAATGGAGATGCAAGATTTTATATCAAGTGACTATGTTAGAAGTTTAAATCAATAGAAAGGATTGACTTGTTCCTTTAGATCGGATCTTCAGGTCCTAAAGGCTTTAACAGACTTCAGAAACCGGCAGAAATATTGATTTTCCCTATCTCTGAAGCAAAAAGCAAAGCTACTGTTAATTCCCAGCCCTGTTAGCTGCATGGTGGTCATTACTATCATTCTGTCTGTTCATGGGAGCATATTCTTTGCCCTATTCTGGAGATATGTAGCTTGTAATCTGATATATGCTTAGCACAGCTGCACAATGAGTTTAAAAACACATTCACATGCAAGTCCATATTTCCAAAGAAAGGACATTCATGGAGTGGTAACAGGCAGCATACTGAGAATCCTGAGCAAACTGAGCACATTCATTTGACTATTTCTTCACAGTGCTCTTTTCAGAATTCATTCATGGCATCATATAATGATTATGCAAACTTGACAGCTTCAAGCCTATAAATGACACATGAATGAAAAGAACCGCAACCATTTTGACATGGTTAAAGAGTAAGTTAAAGAGTAAAGAGTCATATATATGTTGTTTGTAAAAGCTGTTACTAAAATCTAATTAGAAACCCTGATCACATTATGAACTGAATCCTGATTCTACACTTCCGGGAAGAGAATAAAAGTGGGAACATTGCTGTGAAGATGTGAGGAATCACATGCCAAGTCACAACGGATATGGCGTGAGTCAGCTCTCAGAGAAGACACATTTTTCAAAGCTCTCACGCAAATAAAATGAGCTCAGCTTAAAAATACAGCACAGCGTGTCACCACAAGCATTAAGGCTACTGCTCAGCGCACACACACAGTGAACCACCTATGTAACCCCTATGTTTTAAAGCTGCATGAATAAGTTCATGTGCCTTTTTGCCACTCTCATGCGAGATGGAAGGACAGCGAGCACCATTTCAAAGCCTCTTGAGCTTGAAAAGTTCAACATTTTTTTCTTGATTTGAAGCACAAAAGATGTGCAGCAATAAGAGCAGTGCCTTTATGTGAGTAACCTGTGGTCAATGGTCTATGTGTGGTCCCTTGTGTTCAGCCATATGTGGGCTGCCAGATATTGATGTTTTAATTAACATAGTACATATTAGCCATTGGGTATTATGCAAGTAACATGAGCACTTTTCAAATGATCCAATCGGCTGCAGGAGACATGAGTATGCTTTAATCTAAAAGCTGCGCCTCTGGAATGAATTGGTTTGGTTTCCTAAAATAGCAGAATTAAGGAATGTCAATAACAAATGTTGTGTGTTTAAAAAAAAATGCCCACATGCTCCATTTGTGGTGAAACCCACACTGTTCAAGAAAACTAATATTGAAAGACAGACGTCACACGCAATTTAGGCCTTTCTACATGGAACAGTATGAGCCGAGGAATTGAAGGTGCTGAAGTGATGTTTGATTGCACAGCAAGCTTCTTTCCCGTGGCCTAAAGAGAAGTGGGACTGTTTGACAGAGTATGGTGAACTGATTACAAAAACATCATGTCATATTCTAAAGGGGAGTTTGTGAAAGTGTTCGTTTTTTGTTGGTTATTTGTCTGTTACAGTCTGTGACACAGGAGCAGATTGGTAATATTAATTTGGCCTCCGGGGTGTAAATAGGACCAAGGCCCACCCAGTCAGCCAGAGCTAATTCCAAATGTAAGTGCATGTGTGTGGACACTTTAGTTTCTGACTGTTTCACACAAACGCACATTCCCACAATTCGGATTCAGAGCTGGACATGATTAGGAGTGCCGACTGTCCCGTAAAATACTGAATCATCCCCCGTATTTGGACACTAAAGCCGTGTTGTGTTTTGAAACAATACGAAACGCAGCAGTTCATGTTCATTGTTCCTGCAGCTGATTTTAAACCAGTGTGTCTTAAAGGTTCAGAAACATGGTATTAACAAAAAGCAGCAATGTGAAGCTCAAGACAAAGTCAACATCAACAACTGTGGGAAACTGCTGTTCTCTCATAAGTTTATGGTCAGAAGCTTTGTTTTTAAATGTGGAACACCATGTTTGATTGGAAAAAGGCAAATGTTTGTTTGTATATGGCTGAACTGCTAACACAAATAGAGCAACATGCTAATTTCTTTACACACTGTTCAAAGTTCAGAAAAAAACATTAAAAAAAAACATTTTCAAAGCTCAGCCAGCTATCTCTCCAACATTGGACCACGTCACTTTGTTGTTTTCACATTTTCAAAGTTAGGGATATGTACAAAAGCTTGAAACTAATCAGAAAGCTTTCAAATGGTGACAAAATATCTCAAGAATTTTGTTATTATTAATTATTTTTATTATTTTTATTAGAATTATGAACATCAACATTAAAGTTTGGACCTCTGCTGGGAGGATGTCACGCCCTCGTCTTGTCATGTTTGTTTTCTTGTCCATGTGCTCTCTCAGCACATGGCTCTGTTTTGTTGTTGTTCTAGTCCCGCCTTTGTTCCGCCTCCTCGTTTGTCTCATTTGTTAACCTGCCCCCTTCGTTATCTGTCTCAGGTGAGTCTCGTCTGTATTTTGTATTTAAGTCCCCTTCCTTCACTTCCTCTTGTCGGTCATATGTTCTTGTACTTGTTCTCTGACTCGTTTCATTCCCCAAGTCAAGTCGTCGTGTTGTTGTGTGTGTTTCCCAGTCCCAGTCCGTTATTCCTTTTTTTTAATAAAGTTTATCTGTGTTTTAGCATGTGCGTCCACCTCAGTCAGTCCGCCCCGTGATCCCTGACAGAGGAACTTTAATTTTATAACTTTAATTTTTAAAACTGAATTTTATTCCAATATGCCATTGCTGAATAGCCCAATGCTCTGGGGATCTATCTGACAGTGAACCTTAGACTCATGTGAAGCTGCTCCAGAGCATCCAATTCTATTGACAACACATTTCAATGGTGCTGATGGAAGCTGTGTGTGTCCAGCTCAGTAACTGTATCCACGACCATAAAGGGTGTCTACAAACGTGTTTTGTGGAAGCGATCAAGTCAGTTCAGTGAGACACTGAATGTCCTCGTTATATTCACCCTGACAGCTTAAATATCGCACCAGAGGAACATAAGGAGATGACATTGACGTGGTAAATTCATAATGAGATTTTATCTTTGTTGACATCCAACAGACAGGACATGGGGCTGTTTAAAAACCTGGGCACAATCGTCCTCTTAGACTGAGCTTGTGAAAGCCCAGCGGTCACAGAATATGTTTACGCACCAAAACGTCACAAGGTCATCCCAATTGATGACATTCTGTGACAGTTATTGTACCCTTGAGCAAAGCTGCACCATAGAAACTCTCCTTGCATTTGACATGAGAAGTGCGCATTCGTCAACATGACGTTAATCGCCATTAAGTGCTCTTTTGTAGTGCTCCCTTGTTTCATTCTAATATCCACTCACCACAATCAAATGGAGTATTCCCGGGAATGAAGACTGAATCTGATTCTAGCTCAGTGTATGTCAGTTATCTCTCAGGATCCAGGGATGAAAGAGGATAATATAAAGAGGTGACTCTTTTGGAATCAAATTAGAGATATATTTCGTGAAGATATTGAAGAGCTTTGGTGGAACTTGAAATAATATAAAATAGTGGTTCTTATATAAATAAGTATCATGCCATTTGGAATGACGCCACATATATGGTGGACTTGTCTGCATGTATTAATCCTCCCATGTCCACCCTATATCCATCCCTTCTGGGTGAAAGTTCCATTACCCCCGTGTCTGCATGGGTTTCTTCCCACAGTCCAAAAACATGGAGGTTACGTGAATTGGCTTCTCTAATAACTGTCCTGGTTTGAGTGAATGAGCGTGTATGTGAATGAGTGTCTCTATGTGTGGGAATAAATGTGTGTGTGCCCAGATATGGATTGGTTCCATCCTGGGTGAAGCCCTAGAGCAGTCCTTCAGATGGACTGTCGTTCCTGGTCACTGTGCATGTTTAGCAGCAGCTTCTTGCCAGTGTGTGTGTGTGGACTGAATGTTGAATGGAATGGTGTTCTCTGTAGTGTTGGGTGTACTGTGTCCTTGGATATCTAGAAAGGTGCTCTATAAGTGTAATGCTAATTCATTCATCTTCTCAGGGTAAGGAACACTGCTGGGTGAATCACTGGGCACAAGGCAGGAACACACCCTGGAGAGAGCACCAGTCCATCACAGGGCTGCACATGCTCACCCAGTCACTCTCACACACATTTGCATAACCAAGCCACTCTGGCGCACGTGACATGTTCACACATTACCTCAAATTCTCATTGAAGTATAGACTGTCCATACAATCCTCTCAGTAGCCTCTTTCACACATGACCTCTAGAGAATTTTTAGAGAAACTCTGGGACATATCTGGACCTTATACTCTGGAGTGATCCTTTAACACATGCAGCGCACAGTGGGAGATTTGTCAGAAGTGCTCTTAAAGCAGGAAATATCCAGCGTACTTGAGGCTTGTATTGGCGCATGTGCCACGTGTGCAGGAGAAACTCCTGATCATTAGTGTCTCCTTTCACACATGCGCTGGCTTGGACATTAGCCCGAGTCTTTACTAGGGGGCTAGCAGGATAATGTCTGTGTAATATCTGGGACAAATGGGCCTTCAGGTAAATTCCCAAACAGTTCTGTGTTACCGTGCAGGCCCACAATCGATTCTTCTTTTTCTGTTCAGAGCACAAAATCTCCACACGGTGCTTCTGTAGACGGAAAGCATCTTGTGTCACCTCCAGGGTGAACATTCATTCATTCATTCATTCATTATCTGTAACCCTTATCCAATTCAGGGTCGCCGTGGGTCCAGAGCCTACCTGGAATCATTGGGCGCAAGGCGGGAATACAGGTTGAATTCTCAAAATGAAAACAATGATACATCTGCATCAAACCTGTAATGTTTCCTGTCTCCTGACCAAAATACAACATGAAATTGTGAGAGTATTATTTTCTAATCTGACAGTGACCAATGTGAAAAACAAAAATACTGTGTAGTCAAATCCTCACGGCAATTTTCCACAGATATATTTAAGTCACTGGGTGTAAGTCGTGCTTAAAGGAGACAAGGAGAGGAATTAATTTTGAAGATTTATTTAAACAAATATACAACAGATAAAAAAGCCAAGAGAAGAATCAAAATGTCAATATGAAACAAACACCACCAAACGACTAATTAAACAGAGAAAGTAACAAAAACAAGGACAAAAAAAAAGTTTAGGAGTGACTAAGTGTGCGTACATAGATGGAGACAGGGGACAAATAAAACTAAAGCCACCCAGGACCTAAACAAAGAAGCTAATTAAACAAGACACTCACCAAGGACCTAAGGCTGAGACAGACACAGAGAGCAAACCGAGAAACAGAGGCTGACAATAGAGACACAGGAAGGAATGAGAAACTACAAACAGAAAGAGCTAGGGAAAGAAACAAAGAAACTCATGGAGGAATTAATAACAGAAGTGCTGAGCGCAGAGACAGGATCAGAAACAGGAGAACCACAAATGAACAAAAAACACTAAGATGTTTTCACAAACTTGGAGCATTTTCCCCCTTCGGTTTGGTTTATTTACACAAAGGGATTAATCCAAACACAACCACGTGAGAATGTACTCACCTCTCATTGGCCAGACCTGACTGAGTCAGGAACAAGAATATAAATCTAAAGGAAGGAGGTCCTGTGTTCTGATCTAATGCAGGTTCCTGTTCTGTTTCTCGAATCGGCAGCTGAACTTTAACCAGTTGTCTGTTTACCTGCTCTGCTGCATCCAATTAGCATAACACACCTGGCTACTTGGGCTGTTTAGCTCAGATCTGCTGTAGTTAGTTTGGATCGAAGTCGGATCAGTTTCCCGCCAGAACAAACCACTCCAGAGTTTGTTTGATACCAGTCTGAGTGAATGAGAGAGAAATGTGAATGAGAAATAAATGAGAAATAAGGGGCCAGAGGAACCCGAGACGAAGGACATCACAAGCAAATGGGTAAGGAGAACACAAACAAACCAGGAAAATAAAACAGAATGAAGCAGATACACCCTTCCTTTCACTCAATGACTCTATGCAGGCTGCAAACCCACCATTACCCTGACTAGAATGAAGTAGTTACAGATGATGAATGAACAAATTAATCAGTGAATAATTGCCACAATTTTCTTGTAAATAAACATGTTTGATACCACTTTATAATGCTTTTGTGTTTTATATAATGCATGTTGAGTTCACCAGGTTTATTATTACCTCGTTGCTCGCCCTCTGCTCTTTCTTTTGTGATACATAGAGAGTGATAGGTGACATTTCCGTGCACAGTATTGCATCAACAATGGCTGGTTACCTTTGTTTGGGTTTTTTTTTATTGTACAGTCAACGTTGCCTCTAAATTTCAGAAGTTCAAAGGTGTAGTCATGCTCATACACGTGAAGTTCTAGGCCTGTGAAACACCAGATAATCTGTCAGGAGAGCTGTCAGGTCAGAGAACTCTGAGATCTGGCCCAGAGCCCTAGAGAAGGCTAGTCTGTATTATATCCCATAGCATCTCTCTTGGAGTCCTCCCACCCTGCTGGCTGACACACAGGTCAATATCATCCCTCTCGCCTGGGAACATCAGCCTCTTGGGGAGAAGTAAAAGAAATGTAATGTAAAATGTAATACATAATTCAAGATACTGACCAATATGTTTGCAGTCATCTCTCTTTTTTTCACAGAGATACAGATGAAACATCGTTCTGGGGACATCATTGTGATTAAAGGAAGTCAAAAGCCATGGGCTCCAATGTACACTAGTGTTTGAGGCTGAACACAGAACATGTCTAAGTATTTGTAGACACCTACGTATCTGAAAAATCTTTTCATTAGATGTTGAAGTACTGAAGTGAGGATCTGATTACATTCAGCTATGAGAGCTAAGTGAAGTCAGATACTGATGTTGCATGTTTAGTTCTGGATCACAGCCACTAAATAGGACAGCAGTTTATTCCATAGTGTCCCAGTCACTGCACTTAGGCATTGGGATTGACACAGAATAAAGGGACAGTGTCCCCTATCGGTCCCACAAACACTGCATCCAGCAGCCACCAATGTTTCTTTAGGAGGTCTCTCACCCCAATACTGAAGCTGCTGAACTAGAATTGTTGACTGGTATTCCTACCATGCTAACATAACTGGCACTCAATTGGGTGCTACCAAACACCTTAAGAACCTGGATCTCAAATGACGAATTAAAAACCCACATGAGATGATGTTATATTTGCTTGGCTGTGTTGTATCTCCAGGCAAGCGATGGGCATTTCTCTTTAGAGATTCATCAATACCATCTGAGCTGTGGTCATATAGATCGAGGGGCCTTTGACACATTTTGCAGATAAGCAAGTCATTTACATTGCATGGCTGCCTTGATACAGACTGAGACAGCTACCCGTAGCTTTAAATCATTAGAGAAGAGTGAACAGTGAGGAGGGGGGGGGGGGGGGCTGAATCTGATACAGCTGCCCCCTTGATAACTATGCATCACAACAGCTATCCCACAAAGCCTCTGTCTCACATTCTGACACTAAGAACCACTGCGGCGAAATGATAAAAATGACACCAAGGGAACAAACAATGCAAGTAAACAATGAGAATTCTCAGTGTTTCTTAAATTAAACCGTAGACAGCCGATGGCAGATATGCCACCCCACTATGCTAATGTTATACCTGCTGTATTTATGAGTTCTACCCTTTTGCATTTTGAAGCTACTGCTTCCACCATCACAATTGAGCCTTAGAAATATGCATTTTTAAATATAAAAATATCTGTATGTCCATATATAATGCTATTCAGCACATTATTTGAATCAGGTGTGTTCAGAGAAGGGAAAGCTGTTAATGTGCAGGGCAGAGTGGGGGGTATTAATTGACAGGATCAGGTCCCATAATTTAAACCCGGGGCTGATTGCACAAAACACCTTCAGTTAAGATTTTCCTTAAAGTCCAAGTTAAGGTTTCTTTAAAAAATTGGTTCCACAAAACACTCTAACTCTTTTCCTTAAGGTTTCCTTAAAATGTTCACTTGTGTATTTAATGTTTTTTCCTTATGTTTGTCTCATCCCTTGAGAAACCCCTTAAACCTTAGCAACCAAACTAAGGAAAACAACTGAAGGTACCTCTGACACTGTCTTAACCACAACATGGCCGAGTATATGCTGATAAATGAAGGTATCCCAAGTAGAGTGTTCCGTGCCCAGGGGAAACCCACTGGATACACTTAATGCTGAGCTGTTGATTTTAAACTATTGATTTGATCAGCAGTCAATCCATGGTTTGTTTAATCGTCTTGAATTGGATCACGCTACTTTCCACAGCTGTGCTCTTCCTGCTGCGAAGCAGTTAATGATTGCAATCCGATTTTAAGCTACAGGATCCTTCCAGTCAGTAATTTGCGAGGTATTTCATGTCCACAGGGTAACAGTGTGCTGCATCATTCACCGAGTTTCAAATGCCCTCCCATCTGCTTTCACTGTATTCCTCCAGAAGTATTATATTTTTCTCCCCTGACCAATTTGGTTTTCTTTTTTCCTCTCCTTCCATTTTTTCTGAAAAGTTTGTGAGCTGGTACAATAGAGGCGATAACAGGTAGCACCGTGAGTGCATGCAAACAATGGTTTCCATGGAAACTATAGAATTTTACTCCCTTAAAAAATCTGTGAGTGCAGTAAATCCCTTAACACATTTCCTTATGTAAAAAAAAAATCTTTTAAGGGATACTGAGCAGCACCTTTATGCAAATCCCTCAGCTAAGGAGAAATTAAGTCTTAAGTGTCATACTAAAAGGAGAAAGGTGTTTTGTGCAACCGGCCCCTGGCCCTCAAACCTTGTATGCTGTCAAAGTCTGCTTTGTAGCCATTTCTCTTTGTTTTAAGACCTGCCAGGAATCAGTGCAGCTTGCAGGGTGACTCCTCATACTGCAGCAGCTTTTTAATGAACAAAGCTTGTTGGTAAAACCTGATTCTCAAAAGGTCCTTTAAAATAGAGAATATTAAAGACATGTAAGTCATTTTTTCAATTCTTCAAGTGACAGCTGCTCAGCTCTGGAGATTTGAGGAAAATCATTGTGCCCAAACTCATGAGAACATGAGCAAGTTCATCTTCACTTCTGCACGAACAGACAACAACATCATAATAGACTCTTTAAAAATAAAAGTTCCTAAATGATTCTGAGCTTGAACAGACTTCACAAGGGACTTGCGTTCACTCTGGGCCCAGCTGGTCAGAAGACGCAAAATAAAAAGCCTACACACTTTGAAATATAATAGAGTTTCTCTGATACTCTAAAGTAAACCTGGCAGGAAATTAATTTGGATTAATAAAACATATTTGCAGCACCTTGAAGCTGTGTTCATCTTCCCTGTCCTTGTATTGAAGGACATTTCATCTGGAAATGCGTAGTCACACTTTTATTCAGGGCTTTATTCAGAAGTGCCATCAGTAAGCAGCCTGTTTGCCAGAGGATCAAACACATGGACATTCTCTGATTCATGAATATATGACACCAGACCAGAATCAGACAGAAACTGTATTATATTAACACAGGCTCCCATTTGTCCTCATCCAAGAATGAAATTTAGTTTGAACAGGACCCATGTACGGGGATCTGGGATTATGTAGCCACACAAATAAATGGCAAAAGCCATAAAGCAAACTCTGGCTGCTGCCTTTGCGAGCGCAGTATTGCGAAAGCCATGTCTACAACACAGGACTCAAGGTAAATCTCATGTGGATTTTAAATAAATATCAAATGAATTATTGTCAGGAATCGCAGAGTGGACAGAGCGAGGCGGACGGACTTGCTAACACAAAAACATTTATTTAAACAAAAGATAACAAAACAGAGAGACTTCAACAGAAAGTCTACACACAGGGAGCTAACAGACAGACAAAGGGAGCTAAGCAGATGACTTAAATACAGAGAGCTGGACAGACAAAACCTAAACACACAGAGCTAAAGAAAATGGTACAAACAGACTAGAGAGCCAAACAATAAGATAACAGAGAAAACAGAGACAGAGGAAACTAAACGAGGAACAACAACAGGAAACGATGATGGAGAAACAGAATAAGGAACAGCTGAGACAGACTAGACTTGGAAACAAAACGACAGAGACAGACAGACAGACTGGACTGAGCAACATGACATGGCAACAATGGAAGTGAAACAACAACATGAAACAAGAAACAGCAGAGACAGACAGACTAATCCTACACATGGAGAGCCAAAGAAAACAGGACAAACAGACTAGAAGGCTAAACAACATGACCTGGGAAATGAAATGAATGACCAACAAATATACAGAGACAAAGGGACTTATATACACACAAGGACATCTGAGACTGATAACGAGAGTGCAGGACTACAAATGAGACACAGACGAGGAGGAGGAACAAAGGCGGAACATAGGTGGAGACATGGACAATTACAAACAGAGCTATGTGCTAAGAGAGCACATGGCAGGGAAACAGACACGACAGGACAAGGGCGTGACAATTACCTTAGAATAGATTTCTCTCAAACTTGGTTCTAAAAGTCCTTTTTGATTTAAATATTATTGTATAAGCTTAGTTAAAATGCTAATTTTTATTTATAATGCTTATCTTTGTTCTTTTTACAATTGCATTCAATGATATGCATTACCACTCAACTTTACAATAAAAAAAAAAATTGTTTCTCATCGTTGTTCACCATGGCACTTGGTATGGTCACGCCACCCACAATCCCTCATGCATTTTTCCACTGCCACCCATTGAAAATGAATAGGCACGAAATTTTGGATGACAAATTTCCATGCAGTGGACACGTACAGTAACTGTTAACAATCCATGTTTATAAATCTGTATAAAGCTTTTAATAATACTGTTAATAAAGCTTTGCCTTTTTGTAAACCCACATTTTGCAACAGATACCTTAAAACATATTTAACAGTCACTGAGGCATTATTTTGTAGGATCCTAGAAACTGTTCAAGGGGCAACTTGTCTTGCAATGTCCTTTTATAACCAACATATGATCAGATAACATTCAGAATTCTAATCAACTGAAATTTCTTCAAAGGAAACATAGGTAAATGTCTGCAACATTTATCATCTTGTGGATACCTTTATACTGCTGTTCAAAAAAGAAAATTAGCAAACATTAAAATGACGTTGACTGACAGATGGCTTAGGATGGACGTCCCAAATGTTGTCTAAGAGGCTGCATTTGTTACTCTGAAAACATACTTCATAAATATCCTCATCTTGATTAAGCTTCCATTCTCTGATATATAAAGGAAGCGTTCCATTGCCACGAATATGCCCCATACCATGTGCTCCATCCCTGATTCCCCTGGAGAAGGGAAATCCAGGAGATGAAGATTTGTGGTTAGATCACACACTGGGCAACAAGCTTACAATTTAGATGGTAGCTGGAGAAATAGATATCTAAATAAATGAGGCAGATAGAATGTGCACTTTTTGCAGATTTATGTAAAAGCCATTACATAGTGGTACTTCACACATTTCATGGTGTATTTGCAGTGCTCAGGCTGTTACCGGAAAGTGCTGATTGAATTTTAGTTTTTACAGTAGGCCTCACAGGCCAGGCACATTAGGGCATCTGTTTCCCATCACTGTATGAGGCTGATTTTATATTTTTACCTCCTGCATTTCATGCAAATCCGATAATAAGGACTCCATGATGCATTGCATTTAATCGTCTGCAGAGAGCCGTATCAAGGCTCTGTCTGGCTGATGTATATGAACAGGTTTCTGTGAACAGATATAGTGATGCTAATGGTGCTCATGGCATTACCGTGAGTCTCTGCTCTCCAGCGTATCCTGCAGTGGCAGTCCCAAATTACTCCTGCTTTAATGCCTGTCCTTCACAAATTGAGTCTTCAGCACATTTTCTAATTCACTCTGGCAAAAAACCTGATGATTCTCTCTCAGCCCATTCAGACGAATGCAGTCTTATTTGCACGACATTTTTCTGACAATGTCACAAAGCAGCTTCACAGACCTCCAGAACCACATTTTTCATAGCGTGTTTACCTGCAGTTCCTATTTCAAATTCATGCATGTCTCCTTTTGAAGCACTCTTACATCTTTTAAACACTAAAAAGCTCTTTGGTAGTGAGCAAATGTCTGAAATGAATGGTGAAACATTACCTCCATCTCCATTTTTATTAGGATTTAGAAAATGTCATCTCTCAAACGGAAATGCGTGACTAAACACTCGTAGGAAAAAGACCCTTGTAGTACATTATATGTTCGAACTGATAACTCTTATGACAATTTAAATTCAGCAAGACATGGATTGGGTGTTCTGTTCAGTTAAGCTTGAGGTTGTGATGCTCAATGCCAAATGTCAGCTAGTGGTATGCAAAGCCCCCAACCACTGGGCTGTGCATCAGCAGACATGTGGCCTCATCCAACACATCTGGGGTGAGTTGGAGTGGCGTTTGTCACTCAGCATCAATACTAGACTAATGCCCTGAACACCATCTAACATACAGAGGAATGACATTCAGAAACATCCATCCATCCATCCATTATCTGTAACCGCTTATCCAATTTTAGGGTCGCGGGGGGTCCAGAGCCTACCTGGAATCATCGGGCGCAAGGCGGGAATACACCCTGGAGGGGACGCCAGTCCTTCACAGGGCAACACAGACACACACACATTCACTCACACCTACGGACACTTTCGAGTCGCCAATCCACCTGCAACGTGTGTTTTTGGACTGTGGGAGGAAACCGGAGCACCCGGAGGAAACCCACGCGGACACGGGGAGAACACACCAACTCCTCACAGACAGTCACCCGGAGCTGGAATCGAACCCACAACCTCCAGGTCCCTGGAGCTGTGTGACTGCGACACTACCTGCTGCGCCACCGTGCCACATTCAGAAACATTCAAAGTAGATATATACAGAATACATATACCAAACAATTTTTTTAGGAAATGAGGCTGTTTTTGTTTTTTTAAACCTAAAGCCTGCTAAGTTATCAAGCTGCAGCTTCTACCCACAGTCCAACACACGGAAGTCAATAAAGAAAAGCAGCAAGATGCTGGAGACAGATATCAGAGCTCAGGATGTGATGTATGAGGTGATGGATGAGTCCCAAACTTTCAATTTCACAGGAGCCAGCTGTGACTCCCTTGATTACATCCCAGAGTGGAAGCTGCTTCAGGTTGTTCGTCTTTGTCCTAGCAAGATTTGATGACAGCTCTCTGACTAAACCAACTGAATACACTGTTTCCAACCCTCCCAACACAATCAGGGTTTCACAGGTAGTTTCTCTTCTCAGGTTTGAGGGCTTGATTTCTAGAAGAAACCCTAAATGTATTTGGAACAACTGTGATCAGAAAGATGGATAAAATATGGTGCTCTACACTTGATGCAGTTCAGTGTTAAGAAGGGTCCTGCTCCTGTGTCTGGTTGTGTCTTGTTTAGGTACTTTATACTGTACTGAGTATCAGTTTGTTACTTTTCCATGTTTGGTACGTTTATATTAGCCATGTGTTTTTCTTGAGTTCTTGTAATCCTTTGGCCTTGTGGAACGTTTCCTTCTGATTAGTCACAACACTGTTATTCACGTCAGGTGTGTTCTTTTTCTTTGTTTTTTGGCAGACATTACTTATTCAAATAGTATTTTTTAAATTCTTGTCTCTAGTCAAATTGGATTTTAGGTTTGTTTGTGTCAAACTGTTTGTGTTTGCTCGTCTTTGTCCAATAAATCCACCTCTTTGTGTATTCAACCTCTGTGGTCTTATGCCTCCACACACATTCCTTAACTCTCAATGCTGGTAAGACAAATAGTTAAAATATATTTTTCCTCACATATTTTATATTTGCAAACTGAAAACTGTGAGATATTTATTCATCCTTTGAAATTATGAAGTTCCACATGTCTTTAAGCGTCCACTAATGCAGTTTCCTTATACATCTGTACAGCTCAACATGCTCAAAGTAGGACACCCTCAAATTCTCAAAACTCTCAAAAGACAAAACTTGGTCTTCAGTACACGGATGCATTATGAACCCCTGAGGACTGAACTCCCAGTGATAGGGTCAGCACACAGAGAGCTGTTCCACTGGAGAGCCCCTGAGGCGACAAATTTGGAAAAGACAGTTTTCTGTGAGGGCACTGAGGAAAGCTAGTGACAACACATGATGCAATCTGACCAGACTTCATTCCAATAAAAGAATAACACTAACCACTTGGGCTCCAGAAAAACAGCTGCAATACCTGGATGCACTGTGAGAAACATATTTTAAGATTCTAGGTTTAGTGATTTTGAAGTCAACTGCATTTGTGGAAATGTATCCTTTTTTAAGCCTTTAAACTTAAATATTAAAAAACAAATTAATTTATTTAAACATCATAACTGATATTTGAATGTCTAAGTTTGATAAAAAAGAGCATGGCAGCTAGCAGGGAATATGTCAATCCATGACATTCCTGCTCATCATAAATCCAGTGTGGGTGGGTTTGGTGATGCTCATTTACTTGACGCATTCCCACTGGGGTGAGGAAGTTATTTTAGCAATAATTATACTAACTGTAAAAAGTATAATATTAATAATCATAATCAGAATAAACCCCTGTGGTTTCTTGATATGAAGAAAACAAAAAACACATTAAATTAATTTTGGCTCAGATCTACTGATATGAAAAGATTCATTTAAAAAAATAATACAAATCTGAAGTGCACTTTAAAATGTTTTTACAGAGATGACAATGGCATTAAACGCTTTATTACGAACTCTGACACAGGGCCAACAATGGCACTGTTAGTCTAAGAAAATCTTTTTAATGTGTTGTTTAAAATACTCTGCTGCTAATTATTTATGCATTACTCCACAACAGTTTCCATGGTGAAAACAAATGCACAACAGCCAGCATGCATTTAATATAGGGAATAGCCAGAGGCTTTAAGAAAACGTGTGCATCTGTAAGAATTTACTTAATCTAAATATATGTCTCACAAGTTAATCTGGTCTGCTCAGTGAGTGTGATCCTAGCTTCCCCTGAAAAAATGGAATAAGGTTTTTTTATTTTTATAAATTGGGACAAAGACATTTTTACAACTGGGTCATATCACCTTTTATTTTATCAGTTGAAGATACCAGTTGTCAGAGTTTTGAAAGTAGAACTATTGCCCATTCTTGAGGTATACAAGACAACAAGCTGCTCAAAAGTCTGTGGTGCTGTTCTCTGAGACACCTCTGCATGATGTGCCATAATTCTTCAACAGTAGAAAGATCTGGGCTGCAGAGAGAGCAGTCAAGCACGTGCACTCTATGACTACTAAACCACATTTTTACCTCATGCAGTTACATCAATACTAGCCTCTGCATCAAATGATACCTTCACATATCCCCAGATCTCCTGTCGTGGGCACAGATGCACCCCTATGACAGACATTTTTTGGCAACAGTTTGGATGCTGTGGATGTTGTTTTCTATTTTTAGCAAGTAGAATCCATTTTCAAAATAACAAAAAAAGCTTTAACACGGTCTTGTCTGACCACAGAATATATTTCCACTGTCTTTCAGTCAGACTTCAAGCCCAGAGAATTTGTCAGCTTTTCTGTGAAAAATGAATATGACCTCCTCATTGCACAAAACTGTTTCATGTTGCGTTTCTTATTGCAGCGGCAGACTATGTTCAGTGACAATTTTCTCCAACACCACCCCCCACAGGATCAGTGGTCCTGCACATTTGGCTGCGGTGCCTTTAGGCACTGAGATTTCCCCTGAATCCCCAAAACTTTCATGTCATTATTAAGTTGAAAGTAAAAGCCCTAAAATGTTTGTAATTTTGCACTGATGATTTTTTTCAGCTTATCCAACTGTTTTAAAATTCTCTCATGAAGTTGATAAAGTGATGAAAAGCCTTTGGTTAAGGCTTCTTTTATAGCTTTTATATTCTTCTCTTTATAGCATAATGCTTCAGAATAGTGTAACACAAATGTTCTGATTTTTGACATTCATTTATACTGACTTGAAATTTTAACAATGTTTTTTTTTCAAAAATTATTAAAAGTAAATAAATACTTTATATTCTCTAAATGCAGTTCAGTTCATCACATACTGATCTTTCCTCTTGTTAATAAATGCTGCTATGGTGGTCTTTCTGAAGAGAACACATCCTCAGTATCCCATGGTGTTAGTTTGACACTGATTTTAATATGATTTGTTTTTTCTTTTGGAAATCATAGTAATCACAGTAATTTCTTTTGGAATTTACAGTAATCCCAGTATGCACTGAGCTAATTGTGGGTTTTTGGCAAACTCTCCCCTCACTCCAAAGCATTAATTTACAAGCATCTAAAAAAAAAACAATGGTTTTGGGAGTTGTAATGCACTGATATTATGAAACACTGGCGCTGGTTGTACAACAGTGTATTTGACCCAATCAGTGAAACAGTCTTAGCATTTATCACAAATTTAGTGTGTGATAAATGCTTTCTGGACTCATGTAGTGGCAGATGCACCTGTTTTGGTCTGCAATACAAGTCAAAAAAAAAAATAATTAAAAATACAATGAAACCTTAACTTCCACTTAAAAATGTTCTGAGCTATGAGCTGTCGTTCAGTTGATTTTTGTTTTAAGATGTGAGCTGAGAGTTACGAGTGAGCGAGCTTATGCCACCTGTCATCTCTGTCGTATCGCTGTTTTTTTTTTTTTTGTAGTATAGTAGCGTTATGTGTGTAGAGATTAATAGAACCAGTTTATTTCTTTACATCCTCATTTATACATTACTTGTTATTTATAAATGACATTTTTCTCATTTAAAAACAAAAAAGTGGTGTGGTTCTTGGGGCAGGAACAGGTCAATAACATTTCAATTCATTTTAATGGAGAAATTAAATTTTATATACGAACAATTGAGCTACAAGCTTTTACTGTACATGTAATTGTAGTGTAAATTTTAAAAATACATGTCCAAAAATGTAATAGGAAACCCCCAATTATTTTTGTTTACAGCTAAATTACGTTGTAACTAATGAAAATGACATCTTATATTCAACTGAGCATGCACAGTATGAATAATCCTTACATAACAGCATGAAATGAAACAAAACACTGGAGTAGCTGCAGTGTTGTGACTGAAAACTAATCAAACGTCATGACTGAATGCAATCAAATCCTCAAAGTAATGTTTTAATGCATCGAGTGTCTACCTAGAACAGCAGAGTTTGTTAATGCTCCAAAGGGGGACACCTTTTAACAGTCTTCATATCAACAGCAATGTTAGATGAGCAGCTCTTGACCACATATTGTGAGCATCCTATTGGAGCATCACTGCTGAGTGTTGGGCAGCTTCAGACTTTGACGCTGACCAAAGGAGAAGAACGTCAACAGGATGCAGTGACTAATTTCATGTTGATTACTAGTGTTTGTGTTGGTCACTGTGGCATTTAAACCCTGTGATGCCTCACAGCCACCTGGCAAGGAAGTTGAGCACGTGGTGTTATATCTGCCCTCAGTGTGAATGCTATGTGGCTGCTTGTGCTCTCCTTTTCCTTCTCCTCTTATCTCCAGCCTCAGTGTCTTACATTTTGTTCTAGTTCTCCACACATAATTTCTACAGTTTCTCTGTGTTCTGGGCCAGTGCAGAGTTCAAAGAATGGTTTACTAAAATGTGGGTTTAAATCTCACATATTCAAGTACCATTCTGCATTCTGTGCAAAATGCCCATCACCAGCCATGTACCAGTCTTCCAACTTTAATTTGGCTGAAATAAACCAAACTAAATTCACTGCTGTGTTTTTGGGCATGTCACTTTACAGATAAAGGATTTTCACCTCATTGGACTGTCAATTCTGAATTTTTTCCGTCTCATAAGTGTTGCTTGCATAAATGACACTTTCCATCCAACAAAGAACTGGTTTGGTTCCTGTTTGCAAACCTAATTTGGAACTGCTTGCCTTGTATCCTGCAACAAACCATTTCATGAACCAGAAAATGTATTCCCGCCTGGAAAAGGTCCTTGAGCATTAATTGTAACTGTCTCTGTGAACATACTGAGAAAGAATTTCCAGAAAGAGCTCAGTGCCTCAGTACAACATAATCTCACAGTGGAACTGGACAGGGTGTGATCTGAATAAATAAAAGGTAATAGAACAGGAATGTGCTCCATTTGTGTGTTTTCTGGGGTTGTGTTCAGTGCGATGCGATTCGCCTTGGCTGCTTTTCTCTGTTGTTCCAATCTCGGTAAGACAGCTCAGAACTTGCCAACATGTACATACGTGTATCATATTAGCATTCTCTGAACCTGCTGTAAACTGTTTAAACCATGACTCAGTCCTGATTCTATTCCTATATCTGAAGCTTTGATGCTATATTCAGCTGCAGTGATGCTGGAACTGAGCAACCCTGCAATACCCCAATAACCCCACCTCCCACTGCTGGTTTCCCATCAAAATTGGTGGAAACATGAAACAGTTCACTAAAGTTCTTTTGGTGGAAAAGGGCTATTTGTGTCTAGGTTTTAGATTTCAGTTCTCTCTCGTTCTTTCTCTCTCGCTCGCTCTCTCTCTCTCTCAAACACTCACACAAACAATGTCATGTCTGATTTATCCATCTCTATAACCATCTCTTTGATTTCTCTCTCTCAGACAGCGTGGTTAGTCCCAATGGCCAGTATGTCCTTCACTGTTGTTATATAATTTTATCAGCTTCTTCTTTCAGTTCCTTTGCTTTTCTGATTTCCCTAGTTCTTGTAACAATTACAATCCATTAGCTTATTTAAGCAAGCACTTGATCTTCCAGAAGATGGAAAAAGTGCTAGATGTGAGGCTGCTGCTAAATAGTGCTGCATTAAGTGTGAATTGTTACACTCATTAGGATGGAGGAGTTTGAAAGTGAAAGTGAAAAGGCAAATCAAAAGGCAAGGGATTGAGGATTTGAAATTCTGTTCAGGTGTTTAATGACATTGATGAGGACATTAATTATCAGAGGTTTTATTTGATGGGATAGTCTGTCTATTTAAAAAGATTCTTCAGCCTTTTTGAAGACCTCACAGGAGGCAAAAGACCTTAAAATTAAAGAACCCAGCCACCGGCTCTAAACTCTCTGATGTTGAGCTTGAAATTGCTCCCTGCTCAGCCACTTCCACCACATGGGGGAACCTGGGGGTGGGGGGTGGGCCGCTGTCATTAAAGGAATTCAAGCAAAGCTCAATGAATGGTGGATATTTTTATACTGTTCCAGGGAGAGAGTAACAACTGTCTGCTCCTCACGCTCACCACAATTTTAGCTCTGAGGGTCTCAGTCCCCCCATCCGAGGAAAACAAGCGATGGCTTTGCAAAACGAAGAAAACTGAATGTCACAATAGAGAGCTCCGTTCACCATGACATTTCTCTAATGAGCGAGACACACAGACGGAAGCCAAGCGGAGTCTAGCTCCGGCTCTTGGCTTTGTACATTCATGACGTTTGTCTAAAATAAAAAAAAAAGGCTCTGGGCTTTTATTTTATTTCCTGTCATTCAGAGATACTTTTTATTCACAGAGAACATCTGGTATGTCTGGTGCAATCTATTTTGCCGAGAATACTTGGAAACACGACATCAGGTCAAGAACAAGATCACACAGAGGTCAGTGTGGGCTGAGATGGAGACTGTTAAATGGAGGAGCACAGCTCTATGGGTTCAGCTAATAACACAATATGATTTAGATTGTGTTGAATGCTTAGCACACTTTGGAAAATCCCCTTTGACACTGAGACATGGTGGTCTTAAAAAGAAGGACTTTTTTCTAAGATCAAAGCCATCTTCGGTTAAGGTTCTTTGAGGGATATCAGCAAAGCAAAGAGATCTGTATTGTTTAGGATCAGCTCTGACACTAAAAAATGTCTAAAAATGACAGCAATGTGGCCATGAGAGATAAACCTAAGCATTGTAATAATGGCAATAACTTGAAGGCCCAACACAGTAGGTGGCACTGCCAGTTCCTCTTAGTTCTAGCCTGGCTGATGTGCCGCTTGCACACTGGCCACAAATTATACATTCTTCAATTATTTTCTGCAAAGAACAGCAGGATTGATCTACAATGAATCCTGAAGCCCACTGTGATTAATTACGCATAACTCAGGGGAACAAGGCATTGGAACGCACAGTGCTTCAGAAGAAGACAGGCAATAGCACTGTCTGGCAGGGGGTGAATTTCGAGTCTGTCTCATAATGGTTCAAAAAGCAGGGGTCTCGTAGTGCACTCTCAGTGCAGCATGAAGTCCATCAGAGCCAAGCTCAAGACACTGCTGGGACCAGGATTCACAAACAGGCCCACTCCTGATGAAACACTACTGAAAACAGCACGGAGAAACAGATTAGCCTTTAAAGAGTACGCTTGATCATCCATGGACCTCAGATATCTGGTTTGGGATGAAATATCTGATATTAGTCTGTGAAGATCATATTTAATTATTGGATTGTGAATTCTGAGGATTAAAAGAAGGCAAAAGCAGAAACAGGATTGTCCTAAAAATCATGGTCATGGAACCCCAGGGACAGCGAGGAGTGTGGTGTGCTCTCTCCTCCCACACACACACACACACCTGAACCAGTAACCTTCTTGTACCAAGCCCAGTCCTCTAACCATTAGGCCACGGTTGCCCATAAATGTTGGTAGGTGAATCTTTGTAACGTTGGTAGCTGTGAGTGACTGGGGATCTTTGTAATGTCCAATGATGGACAGGTCCTCCATCTAAGGTGTGGTCCTGCCTCCATGTAGTCTCCAGACCCACAGTGACCCTAAACTAGATGAAGCATTCACAGCATAAGACAGAAAGGTGAGGTCAGTGTGAGTAGCAAATAGACTCCACAGACACCCACAGTTTTGGTTTTTCTTCATCATTCAAGCACAGCAGGTGTCTTTTACACTGAATTACATTTTCAATGTGAATAATTCTTATAACTTAACTTTATATGAACAGACCCTGGCTGGTAAAGTTACCAATAAGTATTTAAGCACTTGCAGTTCTTCTAGAACTCACAAATGACTTACTGAAACTTTTGCTCTAAGGGAGGTGACACTTCCAAGTTTCCTGCATATCTCAGCTTCCTAGTAATCACAGATCACATTTACACCCGCTCACTTCATGTGCCTTCAGAGTCCGGATTTTATCCAAAAAAACACTGATTCATATTCATCTTATTCAGAACTATGTGGACTGCAAGAGACTGCTCAGTGCAGGCAATTGCTCCAGACCAGCAGGTCCCATTGCATAGGGATTATGAATATTCTGCTTACTTGATACTAAAAACCTTGTAGGAATTCAAAGAGAGTAGTATGTTGATTTTGAACGCATAACTCACATGTAATCTATGATGAGTGATATTCTTCTGAGAAAATGTTATAAAATGGGGTTCCTGATGGGTGCAACCATCTCCATTTTTACCTTATTATTGAGAGAATGTATGGTCAGAAGTCCAAGAGTTCTTGTACAATATATCTCAGTAAAATTGCTCATTCCACAAATAATATGTCTTGCTCGATGTATTTGGGTACTGAATGGGAAACACAAATAAAACGGCAGTAATGTTTCACTCTAAGTCACTCATTGTCAAAATGCATAACTGCCCATCAGCACACACTGGGGAAATCAGGATTGATCAGCAGAGCTTAACGGTCTTAGCCACAACATCAGAGATCTTGCAGGAAATAGAGTCCCTCTCTGCCCAGAGGTCATTACCTCCTGAGAGGATTTACTGGTCAATATTGAGGCAAAGCTCAGTTACATGCTTTTACTTCTGTTTCTGTGGATATCAAACTAGGTTTATCTAGGACCATCTTAACCAGTCTGAAGGCTTTGCTTATATGGGCAGTGGTGGGCAAAAATACAGTTCTGCAGTTATGTAATGGAAAACCAGCCAACAGGGGAAGAAAATTAAGAAAAATACACAGAACGGGCCACTCATTCTCTCTAGAGCTTCTGTTCTGTTCATTTTCACACATTTCCAAAGTTGAGTCTTGGAAGTTGGTTCTGATTCATGCAACTTAATTATAGAAATCTAATAGATTGGTAAGAGGAAAAGTATCTAAATCTCATATTCATAGCAGTTTGAAAGATTTGGCAGCGATTTGGCAGCACCGCTTCCTTAGGTTTAGGACATAAAAATAACTCGCTATGGGAATCCTTCCATTTGAGACCTTCACTGGATCACTGCAGTTTTAAAGGGGAAATGTTCAGCTGTGGCATTCACCATTTCAGCCTTGGGGCATGTTCTCCCCTATAAACACAACCACAGTCATGTGAACAAGGTAAGCAATTTGATTTTCACTTGAGGCAGCCTTCATTAATATCAGTTTGTATTGTTGTCATTTTTTTCGTTAATGTTAAGGATTTGACCAGCATTAAGAACATTACTGGGCAGTCATTCATTGTTGCACACACCATCTGTGTTACAGTTTTAATCCTGTTCTTCTTAAAAATTCTCTGTCTAATGGGTCTGAACCTGTAACATTGGCCTGGTCTGGATTCACTCACTGTAGTTCAGCTCTGTAAATTCACGATCCCTTGCAGCTCCAGCTAGTTCACAGAATCATTAACACTCATTCTCACTTCTCACCAATTTGGATTGGATACTTAAATTAGTTGATTTGTTATGTTAGAAAATGTAGGAATTTTTGCCCTGAGAAAATCAAATTAACCCTGAATGTCTTACCAGTGATTCAGCATGTTGGATCCCACATCAAATTATATGTCAATTTCTAAGAAATCTGCTTTAATGTCTCCCTGAATTGCACCAGTCTTACAGGTTGCTTCACATGATTGCTACACTCCCTTTGGGATCAATAAAGTATATATCTATCTATCTATGATCCAAACCATGGGTGTTTATAGCCCGTTTTTTAGGAGTGCTGAAGCACCCTTAATATGAATCCAAGCACCCCTAAAAATATGAGAGGATAAGTATTTGTTTAATGTAAGTTTCTCTCTTCTCTCTCATAAACTGAAAAAAGTGTTATATAAGATCCATGGAACCTATGGAAAACAAAATATTTTAACAAGGAAAATACAGCAAAATACAGAAATGTAGTTTCACAGGATACTATTAATGATCGTGTGGATGTATTTAATAAATAATTCTGCTCACTTCACTGACTGCTTCTTTCACAAGTCACTCATGGCGTGCAGATTGTGAGTCTGTCTGTCTACATATTAAAAAATTATATCCCAAAACAATGTTTCTCTAAATATTCTGACTACATTCTCAGAATTATAGGGCCCTTTATTCCAAGATTTTTCTCAGAATTCTGACTTTATTTTCAGAATCTTATATATTATTTTTCAATGTTGTGGCCCTAAAACTCCATTAAAGTAGAATAAACAGCTGTCTATATGTTGAAATGACCTATCTAGGCAATGATTTTTGTTTTCATTATTTATATTAAACAAGAAAATAGAAAATGTACCTGCTAAAAATACAATGTGTGATTAACATCTAATCTAAATTCAGGAGTTCTTTGCATTTATGAAATCATGTACTTTAAATTTAATATGCCTAAATGATAACAAGCAGACACCAAAGAAACACATTTACTGTAATATATTTAATTGTTTTTACAGTTGATCCTGGCTCCATCCAAATAGATTCACTCTATATTCATAAATTCCAACATTTTCTAAATAGAGTGATTAATAGACCACAAACATTTTTTTGGACTCACTTTTGGTCCTTTCAAAATATAAACTGCTTTCAATAATACATATTTATATTACACAGTCAAACCCATTTAATGTGACAGGCCGTATAAATAATCTTTTTGTGGTGAGAAAACACATGCACATCCACTTTTATGTAGCCATCTTCCTACAAGTCATCTAAAAATATATTAGAGGTTTACACAGTAAAACTGAAACAGCGAAACCGAAGGTTTTCTCTAATACGTACTCTTCTTGATCTTTGAAGGGGTGTCTAAAAATTATTTGAAAACTTTTGGTTCTTTGTACAAAGGTCAATGAGTGCTTGTCACTTGTGCTGCAAATTGTCAAAGACAAGGCATCAGTGGTTAATATGTTCTGCAAGTAGCCTATTTATTCATATCATGTTGGCTACCCAGCAAATTCACCAGTATTAAATAAACACTATTAGTGTTAAGACTGAGAGTGTTAAATTATTAAACTGACAGTGTTAGTTTAACACTAATAGTGTTGATTTAACACTGGTGAGTTTACTGTGTAGGATGTTCTGTTAGTCTGTATTGCAGTTCCTGCATTGTAGTAGGTTCTCTATAAACAATAGAAGCCTTGCTTGACAGTTTGTGAAAGCTTGTGAATATACCTGCATTACAGATTTGGCTTTCTTGTTACATTGTTTTCCTTGCTTTTCTTAATTTTGGGGTGGTTTTAGTAAAACTTGCTGTTAGTAAAACTTAGTGTAAAAGCGGTCTCTCTTGTACAGCCGTTAATGTGGGTTCTTTGTCCTAACCTGATTCAATAGTAGGTCGGTTCCGCTGGTGCAGGGTAGCGTGGTTTGGACAGGGAGGCAAGAATTGAAATAGACTCAGACATGAAGTTCACTTTTTAATGTAAAACATACTGTTACTCTGGCTACTAGTTAACTGCGAGCTAAAGCATACATCCGAACACCCTCTCTCCTCGCTTCTCTCTCTCCTCCCCTTTACGTCATCTCCCGTCATATTTTCCAACCCATTTTGCATCATAGCAAACCATTTACAGTGCATTTGTAAATCTAACAATTTCTGCTTATTGCTGTTACATATACTCTCCCACCCAGCAAGAAATGTCCTCATTTCTGTAGCTAGAATAACAAACATATATTCAATTTGCAAAACAACCGAGAAAGGAAACAACAACCAAACCAAAAACTCAGTTGATTATACCCAACAGAACTTGCTGAGAATAACAATGCATCCAATGAAAAGAGAACCAATATTTAGTCCATTCAGTACAGATGAAAGTCTCTGAGGTGTGCTGGCCTCCGATGCTGACGCCGTGAATGACTTATGGAGCCAGTGGTCCGCCTAGGTGAAGCAGGACGTAGGCCCGCAGGGGCACTGAGTTGACCCTGTGGGGCAAAGTGAGGTGCTGCCTGCGGAGTATGTGGCAATGGGTCAGGAGGATGGGAATGTGAGGTGTGGTGGGGCGTTTGGAATGTAGAGGGTGAGGTAGGATGGGGGAGGTCTGACTGAGGAGGTACCGGCGAGGGGGGCCACAAAGGACAGATTAAAGGGGCCTTGGGAAAAGACTGTGGGGCTCTAAAGACAGTGTTCTGAGGCCCGGAAACAAATGGTTTGAGGCGATTATAGTGAAGAACTTTGGGCCTACTGTGTGGGCGGGTCAAGTCACAAACCTGAAAATCAACAGGTAGTGGCTGGTCAGTGTGTGTCACGGGGCCTAAGATCTCATAAGGGCCAATCCAGCGTGGGGCAAGCTTATTATGTTGGCGTGCTGGGTCGTCCACTAAAACTAAATCACCAGGTTCATAGGGCCTGTAGTTTAGACGACGATCATAGTACTTTTGCTGACGGTCCTGAGCTTCATTCCTGAAAGCGGTAGCTGACTCATATGCTTTCTTAAGCCGTGTTCGCAAAGAAGCGGCATAAGCAGCTGGAGTGGTGGCTGTACCTGTTGAGATCGAATCAGGACTGTGTAGTAAGGTGTCTACTGGAACGCGAGCCTCCCGGCCATGGACTAAGTAGAAAGGTGTAAATCCTGTGCTGGCATGAATCGTGGTGTTGTAAGCCAGTGCAACTTGAGGAAGATGATCATCCCACTCATGGCCTTGGTCAAACAGGTACTTGGACAGTTCTTCCTTGAGAGTACGATTGTATCGCTCCACTGCACCATCACATTGTGCATGATAGGGTGAAGTGCGACGCTTGTGAATGGACATCAGACTACAAAGATGTTTTATGAGGTCAGATTCAAACTGCCGCCCCTGATCGGAGTGCAATGCTTCAGGAACACCATGCTGAGGAATGTACTGTTCAAAAATGCAACGTGCCACAGAAACAGCTGTCTGGGTCTGTAAAGGGTAGAGATTAACAAATTTTGTGTAGAGGTCCATGACAACTAGAACATAGCGGCTGCCTTTGGTTGACACCGGAAGCTCAGTAATATCAGCTGCCACAATTTGAAAAGGCCGACTGGGTGAAATTGGAATTAGTGGGGCCTGTGGACGAGGTACTGGTGAACGTCGTGACTGACAAGCGGCACACTGCCGACAATATTGCGAGATGTCTGAGGACATATACGGCCAGTAGAAAGATCGCAAAGCTCTGTGAGTTGTTTTAGCCAAGCCATAATGACCTGCTGTGGGGTGACCATGTACGTAATGTAATACCTGTGGAACCAATTTTCTGGGAATGACCACCTGCTCAATGGTGTTGTGAGAAGTGGGGTGACTCACACATCTACATATGAGGCCATTACACACCTTAAGGCGTGGGAACTGTGACCACAATTTGCGAAGGGATGGAGATGCGTTTTTCAGTTTCCACAGAGGTGGTCGTCGGCCATGCTCTAACCAATCGAACAGCAGAGTAATATCAGGGTCATTTTGCTGGTGTGTAGCCAGGTCCCAATCCATCTGGACATGAACCAAGTTTGCAGATTTGTGACATGAGTCATTGTTAGCATGACGACCTGGGATATGGCATGGTTCCTGTCTATAACTCTCGTTGGCCGTCTGGGTTGAAGTTGTCTTCGTAAGGAGCTTCTGTGACACAGGTAGTGCTATATCATCAGGGCGACGAGACATGGCGTCTCCATTAAGGTGCTTAGTGCCATCTCTGTGCACTACGGTCCAATCATGAAGGTCTAATTCAACAGCCCAGCGTGCACGCCTGCCTGTAGGATCCTGTTCCACTGGTAGCTTCTTGAGACCTACTAATGGTTTGTGGTCCGTGATGATAGTGAACTGGTGGAAGGCCAGATAGTGGCGAAAATGACGAACAGACCAGACAATGGCATACAGTTCACGGTCGAATGTTGACCATTTCCTTTCGGCCACTGAGAGTGTATGACTTGCGTATGCTATTACATGTTCTCTACCAGCTACCTTTTGTGATAGTACACTTCCAATGGCATGAGTGGAGGCGTCAGTGTATAACAAGAAGGGGGCTGACAAATTCGGAAAAGCTAAGATAGGTGGTGAGGTCAAAGCATGTTTCAATGTGTGGAAAGCATTGTTTGCAGCCTGAGACCATTCAAATGGTACACCTTTGTGAGTAAGACAAGTGAGGGGTTCTGCAACATGAGAGAACTGCCTAATAAATCGCCTATAATAGGAACAGAGGCCTAGGAAGGCTCTCACCTCTGTAGCTGAATGAGGAAGCGGCCAGGATGCAACTTTCTCAGTGTTAGAAGGGTCCGGCTGAATACCCTCACAAGAAACAAGATGGCCCAAGAAGGTGACTGAAGAATGAGCGATGTGACACTTAGATGGCTTTAGTTTGAGGCCTGCAGTGCGAAAACGTTGAAAGACTTCTTTCAAGTGCACAAGATGTTGGGAGAAATCAGTGCTATACACAATGATGTCATCGAGATAGATCAAACAAACATTCCAGTGTAGGCCACGCAGGACAAGTTCCATTAAGCGTTGGAAGCTTGGAGGGGCATTTGAAATTCCCATAGGCATTGTTCGGAACTGGAAGAGACCAACACCAGTAGAGAACGCTGTTTTCTCTTTGTCATGTGGATGGAGTGGGATCTGCCAATATCCTGCAGTGAGATCGATGGTGCTAAAGACACGGGCACCAGCCAGTTTATCTAATGTGTCATCGACACGTGGAAGTGGATGGGAATCCTTAATTGTGACTGAATTTAGCTTACGGTAATCTACACAAAACCGGTGAGTGCCATCCTTTTTCCTGACCAGCACCACTGGGGCAGACCAAGGACTATGGGATTCTTCTATGATACCGTGCTCCAAGAGCTTGTTAACTTCCTGCTGCAGCACAGCTTGCAAGGCTGGAGATGTGCGGTAGGGTCTCAACTTAATGGGCGTAGCATCACCTGTGTTAATCTTGTGATGGACCAGGTCAGTCTGGCCATAATCATAAGGATGGGAGCTAAAAATATCACCAAAATCTTTTAAAAGACTTTGAAGTTGTGATACTTCAGCTGGGGTGAGACATGTGTCAGACAAATCCACTGAGGGGATAGGGCAATCAGATTCCTTGGATGTAGACACGGCTGACACCAGAGTGTATTCTTCGTGTGGGCGGCCCAAAAGGGAAAATACTTGACCTAAGGGGCAACCACTAGCGAGGGAGACTGGTTCTGGGGAAGGATTGATAACCCTAACCAGTCCTTTACCATTATGTAGAGTGGTTATTGTCCTAGCAACGGCCAGTATCGAAGTCGGAGGAGGCTGTGGTTCAACAATGCCCACATACGAGTCAACAAAAGCAAGACTTAAATTACTACCATTCATGGTGACAGCAACCACCATCTCTGATAAAGGAGGTACAGTGACAGGAAAGGCAGCAACTGCTGTGCACTGTAGTGGAATGGGATGTTGCAGTGGGGCAAAAGGCACAATAGTGTCATACAGCTGTAAGTGCGCGAGAGGTACAGACAAGGTCACATTATGTTGAGTGAGAAAATCCCATCCTAATATCACAGGGTGGCTTGAACTACGCACAACATGGAAAGTGTGGGTTAAGGTAACATCACCAATGCGCACTGGGGTTGTAACACAACCTATCATATCCAGTAAATGTCCAGTCACTGAGGATGCCAAGACAAAGGACTTACTAATGGGTTGAGAAGCCAGGGCAGGAATACTTTTATAACACTCATCCGCAATAAGGGAAAGACCGGAACCAGTGTCAATCAGGGCATGTTGTTCAGAGCCCGAAAGGATAATGTGTATAAACGGAGCAGGGGATGTGTTAGTATCAGTGTCAACAGGTTTGGTGGGGACCAAGTGATTTGATGAAGCTGTCATTTGGTCCACAATGCCAGCTTCTAGTAGTTTTCCTGATTGTGGGTGGACGTAGGGGCTGAGGGATCACGTGGTGTGGAAAAATGGACACGGCGTAAGGGGGAACAGTGACGTGAGGGGTGAGATCTACTATGTTGGTCTGAAGGTGGTGAATGGGAAAGGGGGTGTCGTGCTTGTGTATGGTATGAAGCAGGGGATGGTGAACGGGTTCTATGTGACTTGTGATGATTAGAAGAGGTGTGGTGACTAGGGTGTGAATTGTATTCCCTGGAAGGGGAGCGAACAGAGTACCTGTCACGGCGATGCCTTGGAGGAGAGTGGTCCTCCCAGTAATCTGAACGCTGGTGGTGCATATTTTGGTAAGAATGTTCAGGTCTTAGACGTCTTGTAGCGCAGTCATCAGAAGAGAAGGAACAATGGTCCTCAGCATGGATAGTCCATTCAGGTGCTGGACGCTGACGTCGAGGTGGTGAGTAGTCGTCACGAAGGGGTCGCCGTCCTCTGGTCTGAACACGCGGATAGGTAACGCAGCAGTCCACACAGCTATAATGATGAAGACTGTCCTGCAGTGTGTGATGTCCCTCTGGGCAAGTGTGGTTCACCGTCGTACATCGCAGATGCGTAGGGTGACCCGTGTTTGGTGGTAACCGTTGAAAGTCAGCCACTTGCTGAGTGAGTTGATCCAGTCTATGCTCAGTATGCTTCAGATGTGTTTGTTTCAAATCTTGCAGTTCTGTCCTAAGGTGAGCAATAGCAGCTGTTAAGTCAGCTATTGGATACTGTGAGCCAGAGCCTGTTTGTGGCGTAACAGTCACAGGCATAACAGGCGAATATGTCGACACTGTTAAAGCTAGTTGGGCTCGTTCGCTCTGAGCTGCCACTTTCAATGCAGCCTCTAAAGTCACAGCCCCGTGTTCATGAATTTTTAACTGGAGAGAAGGGTCTAAACCAGTCACAAAACGCCGAAAAATTTCACAGTTCTGTGCTTCTGCACCATATTGGGGAAAAGCTTCCATCACTAAATTAGTGACATCAGCAGCATAAACTTCGAGAGGTTCTTGGGGTCTGCGAGGGCGGGCAGTTAGATGTGTTTGGAAAGCAGCCAAAAATGAAGCTCGTCCAAAAACTGTGCTCAAACGAGCTTTAGCTTGCTCGTAATCTGCTTTCACTAGTGAAGGTAAACTCTGCCAGTATGAAAATGCAGGGCCACTGAGTCTAGCAGCTAGTAGTTTTGCTTTCTCCAACTGTGCCGTCGAAACCTCGAGAGCAACTTCAAAACGCTGAATCCACGAACTAAAAGGCTCTACTCCGTCACCCGTGAAAGGCGCGGGAAGCTCAATTCGAAAAGGGACTGGCGCTATATTGGCAGGAGCTGCTGAGGGCCGTGATACTGAAGGGGTTTGCTCTTCGTCCGCCATTGCACAGTGTTCACAAAAATAGAAAGCCGCAGCACGTAGCTTAAACGTAAGAAACAGCACACAAAAAATACAAAAACTTCACAGTCTATCGACGAAAATCCGAGTTTTCACGCACAAAAAAACAAAAAAAAAAACAAAAAAATATATATATATATGGCGTTTACTCGGGGAAAAAAAAAACGCCGACCGCCGCTGCCACCAGTGTAAAAGCGGTCTCTCTTGTACAGCCGTTAATGTGGGTTCTTTGTCCTAACCTGATTCAATAGTAGGTCGGTTCCGCTGGTGCAGGGTAGCGTGGTTTGGACAGGGAGGCAAGAATTGAAATAGACTCGGACATGAAGTTCACTTTTTAATGTAAAACATACTGTTACTCTGGCTACTAGTTAACTGCGAGCTAAAGCATACATCCGAACACCCTCTCTCCTCGCTTCTCTCTCTCCTCCCCTTTACGTCATCTCCCGTCATATTTTCCAACCCATTTTGCATCATAGCAAACCATTTACAGTGCATTTGTAAATCTAACAATTTCTGCTTATTGCTGTTACATTAACTTGCTGTTACTGTGTCTGTTGGTGGTGACCTCCACCTGACTTGATTGGAAGTTTTTCAAAGCCTTTTAGAATGATTTTACATGTTTATGTTGACTCAGAGCTTCTCTGGCTACTCTTTTGTGCACTCCTTCTATTGTCTCTGCCTCCCTTGTTATATGGCAGAAAGTCAAGGCAATTGATTAGCAATAGTTTGTTTGGGTTCATTTTAGGCACCATATATATTTTACCAATGAGTTTTCCTTGCAGGGTTTACTGTCTCATACATTTAGGTGAAACATTTTGTTTTCGTGTCAGTTGAAATGGTGGACAACTGAGGATGGAAAGCACTGTTAGGGAACAGGTCTCGAATGGCAGTAGAAACAGCAGTGAGTGTCTCAGTAATAAGATGAATAGGGTGCCATTTCACAATGTGTAACACAAATGCTATCAATAAATCTGCTCACACCAGTACAGACACAAGAAGACCTGCCCTGCCGTGTTAACCCACACCATCAAACTCATTCTATCCAATCTGATCACATCTCCCATCTGTTGTCTGATCTATCAGGGCCATGACAGTCCAGTCACTGAAATAATGGTGCTGCATAAAAAATATTTTTTTTCCTGAAACACTGCCTGAAGAAAGACAAACAATTTTGTCAAATGCTGTCAATAAATCTTGTAATCATCAGTTTTTGGTTCTACCTTCACTGCCTATAAATACATTTCCTTTGGGTTCATATATCTTTATATTTTATAAAGCTATATATCTAACCGAAGAACAACAGTTTGGTCGCAGCTGGTCAATAGACAAGGGTAAAAGAATGTTTTTTTTTATTATATTTGTACTGAAAAATATTAAGAGATTTTTTTGCAGTAAACAGGGATGGTATTGTTTGACTGTATTACTGTTAATAACAAAAGAGAGGAGAACTCCTGGTTTTCTTACTCTTTAAAGGAACTGTTTTAATAACAAACATTACTTTCTCATTTTTCTTGGAAGTAAACAGTTCAGCTACTACGCCAGACACATTTAGACTCACTGTCATCACGGTCTACACGAAGTGAAGTGCGCCTGAAGCACGAGTTGTAGTGAGAACCACACTGTCTTATATCGGTGTAGTGTGTGTCAATCAGCAGCTGAGCCCAAGTCCTCAGTATGGAAGATTTCAAATTAACACTTTCATGGTTGTAAAACTTCTGCTGTGCTGGGTCCCCTTGGCACCACATTGCAAGCTCATGTCCTCCACAAGGGTAAACAAACCAATTTAGCGAAGTACGACCTCCAGCTGCTTTGGCAAGACCACCACAAAACGATCATGGGAATACTGGAACACAGCACTTGTGCTGAACATTCATGATTTAAGGTCTGTTCCTCATCATCGAAAATGAAACCTAATGAGATTCAAGGAGGTCCAGACATTGAGCATGGTAGAACTTTGGGGACAAAGACTGAGGTTGCCTTAAAATATAAACAGGGGTTTGGTCTCTCATTGGGACCTGTTAGGACTGCTGAACATCCCTTTTCACTCAATTTACCAAAGTGTGGGGAATAAGCCTTCTTGGGTTAATGCTTAGAAGGGCACATTTAGCCAATAGTGGGCAAATGTGTCTTCCTCATGTCTAATGAAGTGATGCTCAGTAAGAAACAGTAGCACAAAATATGGGGCTTAGGACCCATTTATTTGTAAATGAAATTCACTACTTGAAAATCAAATTAAGGATGTATAATTGAATTTCTTCATCATAAATAAAAGTAAAAATCTCTCAGTGTCCATATAAAACAAATAAGACAAGTTTACATAAGAAGAATATGCAAAAATAATTCAGTCGGTATTATTATCATTCATTCATATGCTGAAACCACTTCACCCTGTTCAGGGTCAGGCTGGATCAGAGCCTACCTGGAATCACTGGGTACGTGGTAGGGGCACACCCAAGTGCACCAGTCCATCACAGAGAATTACACACTATGAACACATTATTAGCAGCAAATCCACCTCCCAACATGTGCTTTTGCACCAGAGCAACCAGAGGAAACCCACACTGTCACAGGGAAAACAGTAAACTCCTCACAGTGACACAAGTCAGGGACCGGAAACATAACCCCAGGAGCTGTGACCAGGCTGTCTATTAGTCAGCTCTTATTTCTTTATGCTTTTAGAAGAAAACTGTAAAATACAGCAGAAAACTCAGAAGAATATTTAACCCTGCTGTGTGGAGTCTGTACTTCAGCCTCTAACTTGTAAGCTGATTAGATTCTTCAGAACGGTTTTATGCTACAGCAACAACATTGAAATGTCATGACAAGGTAGTTGTTTAGAAAAATTCCTCATTGGTTGCCTTGCTATATAAATAGGAAAAGTTTACATAAAAATACATCAAACAGGACACTGTTTACATAGATAAATTCAATGAGCACTGATGTACAAGGAGTGGTCCTTTGAGCTCCACCACAGCTTTGGCGGTATAGTCAAGCCAAACACTCAAGTTTTTCAAAAGAATTCATTTTCCTTTCAAAAATGTCCTTAAGTAAGCCCTCTTTGAAGTGCTTTTTCCAAAGACTTTTTTAGGTCGGTTTTACACCTGATTTCATCACAAAATGGCACTGTGCTGCAACAGGTAGGAGTATTTTGTTGATCGAGAATGAAAAGTTTTCCACTGGTTTGTTAAATTATTTGAACTATCTACTCTTCCAATTCAGGGAATTGTTGACGTAGATGCCCAAACAAGCTAACTAATGAAACTAATAGGCAGTTCAGGGGAAGTGTCTGTTTTATACACTTTCTTCGCTGCAAAATTCAGGTAGCTTCTTTCTTATTAAATACTAAAGCATTTGTCATGTCTTTTTATTAAAAAAAAGAAAGAAAGAAAACCAAGTTTCCTGCAGACATTTTCCAGGCGTAAACTTTATTAGCTGGATTTTGTAAAAGCAGAATGTGAATGAAAAACACCTATCAGCTATAGCATTATGACATTTCCTTGTCATATTCCCACTCACTGTCTATTCTTTCAGCTCCATTGACGATTCAGAAGCACTTTCTAATTTTCCAGTTCCAACAGTAGTCCACTCATTGCTCTGCATACTTTGCCCTCATTTTACCCATTCTTTTATGGTCAAGCCACCTGCAGGACCACCACAAATTATTTGGGTGATTGATCATTTTCAGCACTGCAATGACAGTTACTTGGTGGTGTTTGAGTTAGTTTGTGTTGTGCTGGTACAAGTGGATCAGACACAGCGCTGCTGAAGTTTCACAATTTTAGATTCATTCGTTTAGATAAATTCAGATTAAATAAAATTTGTGTGAAAAATAGGTCATGCATAAACCCTAGTTACATCTGTAAAGGATGGGGAGGGCAGTGTTCCCCCACTTTTTCCCAGGGAGGTAATTCGATCCCCCAGTATGTTGCAAAATCCATGTAAAGAAAGTCCAGTTTTAGCTGCTAACTGGATGCAAGGAAAACTAGAGACAGACCTGAGCACAAATAGGATTTAATTTTAAAACGCCAAAGTGGAAATGAGGAAAACAAGCCAAGACCAAGCCCAATAAATATTCTGGAGCCCAGAAGGACTCTATAAAATAGAGAGAAACAAATTAAGACTTTTGTACACACGAGGACAACATAGAACAAAACTTTCAGGTGAAGGAAAGCACCATGGCTGATCTTCACATTATTAGAACCTTAAAACACAGCAAAAGAGCTGCACCACGAGCTAATGATACAAGTGCAGAGGGCCGCTGTGAGCGCCTGCTTTAAGCACAGTGCCTTAAATTTAAACTTAAATTACCTAAAGCCTATTAAAGGCACATACATAAAATCACCCCTTTTCTCATTTTAATTTCTATCAAAAATGCTTATTTCCCAAAATGTAACATTATAATTGTGTTTAAAACATTAGAAGTAGGCATGGTTATTTGTATTCTGTCTATAAGTTTTAGTATTTCTTTTAGAATAAGTGTAAAGCATGCAACATAATACAAGAGCAAAGAGAAACTAGGCAAGCCAAGTTTAGCTGGACCACCATTAGCCATATAGCCACTGGCATTTCAACAGGAAAGCCCAAAATACATACCCTTGTCATTGGAAGGTAGGGAGAACATTTGGAGCTTCATATTAATGTCTTTGTTTACAGTAATAACTATAAAATTAGTTTATTACTCGTTTTTTAACATTTCTAAAACCAACCACCTTAACCTTTTATCAATCAAGTAATCTATACTTGATAAAGGAACTTACATTACAACTGATAAAACGATGCTATAACAAATTCACAGCCCCGTTTATTTTGAGTAAAACCTCGCTCTGGTGTTCTGGCTTTAATAATCCAGAGATTTTGTCAGTTTTTGTGTACATTTAAACAAAAAGCTGTGCAGATGTCATTTATTCATCAGAAAGTCAATAACGGTGAGATGTGTCCATGTATTCATGTCGTTATAGGAACAGACACAATTTCTATTTGGTAAATATATAGTAGACAACAAAAGGCTGGGTCACAGAAACATTCTCCAAACATAAAGAAGAGACTTTGATAAATATTACCTCAACAACGTTCAACACACTTCTGTTCGAGACTCCAGTTAAACGCCGAGCTGCTCTGCGGTGAATAGTGGACCTACAGGGCTGAAGCGGTGCAATTGTGTCCCAATTCAGCTCTCAACTCTGAACCCTTAAACCCTTGCACATGTGTTTAGGTTAGGTCCCAAAAAAGAGTTTGTGTCCTAGAAAAAGAGGTCCTCTGGTCACTGCTGAACGGTTCCAAATTTAGTTCATGAGCTGAAATGTGAAATATGGCTGAACTAACAACAGACGGTGTAGTGGTGCCATCTAAAATTCTAAATGTGAAATACCACTGAATTAACAGGTCCTACTTGCGCATGTGAGTTTCAAAATTAGGTGACAGTCAGTCAGTAAGTGCATATGCCTCATTTAGGCTGGCCTGGCAGGCGATCCGGCAAAAAGCAGCAGAATTCAAGCAACACTTTGCCTTTGCCCTGTTTCGAGTACTGTGTTGTCATGTCACATGATTTTAACAAACTTTTATTGGAGACCGAAAACAAATTACGTGTTTGAAAGACATTTTTCAACAGTTGAACAACCAAAAAACGTTTAACTTAATTTCCAAATAATGTTTTGGTTACTTTTTTGTTCACTTGTGTTGCTCTTTTAGCACAACCCTGAAGCATGTACAGTTGCAACAAATACGTGTAGCATTTAATGTTCAGTGGACCAAGTTCATAAAATGGTGAAATAAACAGAAATAAAGCCTAATGGGTACCATTTTATATTTTTTTCCTTTCTTTGCCTGAGGCGAGGTTGTGTGTGGAGTGGCCTTGAATAAATGCCCCCCAAAAAAAACAGAATTTTTAGACTCACTAAGTCCTGGATGTCGGGGTAGCATTTTGGGTTTGGGAATCCATAGTCAGTTACTCCAACATAGCCAGAGGATGTCTGAGCATCTTAGGTAGCTCAGACCGCTACCTGAAGGTATTTTCAGGTGAAGTTCGGCACAGATAAACTCCATGAGACACGCTGTGCATCAGCCCTACAGCAGAGTCTGTACAACCTTCTAACACATTAGGTAGCTCACTGCTTATTACAGCCCATGAACCTGAAATCTCGAGTAGAAATGTCCCTCGTCAATCCAACTGGTTACCATCTTAGAAATGAATAGACATTACTGAAGTTCGACCTGTGCCACCGAGTCCTTCCACAGTTCTGCCCTCACTACACAATTACTTTCCTGAAAATGTATTCATTGAATAAAAAAAATATCCTGAGAATAATATGTGAATAATTGTGAGATAAAGACTTTTTCTGAAGTCAGAAACATTTAGATAAATATGTCAGAGTACTTGGAATATTTAGCTGCATGTATAATGAGGCAAACACAACACTTATATGTGTAATTTTAAATGTAGATTTCAGAAAAGCTGAATTTTAAATGCCTGTTTAATCAGATGAGTGCATGTAGATTCACAGGATGCAATAAAAATGATCATGAAAATAATGGATCCAGAGGGAGTGAAACTCCAGCATGCTCATGAGACTACTTTTATTGCGTATTAAATCATACAATAAACTAAAGCTGAATGCATTGCAGTCAATGGCTGCACTGATGGGTTTTCTTTTTTCTTTGGCTGGTTGGTTGCTGTTACTTAATTCTGAAGGAAGCACATGGACAGAGAAGAGACATTTTCCACATTGGGGATTATGTTTTGACAGCCAGAAAACTGCTTGTCCAGGGAACATAAATATGAAAATAATTATGATTGGCTCAGAGGCATGTTGATCATAATGTAGCACTTCATGAACTGAGAAATATTTTCCTCCCAATAAATGTTTAATAAAACAGTAGTCTCACATTTACAGACACACATTCACTTCACCTATCTTAACTTAAGGCGGTGAAGCATTCTTTGTTAGGTTCCATTTGCTGTGGACCGTCTCCATCAGTAACCTCCCTGGCCACTCATATAGTATGTCTAATACAAACACAGAAAGGAATGCTCCTGGCATGTCACATCTCATTCATCTGTTACTGCTAGCACTGATGTTTGAACATACATTCAGCCATTATTTTCATTGCCCTGATGTTCAGCACCAAAGCTGAAATGACTGCTGGAACTGTACTAAATCTTAAAGGCTGCAGAGGCCTTGCTAAATTTTAAAGACTTTTGTAAGGAAAATTCTACATATTGTTTAGATCTGTTTATTTTTAGTATATCATTCTAAAATCAGAGGTTGGGCATAAATTACCTCCTTTATGTTTCCAAAGGAAAAATTACATCCTTCTTATGGTAAGAAATGATAAGCAATACAATGCGGGTAATGTGGGTCATTTGAATTCGGTCATAGAGGGGTCACAAAGCTAGACAGGAAACTCACACACACACACACACCAATGTGTTTTACTTATATGTGTCTTACTTAACATATTGATATGTTTCTGCGAAATTAGTATTCCTGCTAATATGATGAGGGATATTTGAATTGAAAATAAGTAATTTGAATTGAAAATGTGTAAGTAAAATACAGTTAACTATAAACAGTGGACTCATCAACATCCCACAGCCCAGTCTCAGGCTTCTGTGCTATGTTCAAATGGTTGAATTCATTAATTTATTCATTGTCTGTAACCGCTTATCCAGTTCAGGGTCGTTTTGGATACATTCCTTGTACATTGCTTCAGCATAACTACTGAGTGACCACATGCTGCATGCAGACACACTCCCCCTGCCAAGTAGGTCCATACATTATAGCCAGAAATTGGGTCTAGTTTTTCTCCTTGGTGACAGAGAGAATTAGAAGGCCTTTTCAGTGCAGAAGGTAACAGAACCGGTAGCCTCTCTCTTGACAGCTTTATCAGTTCTCTCCAGTTTCTTTTTAAACACTCTCTGGAGAGCTGCATAAAGAACATCCAGACTGAGCTTAGAACCAGCGCCACCATCCCCATGAGGAATATCTAGCGCTCAGTTTTATGCAAATGTTTGAGCACCCATTGTCAAATGACATTTTTTGGATTCTCTAAATTACAGTAATTACCCACACTTTACAGAGAACACAGTTCTGCACATTTTAACTCTATTGGATGCTCTTTTTTTTCTAAACTTTGGACTTTGTTAAAATTATGGCAAAGTAAATAAACTGAAATAATGCACTCACATGTACACATGCAGTTATCTTTGTTCCCTAGAGTGTCAGCATATAAACTGTATCTACAGATGTTAAAGAAAATTGGGGGCATCCAGACACATTAATAGTTACTGCTTTTTCCTACTGATCTCTACAGGAAACTGATTTTGTGAAGCCATCTTGACACCTGTCCAAATACCAGAGATGATGAAAGAAGCCGTTTAAAATCGCCACTGAAACATCATCCGGCAAATGATACACCAGTGTATTCTACCGAGGAAGAACTTTAAAGATTTTGAAGTGATATAACCTCGAGAACACCCAGAGTGTACACAAACATGGGGAAGGCTACACACACAAGCAATTGCAATTGCCGTATATGTCATGGCTGCGTGCAGTAGCTGTCATTGCCACTGGAGTATTAGGTGTGAACTGAAAGCAAGCGTTCTGATAGGTTCAGTTCATCAGTAGTCAACATTGTAGTAAAATAATTATGTCCCACGTGATGGCAGCATAAATACTACATAGCGGAGCCAATATTAATTAATTATTATTTGAGTAATAATTAATTATTTAATTCATTTGGTTAAGCTCCATGTTTGGGAACCATTTAGTAATATGTAGTGTCTTTACATGTACAATTTTAGCTTGGATAGGTAGGTGATCATGTTGGATGACTTTACTTATTATATAGCAGAATTAGCTAGAATTAATTATTATTAATGAATTTGACCCGCTGTAGCTTCTTGGCTCCGAAATTGAATCTGAACTAAAAGAAATAGTTCTGTACAACAAAGGTGCACACACAAACAAATAACCAAGGATTGGTTTTTATCACATAACTGGTTTATTAACTGTAGTACTGAATAATCAATATTGATTATACATTCATATAATGAAATAGATTACAGTGATACATGAGGGAGCAGGCAGATTAATGTATGAGGGAATTTCTCTATGATAATTACCCTAAATTCTAAAAGGGCAATAGTTTACTCCAGCAAAGCATTCAGCACAAACCTCCTGAGTTATGAAAAAATGAAACCATGTGACCTTACGTATCCCTGGAGATGGACTGGAGATAGCTGGGAGTATGTCACTGACACCCGGTGCTTTCCATCAGAGCTGGTGGCATTCTGAAGGTCTCTGTGGGAATTCTCCGTCATCGCTGATCTGCCTCCTGGTGAAAGACACGTCCATGCAAGTCTTTCCTGGGCCTTTTGCTCAGAAAACCATTCTGAAGGAGCATGTGGCATTCTCTGTTGCTGATCTTGAAGCTCTTGTCACCACTTTGAGGGTCTGATGTCTGAGGTCTCCTTCATGCTCTGGACGTGGCATTGAGCGTTGCTGGAGTTAAACTATAGCTTTTCTTAAACTATAGTTTTCTAATAGAAATAAAAAAAATAATAATACTTCTGGTTGGAAGTTCTGGTTTTGTTTTAACTTGACCCTGCTTGAGGAGCCCAAGACTGTTTAAGAGAGAGCCATAAGAGAGTCTGATTCCTGAGAGACGCCTGAAGAGAGCTGAAGAGCTGAATTCTAAACTGAGAGCTCTAGAGAGAGCCAGGGCTCTCCCTTAACTCTGAGTCTAACTGACAAAAAAACTTGGTCTTCCATCTCTTCTTGTTCTGCTCTCTTCTGTTCTTCTCTTGTTCTTTTCTGTTCTTAGCTCTGTTCTGTGTTCTGTTCTGTTCCTACATTTTTTTTTCTGTTCTGTGGTCTGAGTTCTTTTTCTGAGTGAGTGATTGATTTCTGAGTGAGGGATTAAGGATTGGAGCATCTCTTGCTCCTGATTCGAAGCTTCCTGTAGCTAATTTGTGACACTTGACAAGACAGAGACTTAAGAAAATTTCCTTTTGAATGAATATCCCAGGATTCTGAATCATACTTTTGCAAAATAAATGATTATATGTTAACACAATCATCCAGACAAAACCATGTTTTGCATAACTCTTAACCAAACAACACACAGAGTATGTGGCTACCTTGGTTCCTACATAAGTTCATATAAAAAGGTGATTTTAAACACATGTAAATTAATTCCACCCATTTTGACTGTCTAAATTGAATTAATTTCACACAGTGGTACAAACCGAATTCCAAAAAAGTTGGGACACTAAACAAATTGTGAATAAAAACTGAATGCAATGATGTGGAGACAGCAAATGTCAATATTTTATTCGTAATAGAACATAGATGACAGATCAAAAGTTTAATCTGAGTAAATGTAACATTTTAAAGGAAAAATATGTTGATTCAAAATTTCAAGTGTCAACAAATCCCAAAAAAGTTGGGACAAGTAGCAATAAGTGGCTGGCAAAAGGAAATTGAGCATATAACGAACAGCTGGAAGACCAATTAACACTAATTAGGTCAATTGACAACATGATTGGGTATAAAAAGAGCTTCTCAGAGTGTCAGTGTCTCTCTGAAGCCAAGATGGTAAGAGGATCACCAATTCCACCATTGTTGTGCAGAAAGGTAGTGTAGCGATACCAGAATGGTGTTACCCAGCGTAAAATAGCAAAGACTTTTAAGTTATCATCATCAACCGTGCATAACATCATCAAAAGATTCAGAGCATCTGGAACAATTGCTGTGCATAAGGTCTAGGCTGTAAAAAACTCTACTGGATGCTCGTGATCTCCGGGACCTTAAACGTCACTGCACCTCAAACAGGAATGCCACTGTCAAGGAAATAACAGAATGGGCTCAGGAATACTTCCAGAAAGCATTGTCAGTGAACACAATCCACTGTGCCATCTGCCGTTGCCAGCTGAAACTCTACAGTGCAAAGAGGAAGCAATTTCTAAGCAAGCTCCACAAGCTCAGACGTTTGCACTGGGCCAGGGGTCTTTAAAATGGAGCGTGGCAAAATGGAAGACTGTTCTGTGGTCAGATGAGTCACAATTTGAAGTTCTTTATGGAACACTGGGATGCCATGTCATCCGGACCAGAGAGGACAAGGATAACCCAAGTTGTTATCAATGTTCCATTCAGAAGCTTGCATCACTGATGGTATGGGGTTGCATGAGTGCTTGTGGCATGGGCAGCTTGCATGTTTGGAAAGGCACCATTAATGCAGAGAACTATGTTCAGGTTCTAGAACAACATATGCTCCCATCTAGACGTCATCTCTTTCAGGGAAGACACTGCATTTTTCAACAAGATAATGCCAGACCACATTCTGCAGCAATCACAACATCATGGTTACGTAGGAGAAGGATCCAGGTACTGAAATGGCAGCCTGCAGTCCAGATCTTTTGCCAATAGAGAACATTTGGCGTATCATAAAGAGGAAGGTGCGACAAAGAAGGCCCAAGACGATTGAACAGTTAGAGGTCTGTATGAATGGGAGAGCATTCCTATTTCTAAACTTGAGAAACTGGTCTCCTCTGTCCCCAGATGTCTGTTCAGTGTTGTAAGAAGAAGGGGGAGATGCCACACAGTGGTAAAAAATGGCTTTGTCCCAACTTTTTAGGAATTTTGGATTTGTTGACACCTTGAAATTTTGAATCAACATATGTTTCCTTTAAAATATCACATTTACTCAGATTAAACTTTTGATCTGTCATCTATGTTCTATTATGTATAAAATATTGACATTTGCCATCTCCGCATCATTGCAATCAGTTTTTATTCACAATTTGTTTAGTGTCCCAACTTTTTTGGAATTCGGTTTGTACATATATGTAACTTCAAACTATTAAGTTTAATTAGAATTAAGGCATAATTCTATAGTTTGAGAAATTCTTAATTAAGCAGTTTTACACAGAGTATAAACTGATCCTTAGGAGTGTCTCTGCTATAACCAAAGATTCCTCTCTTGACCCTGGGAGACCTTGGGTCATAAACCGCCCTGGAGGTTGTTTTATGATATTTCTCTGCTTGATTATCTCACATTCCGATCTGGGCTGTGTGAAGAAAAGTGACTGAGAGTCAAGAGAGGTATTTTGGCATATTAAGTGCCAAAAAGTCAAATTTCTTATTAGAAATTAATAAAACATATTCATCTCCACTATAACATATTTGAAAGGGATCAGCCGTCCCATTTCCCCAGTTACTGTTTGTTCTCTCTATCCCTCCTCCTCCTCCTTTCCTCTCCTTAATTCCTCTGCCTTCTTCTGGGTAGGAGAAGAGCAGTAGGATGGGAGAGGGAAGACAGGAGAAGTAGCAAACTGTGATGGAATAGCCCCAGATTATTTTATATTCCTTCTGAAATTGTATGAAAGGTAGAGTTAGGGTATTCCACATTTGCTGCAGTAAAACCTACTACCCTCCAGGACAGAATCTATACTTAATGGTGGAACATGTTTATGAAGATCTGATAACATTCTGCCATGAGATATCTCATCTTAAATGTATTAACTGGTGCTTCATTACTCCATTACTGTGGCAGCCATATACCCTATGCCTAAAAAAAGGTACAAGCTGTGTACAACTGCCTGTGTCCACAATGGGTTTAATGTACAAACTTAAAAAGGGTTCTTTAGTAAAGAAAATGGTTCTATATAGAGCCACTCTATTTTTAAGATGTCAGTAGTAAAGAACCATTTAATCAGGCAAAAGATATTTGGAGTGTTCATGATTCTATACAGAACAATTTTCTTTACTAAACAAACATTGAAGAGGGTTTTTAAATGTGTAGCTGAACTTTCCAATACTACACTATTTATTACGTGTCCATTTAGGTTAGTGTAAGTCAAACACCACCATCATGAGAGTGCACAGACCCCCCCCCCCCCCCCCCTCTCTCTCTGTGTGTGTGTGTGTGTGTGTGTGCAATCATTTCTAATTTAACCTCTAATGGAGAATAATAAAGCTGTATTAAATAAAATGAGCACAAGTGTGATGACTAACAAATAAATAAACAAATAAAGACAATTGACTGTGGAGCAGAACAACTGATGGAGCATCATCAAGTTATAGATGAGCTGGGATAGTGTTTGCATTCCACAGCTAACCATTCAACATCAGTACCACATCTCACTAAGGCTCTGAGGGCTGAATGCCAGCAAATCCTCTCAGAGCTGTAGTCTGGAACATCTAGTGTAAAGCATTCCCTGAAAAGTAGAAACAGTTCCTTCAGTAAAGAGAAACAAACTATGTATTAATACTTTTCTACAAGTGAACACATTTCTGGGGTCTTAATGAAAAGTCTGACATGCTTTGGCCAAAATACCACAAGGAAATACTCTACAGCAGTTTTCTCCCCATGTCTAAAAGGCACTGGGTGGATTCAGAGCCTGTTCCTGTAAACGAGAATGAGCAACTGCTTAGATCAGTGCAAGAGCTTAGGATCGAGGAGCAGAAGCTCTGTTTTTTAGCCATTTTCACATTGTCTGTTTTCATTTTTGACAAATTTCATTAGTATACCTATTTCTCCACACACAATGTGCTTGTTTTGTCTTTTTAACCTCAGCTTTCACTTAAATACAGGTCCAGTGCTGGAATGGGATCGACTCCGATGAGGAGATGAGACGATTCAAAGATCTTTGCCCTCTGTACAAGAAGCAGCACAGCAATTCGATGTATGTGAGCAGGTTGCACAACCTCACTGGGTGGTTTTATTTCACATTTTGTGGCTTGGTAGGCTTCAACAGGAGCAGTGATATGCCTTTTAAATATTCATTCATTCATTTATTGTCTGTAAACACTTATACAGTTCAGGCTCTATGTGGGTTCGGGCAACAGACAGTCACTAGTCCATCTACTAATGTGTTTTTTGGCTGTTGGGGGAAGCCGGAGCACCTGAAAGAAACCCATGCGGACACAGAGAGAACACACCATACTCCTCATGGACAGTCACTCAGAGCTGGGCTTCAACCCACAACCCCAGGACCCTGGAGCTGTGTCACAGCGATACTACTTGTTGCTCCACCATGCCAGCTCTGAATGCTGAATATGCTGAAAAAAAGACATGTGGGGAAACAAAAATTAAATGTTACATATTTTGATGTGACCGTGACTATATACCAATCAATAATTAATTCATTTTATAAGTTTGATTTAATTTTCAATCATGTTGACTCCCATTGATATGTGGAAGCTCTGACATGGACATGGACCTGACATCTTGTGAGAGCTTATGAATGCTTGACCTTGTCAAAGCAGCATGTAAATAAGCCATCAGGGAATGCTTTCGCTCGTATTAGCAAGTTGCTTATTATACGGCACACGCATAATTAGTAGGCTCTCCAGAATCGAACTTAGTGGAGATTAATCGAGATCTGGTTTCTATTCTGATCAAGTTCTGGGGAATCAAGCCCTATCAAAACATGTCAAGGATATCACAGCACTTTATCTGCTTTTCCTCAGGCTTCTTCATGCCTGCTTCCAGGTGCCACTGCACACGCTCTTGTCCACCAGCAGACAGTACTTGACTGTATAAAATCACCCCACCACACACACACTTGTCCTGTAGGGCACATGCTTAAGCCTTTCACACAATTAAGAGGAAATTGAACACATTTTAGGCTTTTGCTTACACATTCCACACAGTGAGACAGAGACGTTATGTGGTTATTACTGAGATAATAGAGATTTTTACTTTTACAGGCCAAAGACTGCCATGGTGCTTTTTAAAAATATTTTTTCATCTCTTTCTCAATATGTGTTCAATTACGATATGATTTTACTATTTTAATGATCTCAGAGAAAAAGGCTCTACAAGGATAATTTAGATCACCAGAAAAGACTTGTACTGCTCTAGCCCAACCTTGGCATTGAGCACTGTGACATTTAGATTCACTGCTGCAGCTTCAAGGCTCCCCTTTTGTTGGTGCATTTCTTGGTGATTATACAAACCCACTGCACAATTTAACAGCTCTGCAGGGGGAATGTAAAACGTATCTGGACTCACCAATTAGAATTTGTGACCACACACACAAATTCTTCATCACATAATCTCATGTCACTTTATCTTTCCCACAGTGCCCTGCTCTGGTTACCTTGTAAAAACTATTTTTGTTCTGTTTGAGGAAGTCTTTATGCTTAAACATAGTAGAGACAGTAGTACACATGAAATATGTGAATCACTCAAATGTTTTTTTCCAGTCAGTGGTGTTATATTCCCATCGAAATCTATATTACATCCATTTCTCTTTGTGCTACTTATCTGTCTTATACCTGTAACCCAGCCATCAAGATTACACACAAAATATAAATTAAATCACTTGTGAGGGAATGTAAAACTTTCCATAATGTAGCAGCTGAAAAATCACTTTTAAAACTCTCTGCTACGTTGCTCCATTATATATGTTCTGTACATTTGCTGTCATTATCAGATCAAACATCTCCTCTTGACGCAAGCATGAGCATTTTCTCCTCCTTTCCTCAATGTGATATACCATACTCTCCACAGATGCACATGGTTCTCTTCTGCTCGGTATGAGAGAGGGGAAGATATAAGCCACAAAACAGCATCTGCAGCTGAGAGATAAGTCCAGATCTGGGTTCCAAATTCTAGACTCCCCACACCTTTGTGCTGGCCTTGCTTAATGCTTTGCTTGCACACCGAAGCCATATGTGATACTCCAAACTCAGGGCTTTTAGCTCTGATTCTATTTGGAAATGCAAGCTTTTACTTGAATGTGACACAACTACCTTAATGCACTCTCAAAATAACAGTGTAAAAAAAAGCACATATGGCCAGATGTACTGAATATTTCAGGCAGGCAAACTGGGTGTGATGTGGCTATGTGTTATCTAAAAAACTGGCCCACAGGCCTAAATGCATAGCTCATGGGAGTGCGTGTCCAGTTAAGGACAGCCAGTCTGTATTGTATTCAGTGTAAGCAGTGGGATTCAACTTTTAACACAGAGATGTGTTCTGTTAAAGTTATTTTGTCCTAAGCTGCGAGTGATTATAAATAGTGAAAATACAGTGTAGAGGAAGCACGTTCCAGCCTTTACTCTCTCAGCTTGGTAGAATTGTGGACAGAGACTAACAATGACAAACCGAGCAGAAATTTGGGTTAAAAAAATACAAGAGTTTTCACATCCTGTTTAAGTCTGTGGCTGCTAAAATCAGTTTGGATTTTAGGAAAGAGTTTAATTAAAGGTAATTAGTGGTTGCTCAGGTTTAATTTGAATTTACCCTGGAGATTAAATCCTGGGTATTTGGTGATAATGACTGTAATCAGATGTAATCACAGGGGAGGATTCCTAGTATTCTGAAATGGGATTCAGTCATTGTGCTCGTGCTGCTTTTGTCATTGTCATGGCTGAATAAAGAGGGTACAGACTGATGATGTTCAGTAATTTGATTCAGAAGGCAACTGTTTTTAACAGAATGTCATTGTCTGGTCCAAGGGTAAAGAGTGGTGTAGGTGCTAAACAAGCAAACAAAAAAATAAAATGCTCTCAGCTGTACAGATATTGGCAGGAACGTGGCTCAAGGCTCTTTATGAGAAATGGAGTATTCGCTCCAGTCATTCACATCAGCTGCTGTATCGACAGAGAACCCACTACTACCAGATATCTCTGCTAGGCCATCAATAGATGACTGTGAACATGCTATGTCAGTGCCATGCATCTTCTATAAAGCTCTCATTTTTAGAGACATTTCCAGCCTGTCCTTTTGTCGTTCATGTCTGAATTCATTGATTTTTTTTTCCTTGGGTGTATTGAGCTTTCATCACAAGTTGTGTGTCATAAGTTATATAAAATAAATTCTTAGTTTTAAGGTAGAGATAAAGTGTCTCTGTGTGACGGCCAAACTGAAAGACACCCCCCCACCCCTACCAAAATGTCACATCAGGCAGTAAACTGGTGAAAACACCCCTATCCAGCCAGAGCTGGAAACTGGAGCACCTGGAGGAAACCCATGCAGACACAGGGAGAACACACCAAACTCCTCACAGGCAGTCACCCGGACCAGGACTTGAATCCACAAACTCCAGTCCCCTTATTATGTGTGCTTTTACATGATAAATTACACATTCTCCTGAAGAAAACTTCTATGTGGCAGGTCAAATCATGGCCATCATAATAAAGTCTGCTATTACCTTTGCTAACACATGGTTCTTTTGTCATTGTCATGGCTGGATAAAGAGGGTGCACAAAGTGATGAGGTCCAATCATTTGATCCAGAAGGCAACTCTTTTCAGCAGAATGACATTGTCTAATCCCAACCTATCTGTAGCGAGGCAGAGACCCTGACGCATGTCGAGCATTGAGTAAAGAACATGGTTGTTATCATTACTGGTTAAAACTTGCTTGAAGAATAAATAAAAACTAGCCGGTTAAGCCTTGAGAGAGTTGTGGGTAAATCTTGGGAGATGTAGTAGGATAAAGACGTGTTTGTCTAGTCTTGACTTACATGCCCTGGAAAGAGCTGTCAGCTAAGACTCATGTTTATCATTGTTGGTGTCAAATCAAAACCTGTGATATTTTCACCTTTTTAATGACATTTCAACCAACAGAGCATTTAAAGCTGACATTTAAATAAGTGCTATGACACACTGTAACTGTGGGCCGAAGCAGGTTTTCTCCACAAGAAAAATTTAATTGAGAAACAAAAAAAGTGTATAATGTTCTTAATGTATCATTTTCATGATGTTTTAACTGAGGTCAATTGTGTCAAATAACTGAATATTTATTAGGTTTGTTTTCACAAAGCATAATGACCGTAATGGACTGGCACCAGTCCAGGATGTAATCCTGTCTTGTGCCCAGTGATTCCAGGGCAGCTCCAGACCCACTGTGACTTTGATCCAGATGAAGTGATTACACAAAATAAATGAATGAATAAATAATTCGTTTATTGTCTGTAACCACTTATCCACATCAGGGTCGCGGTGGGTCTGGAGACGACCCAGAATCACTGGGCACAAGACAGGAACACACACTTGAGGGAGCTCCTGTCCTTCACAGTGTGACACACATTCAAGTATAAATCATGAATTCATATGAATGAATAAACAAATTAAATGTGTTGGCAGGGGTTGGCACTGCCCACCCAGTGGAATCATCTGCCCATTTAATTAAAAACACAGAATAATATCCACTTAATGCAATTAAAATGTATCACTATTATCAGTGAGAAACTGTGTATGATTGGTTTAAGGCAGTTGTTCTCAAACTGGGGGCTGCAAGGGGGCACTACAGGGGCCGCAGAAAATCATTAGGAGGTTGTATTTCTTTTTTTTATAATATTCAGTTATATCCAATTATCATATCTTATACCTTAAAACATGATCCATGATCTTTAAAATAATTCTATTTTAAAAATTAATTGTAATTTTAAGCAATGTAAAAATACATATCACAATCATAATTCACAGTCCTATTCTATCTTGAACAGCATCACATTGCTAGAAGCTACAGGCAAGTCTGCAATTTTTGTGGGGATATCCAGCAAAATGGACACAGTTCTGGTAAGACAAGGGCCTGGTCCATCAGCTGAAAGTAGTGATTAAGAAGAGTGCAGTGGCACTTACCATCCACAAAGGGTTAGGTTTTTTTTTTAACCCACCTCGGCTCTGTCCAACACCCATTCATGGGAATGCAGCATCTCCCCTCAGTATCCACCCTAACCTCTCATAGGTCAATGTTTTTTAATGTGAAAGCAGCAGACATCTCACAGAAATCTTATTAAATATTTATGTCTATATCAAATCAAATCAAATCAAATTTATTTATATAGCGCTTTTCACAACTGATGTTGTCACAAAGCAGCTTCACAGAATTCCAGTAAGACAAAGATTTGACATGAAATGTAAAAACAAATGTAAAACCCTCAAGTGTGCAAGCCAGGGGCGACAGTGGCAAGGAAAAACTCCCCCAGCTGAGGAAGAAACCTTGGGACGAACCAAGGCTCACAAGGGGTGACCCATCCTCCTCTGGTCAATCTACTGGTGATAATAGTTAGTAGTCCATGAGAACTTCAGTGTAGGGACAGCTTCAAGGCACTTGGTGGTTGCTGGAGCGTGGGCAGCTGGTCTGAAGCGTGGAGGAGGATCTCGACAGTCATCCATCAGTGCCCAGACAGACAGGTGGGCAGTTGTTTACTCGGAAAGATGTAAAGGGATGGAATTAGTTTTGAACTGTTTTGTGTTTGTAAAGTAGAAAATATGAAAATTTCCAGAGTGTGGCTAATGACTCCGGCAGAACTGACTATGACAGCTTTAACTAAAAGGAGAGAACCAGGAGGACACACAGACACGGGAGCATCCTGAAACACTGGCATCCCTACGCTCCACCGTCAACAAACCTGAGTGATCGCGAGAAGCGATGGGACGACAGCACCAGCGTCTCAGTTTACTATAATTCCCTGTGTCCATGGACCCCCCGAATCTGCCACCTTTATCTATGGGGGAGCATTAGCTACCAAAAGATAAACTAAACAAATTAGTTTTTAGCCTACATTTGAAGATTGCGACTGTGTCTGAGTCCCGAACATTTTCTGGAAGATCATTCCAGAGTCTGGGGGCTTTATAAGAAAAGGCTCTTCCCCCAGCTGAGGCCTTCTGAATTCTGGGAACAATAAAAAAATTCAGTATTCTGTGCTCTGAGTGAACGTGGAGGCTCATAATAGGAAATTGTATCTTGAAGGTATTCAGGAGCAAGCCCATGTAGAGCTTTATATGTTAATAACAAAATTTTGTAGTCAATGCGGAATTTAAAGGCAGCCAATGAAGTGATGATAAAACTGGGCTGATATGTTCAAATTTTCTAGTTTTAGTGAGGACCCTAGCTGCAGCATTTTGAACTAGTTGAAGTTTTCTTAAATTGCTGCTGGTGCATCCTGACAGTAGTGCATTACAGTAGTCAAGCCTTGAAGTAATAAAGGCATGTACTAATGTTTCTGCGTCCTGAAGGGATAAGGCATTTCTAATCTTAGCAATATTGCGAAGATGTAAAAAAGCTGTCCTAGTGATACTACCTATGTGTTGATCAAATGATAAATCCGGGTTATTATGACACCAAGATTTTTTGCTGCTGAACCAGGTTTAACTGGAAAGTCAGCGAGATTTAAAATTAAATCTGATAATTTATTTCTTGCCACTTTTGGACCCAAAAGCAGGACCTCTGTTTTGTTGCTGTTTAGAAGGAGGAAGTTACGCAACATCCAGCCTTTCACGTCATTTACACAGTCCTCTATTTTCTTTAATCTGTGTTTGTCATTAGGCTTGGCTGAAATATACAATTGTGTGTCGTCTGCGTAACAGTGAAAGTTAATGTCATGGTTTCTTATAACTGTGCCTAGCGGTAACATGTATAATGTAAATAATAATGGTCCTAAAATAGAGCCTTGTTTACTTTTAAGAATTGGTAACGTTCCGTTAAGTAAGATTTGAACCATAATAGGGCTGTCCCTGTGATTCCAACCATGTTTTCTAACCTTTCTATGAGAATATTGTGGTCTATTGTATAGAAGGCTGCACTTAGGTCAAGAAGCACCAACAGGGATACGTGGCCTTGATCAGAGGCAAGAAGAAGATCATTTGTTATCTTGACTAGAGCTGTCTCTGTACTATGATGTTGCCTGAATCCAGATTGGAATTTTTCATATATATGATTCTTATGTAGATATGAACTAAGTTGTTGGGCCACAGCTCTTTCTAAGATCTTGGACAGAATTGGCTAATTAGAAATAGGCCTGTAATTAGACAGTGTACTAGCATCAAGATTTGGTTTCTTGATCATAGGTTTAATAACTGCTAGTTTAAAAGCTTTGGGTACATGGCCCAGACTAAGGGATGAGTTTACTATAGTTAAAAGAGGATCAATAATAGCTGGTAGTACTTTGAGCAATTTTGTGGGAATTGCATCAAGTGTGCAAGTTGTACAGTTTGCGGAGGTGATAATCTTCTCTAGTTCTAATTGTGGGAGTGGGTAAAAGGTTTCAAGTCTTTCTTTTACAGTTACATTATGTTTTATATCATTCACATCGGGTGGCAGCCAGGATGGATTTGATCCTGTGGCTTGAGTTTGTTGTCTATAAAAGTGGCGACTCAGTTTTGATATCCGTTTTGTATTTAGCAAAGTTTTGACTGATGATTTCATATGTTTGTGCTTTAAAATCACCATTAAATAGCAGTGAGTTTCTTATGTTAATCTTCTATTCCACCTTAAAAAGTGCTGCAATCACATTCTGGCACAACTGCTGCACCTGTTCTCCTGAGAAACAGATGTAAATGACGAGTGTTGAATCAAAGCCTTTATGCTTGTAATGTATGTGATGAACATGTTGAGCCTGAGCAGAGACTTACATTCATTTACAACAATCAGGAAAATACGTCTTTTTTGCAATGTTTGTACAATCAGCTTAATCAAAAAAAGGTTAATACCATTTTACAAAGCTGACCTTCTCAGAAAACATCAGTGAAGCCTGCAGGTTTTAAATGCCCTTTTGTTTTTATGCAGGAAACACTGTAGCATTATGAAATATGTTTTTTATATATATATATATATATTAACATGCACAGACTGGCAGGTCTTCAGGGAGGCGGCTGAGAGTGAGGGGGAGCTGGAGCTAGAGGATTACACATCTGCTGTCCTTGGATATATCATCAAGTGTGTGGAGGATGTCACCACCACCAAGACTGTGACTTGCTACCCAAATCAGAAACCCTGGCTGAATGCAGAAGTGTGTTCTCTGCTGAAAGCCAGGGATGCTGCCTTCAGGTCTGGTGACTCACATGAGCTCAGGAGGGCTAGAAGAGAGCTGACTGCAGGTGTTAAGAGGGCCAAAGCTGCATATGCTCTGAACATCCAAGGACATTTCTCCTCCCAGGATCCACGGAGCATGTGGAAGGGTATTAAGTGAATCACAGACTATAAAACCAAAGATGCACAATGCTCCAAAGGGCCCTCCCTGCCCGAGGCTCTCAATAAGTTCTATGCCCATTTTAAGGACACGAACGTTTGTATTCCCGCCTTGCGCCCAATGATTCCAGGTAGGCTCTGGACCCACTGCGACCCTGAATTAGCTGGCAATCTAGTAATGAATTTGTAGCATGTATTTCTTGTAAATACTTGCATCGTTACAAGTTAAAAACAAATTACACATTTACACAGTGGTTCAGAGATGTAACAGTATAATACAGTATACTTTCTTGTTTATTCTCAGAAGCTTCCCTCTTCAGCAAGTCCTGTGACATTTAAAGAACATGTGACTGACAAACAAAGACAATGAATAGAATCAGAAAGACTGGAAAACAGCGAGAAGCTTTGACGAGATCACAAATTGTTTGATCAATAACTGCTTGAAGAAAAAGTGTGGCATGTGGTGTAAGTGTGGGCAACAAACTTGCGACTCTTTTTGAAAAACAAAGTATTTCAGTCATTCACTTCAGTTTCTGTATCGACAGAAAACCCACAACAGCTCAGTGAGTGACTGAACATGCTGCATCACTGCCAGGCATTATTTTCTAAAGCTCTTGTTCCTTTCAGAGCCTTTTCCAGCCACTCATTGTCATTCAGGTCTATATTCATTGATTTTGTCCTTCAGTGTAAATGTGCTTTCATTACAGGTTACCAGTAATACATCGTTCAAACAAAGTCTTGGTTATGAGGGTCAAAGAGTGTGATCAAACTGTCCCATCAGCTAGTCAACTGGAGAAACTGGAGTTAACACCCCTTTCTAATCTGGTATGATAAATCTAGAATGCTTGATTGGAAAAAAAAATCTCCTGGTGAAGATGTCCATTTAGTGCATAAAAACATGTAATGTAATAAATCCTGCATATATTTGTTTAAATGCATACAAATATAATTTATAACTAGAGATTTGTGTGATTTATGTGTTACATGCAACTTTCATTTCACACCAAAGAAAGAAAAAAAAATCAGTGAATTATAAAGAATCATCATTACAAAGGACCATCCAACTTGGTACAAGTAAATACACCTTAATAAAATGTGAATGGTTGGTGATATTAACTTCCTGTTTGTGGCACATTAGTATATGGGAAAGGGGAAACTTTTTAAGATGGGTGGTAACCATGGTGGCCATTTTGAAGTAGGCCATTTCGGATCGAACTTTTGTTTTTTCAATAGGAAGAAGGTCATGTGACACATCAAACGTATTGGGAAATTCACTAGAAAAACAATGGCGTGCTTGGTTTTAACTTTGTGCTTGTAACTTTATTCTTTCATAAGTTATTTTCAAATTTCTGACCACTCATAAAATGTGTTCAAAGTGCTGCCCATTGTGTTGGATTGTCAATGCAACCCTCTTCTCCCACTCTTCACACACTGATAGCAACACTGCAGGAGAAATGCTAGCACAGGCTTTAAGTATCCATAGTTTCAGGTGCTGCACATCTCGTACCTTCACAGCATATAGCAATTGCCCTCAGATGACCCCAAAGATAAAAGTCTAAGAGGGTCAGATCGGGAGACCTTGGGGGCATTTCAACTGGCCCACGATGACCAATCCACTTTCCAGGAAACTGTTCATCTAGGAATGCTTGGACCTGACACCCATAATGTGGTGGTGCACCATCTTGCTGGAAAAACTCAGAGAACGTGCCAGCTTCAATGCATAAAGAGAAAAACACATCATCATGTAGCAATTTTGCATATCCATTGGCCTTGAGGTTTCCACTGATGAAAAATGGCCCCGCTACCTTTTTACCCCATATACAACACCATACCATCAAGATGTGCGGCACCTGAAACTACAGATACTGGAAGCCTGTGCTAGCATTTCTTCTGCGGTGTTGCTATCAGTGTGTGAAGAGTGGGAGAAGAGGGTTGCACTGACAATCCAACACAATGGGCAGCACTTTGAACAAATTTTATAAGTGGTCAGAAACTTGTAAATAACTCATGAATGTATAAAGTTATGTTAAAATCACACCATTGTTTTTCTTGTGAAATTCCCAATAAGTTTGATGTGTCACATGACCCTCTTCCCTTTAAAAAAACAAAAGTTGGATTGAAAATTTATTCAGCAGTAACAGTGTCCATCAAGGCTTTAGAATTGTGCAGTTCTACCAAGTTGGATTGTCGCTCTCCTCATTAGACCTGAAGATGCAACATCCATGATTTCAAAAATAATTTAAAATTTTGAGTCGTCAGTCCACAGGACACTTCAGTCCATTTTGAATGAGATCAAGCCCAGAGAAGGATTTTTTGGATCCTTATTGTAGTAAAATAATTATGCCTATATAATTATGTTGCAGCCACATAAATACTACATAGGGGAGTCAATGAAGAGTAATTATTGTTTGATTAATAATTAATTATTTAATTCATTTTGTTAAGCTCCCTGTTTGGGAACCATTAAGTAATATGTAGTGTCTTTATCTGTCCAGTTTTAGCTTGGACATGTAGTAATCATGTTAGATGACTTAACCTATTATGTAGCAGAATTAGCTATAATTAATTATTATTAATAAATTATGCTCATTGACCACTGTAGGTTATTGGCTCTGAAATTGAATCTGAACTAAAAGAAATAATTCCGTACACGAAAGGTGCACACACAAGCAAATAACCAAAGATTGGTTGTATCACACAACTGGTTTATTAAATATAATATTAAATAATGAATATTGATTATACATTCATATAATGAAATGGATTAGAGGGATACATGAGGGAGCAGGGAGATTAATATATGAGGGAATTTCTCTGTGATAATTACCCTAAATCCTAAAAAGACTATAGTTTATCCCAGCGAGCATTCAGCACCACTCCTGAGCTATGAAAGATATGAAACCATGTGACCTTACATATCCTTGTGGTTCCTACATGAGTTCATATAAAAAGGTGATTAAAAACATATGTAAATTAATTCCACCCAGTTTGATCGTCTAAATGGAATTAATTTCACACAGTTGTACCCATATGCAACTTCTACCATGTTTACCATATAAGAACATCAGGATGTTTGATTCTTTTAGTTTTAACAGTCTTTAAACTGTGTAAGAGGAGTCATGGAGTCAAAGTGGACTATCATCTGAGTCTCTGTGCCTCTCTGCTATCACCAAAGGTTCTTCTCTTGACCTATGTGACGTTGGGTCATAAGCCGTCCTGGAGTAAGGTTTACGATTCTTCTCTGGTTGTTATCTGAAAATCTCATCTGGGTCAGAAGAGTGACTGAGAGTGAAGAAAGGTCTTTCTGCATATTAAGATAACTTTTGGCATATTAAGTCCTAAAAAGTATAATTTCTTTTATTAAAAATGAATAACCTATTCGTCTCCACTACATATCCCCCCTTTTGGTTTGATGTTTTCCTTCTGAAAGCAGTGAACCAACAATATGAAGATGAATGTAGATAGTTAGGTCAGTGGAGACATTAATTCATACACTCAGGGTTGATACCTTTCTGGGATTAATATGGGAATAATCCTTTATTAGACTTTGTCCAAAATGTAAGCTGTTATTAGTGTTCATCTTACTTTATGGAAAGGATTGTTTTCAATAGGAAACACATATACAAGGTGAACCAAGCTTATGGGCCCTATTGTTATGAGCACTCTTGCCACAGACTTTATTTTGATACCAGTGTATGAATAAGGCGCAATTCGGAATGAACAGTTTTGTAAAAGCAATCTCCATGTGGAGTGGTGTGCTGCAACGCAAACTTCCTCAAGGAGTGTGGATGACATCAGAGTGATGTCTGATGGAATGTCCAAGAAAGCTTTCTGTATAAGCTTCTTTTCCAGGACTGTGGTGAGGTGTAATCTATGAGCACTCCCCTTTTATCTTAAATGGCTCAGGAACTGTGGTGCAGGTGGGATCACCTTCAACAACCATGACATTAAGAGGAGTCTGATTTTCACCTGAGGTGAAAGCTTGTCTCAGGCTGTGATAGTACTGATGGGGTGACTCCCGTCTTTGTTGTTTAAATTGCAGGGCTGTCATAAGTCCTGCCTGTAACAGCTGATTGGAGAATTCCTTCTCCAAAGCATCACAGAGCACATCATATTGTTTCCTGACATAGTTAGGTTGCCGTTCAATGAAACTGCTGACTTCTGATCAGGTAGATTCTGTCATCCATCGTGGTTCCAGGGAACCTTTGCAAAAAGAAATCTATATCTTTTAGGTACGTATAGATTTCATTTGAGCCATCCGGATTTGGCTCAAAGCACGTTATGTGGTGCTCAATTCTGTCCACGTCCCTGTAGGAGGGAGTCTGGCGATGTGCTGGCGATTTAATACTTATTAATGTTTAATTAGATATGCAATTTTATTTTATTTCACCTCAACCAATAGGATTTAATAATCAGTAATTTGTTACTTCGACTTATAGAAGACTGGGTAAAGGACAGAGGCAGTATATCAAAAATAACTTACAATTTACATGCCAATTTAGAATGCCATATGAAAGACAACTGATTTTAACTTGAACTTACACAAGCCATACACAAGGGTGCACAAGAAATTTCCATACACAAGAAATTTTACATTACACAAATTATCAGATACCAAATTTACAGCTTATTTTTACACAGTATGCTTTTGAATAAACCCACCTAACATAAGTGCATAATTTCGCTTTATAAATCAATAACAAATTCAAGTTACCCATAAACGTTTGTTTAGGTGTATGTTACACGATATGATATAGTGCACATTTAAAAGAGCACTGAATGATAGAAATGAAATGTAACTTTAAAGGATATCTTATCTCTTGTGGGCCCACGTTCTTAAATACACAAAACCTAAAGTAATGTAAACATAAAAAATGTTGAATGCCTGAGACGATGCTCGGGACCATGGAGACCCAAAACTTAAGTGGTCGCTTCACTCAAAAGAGAAAAAAGAAATATCAGAATGGTGTACCTTGGTTTCACTATGTGGAAGGAAAGAATGAGAGCACAATATCCTGGCAACAATAGCGAGGCCGAGCGTGCTGTCGTGGTTGACAAGTGTAGATCACCCCTTTCAGGCAGTAATGGAGAGGCTGAGCGTGTACCCTCGAAGCCAGAGGAACTCTGAGCCACACGGTGACTCTATCTGGGGCAGAATTACTGAATTTCTGTGTCCAGTGTAATGAAAAGAGTGTAACAATGCTCGTTCTTCGAACACCACAGTCTTTGCGAGCGATAGAGAAAAATCAAATACAGAATAAAAAAAACAGCAGTGTAGGCTAACATACTTAGCTCCTTAGCAAGGCTGGCTAAGCTATAAACCAATAGATTCTCGTTTGGAACTCTTCACAAACGTGGCACAAGCAGTCTTCTGTATTAACTATAATTACCGAGTGGGCAATTTGTGTAATAACTCACAAAAAATAGCTGTGTTCAATTTTTTTTTCTTAACTTTGCTTCTACAGTCTTTTACTGCCACACCATCTCTGTCCTCTCTTCACTCTCTCTAAGCCACACTCTCCCTCTTAGCCCCTCCTCTTCCACTTTTCTCGCTCCTTATTGCATACATCCCTTTATATTTTAAGCTACCAAACAAACCAATAAAATGTATTATACATCTTGGAACTATATATACAGGTTATTCCATTTTTCTCTTGGATTTGTTCCAAATGAATAAATACTTATTTGTTTTATTTTAGTAATAGAGCTATAATTTTAACCAGGGCTAACTTTTTGCGGTACCTATACAAGCCTCAAACTGGGGCTTCATCTAGCATGCCCCTTTGTGCTTGACACCGACTCTGACAACTCATTTCAAATGTAACATCACTAGTTTTGGGAAGGGTTGCAATGATTTCCGCTACAGAAACTTAAAAAATCCTAATTTCAACAAGTAAGGAGGGAGGAGTGGCAGTGAGAGAAAAAATATACTCCGTCCCAAATAAGGCATCACTGGAGACTTTTGATCCTCCACACCTAGAAGCCAACACTTTGCTAGCTATCCATCTAAAGAACCTCATTCATGTGAGAATGTAATGGATATTTAACTGCATAAAAGTTGTGAGAATTGGAGCAAGGTCTGATTTGGTGAATTTTCCCACAGGAGTTTATATGTGTTTACTGTGGTCACTTTACCTTTCTACTTTTTTTAGTGTCCTTCAGGCCATTAATCATCATTTTTACTACTGCTGTGAAGTGCAGTTATTTCAGGAAATGTGTAGTACATCACTCTTACATGTTTGGGTCCTTAGTGTTATCAATAGGGGTACATGCACCATAGGCTTGTGCTCATACTATTCTCGTTATACTATTCTTCTATTCTCTTAATAGATTTGGGCTCATCATATCAGCACATCATAAATGTTTTGTTTTATATTTAAACTTATGATGGCCATATATTAAATATACATAATCAAAAGTCACAGGACACCCATTTATTTCTTTGTTATGCTGCATGACCACCCTCCCATTGGAAAAACTTGTCCTTGATCAAATATGGCGGCTCTTAAGATGGCGGCCAAATTCTGGACATTGCTTATAAGATAGGCCCCTCACCCATTACTTGTTCTCCTGATGTACTGGTTCCCTCCCATAGTCCGAACACTAGTGTCCCTAGGTGTGAAACTGTCCATAGGTGTGAGTTTGTGAGCGACTCGGTGAGTGTGTTAACCCTCCTGTTATGTTCGTTTTTCAGGAACAGCAATGATGTTCCTGGGTCAATTTGACCCGGTGCATGTTTAATTATCCAAAAGATGTTTGAAACCAAGAAAATTCTAACCAGCAGTGTGAATGTCATAAGTAACTCCATTACTAATTATTCTATCAATATTTAGTGTTCCTTACCTCTAACAGGTAATGGTTCAAAATAATGGTTCAATTAGGATAATTCACTCTTTTTAGATAAAAAATAAAACTTTAAATTTTCACCATTTATTACTTTTGAAAGACTGGCTGTTGATTCATCCTTTGACTTATAGACCCCAGCCAGGATGAGGAGACCCAAAAATGCATCTAAATGCGTTTTATTTAACGTTACACTTATATAGTGCTTTTCTAGAAAGCCAAGGACACTTTACAATCAACACTCGACATTCAATCCACACACACTGGCAAGAAGCGGCAGCCAAATGCGCAACGTACTCTCAACCAGGAATGACCGTCCACCTGGAGGACTGCATTGGGCACTAAGGTTTCAACCAGGACAGAGCGCCGATCCATATCTGGGCACATAAAAATGTACTCACAAACAGACATTCTTTCACATACACACTCATTCACTCACACACCAGGACAGTTATGAGAGAAGCCAATTCACCTAACCTCCATGTTTTTGGACTGTGGGAGGAAACCAGAGACCCCGGAGAATTTGTCATTCATTAATTTTCTGTGACCACTAATCCAATTCAGGGTTGCGATGGGTCCGGAGCCTACTCAGCATCACTGAGGGCAAGGTGGGAACACACCCTGGAGGGAGCGCCAGTCCTTCACAGGGCGACACACACTCACACATTCACACCTTCAGACAATTGAGTCGACAATCCACCTACCAACATGTGTTTTTGGACTGTGGGAGGAAACCGGAGCACCCGGAGGAAAACCATGCAGACACACGGAGAACACACCACACTCTTCACAGACAGTCACCCGGATGAAACCCACACGGACACAGGGAGAACACACTACACTCCTCACAGACAGTCACCGGGAGGAAACCCACACAGACACAGGGAGAACACACCACACTCCTCACAGACAGTCACCCGGAGCGGGACTCGAACACACAACCTCCAGTTCCCTGCAGCTGTGTGACCGAGACACTATCATGATCAATCACTGTCATGATCAATGATGACTTCCAGAGCCTCCTGGACTGTCATCCTTTTGCTTCGGCTTCTCATTTTGTAAAGGTCTGCCTGACACAGTGTAATGTTGGTAGGAGTCCCGTGCAGAGAATCTGTTATGTTTTGCCCCTTCCCTGTTGAGTGTCCACTGAATGTGGGTGGAGTTTCCCGCGAGAACATGAATAGTTTATGTCTAAAGTCATAACATCTGCACTGCACTTGTATACATGTGTGTGTGTGTGTGTGATTGGGTTGAAATATTTCTCACAGTTGTAAACAAGGAAATACTCATTTAATTTCTGACACTCTTTTACCTCCAGTTTGACTGCCGGGTCAAATTGACCCGAATAGTATCTAAATAATATAAACATGCAGGGGGTGGTTGCGAATATGTGAAATGAACCATTTTCATATTATATGTTTGTGACAAAACGAACAATACATGACCACTAGATAAATATTTCTCTTCCCCTCTTATTCCTCATAGCCCTTTCTGTCCCTGTTTTATGTCCCAGTAGCCCACACATACATTATTCTTTTTCAATTTTACATCCATATTGCTAGCTTGGTAAACAATCTCACCCTTTCAGTTAAAATATACTATTGAGTTGTAAAAAAGAGATATTTCATACTTACAAAGGACTTACTGCACCTTCCTGTTTTATATATATATATATATATAAAGGCCCAAACTGAGTTTTAGGTCTCCTTAAATAGTGCCTGAGCAAATTCAGACCTGCCTGTTGGAGCCAGGTTGGGTTGGTCCATTTGAGTGGGGGGGGGGGGGGTTGTATGATTGGAAATATTTTTCTTTTATTTTCATTTTAGATTTAACCTTGTTCATAATGTGTGTTGGTCGTTTTATTAGTATCAAGAAGTCACTTTTTGAACAAGGGTTTTGCAGAGTACAATTGCAAGGTTTTTTTTGTATTATCCTTTGATTGTAACTGTCTCCCCCCCGTAGAAGAGGAGGAGTGGTACATACTGAATTAGTTAAGCCACTAGGAGTCTATATAAGGACTCATTTTGAGGACAGAAGGGGGAGTGAAGGTTGGAGAGTTGGCTGATGGTTGTGCAGAGAAATTATCTTTATATTGGAAGGAAAAAGCTTGTTCCCTCTTATCCCCTGTATATAATTTGCACTGAAGGTGCTCTTGTGGTTTGCCATCACTTAATTAATTCATAGTTATTTATTTTCTTAACCCATAACCTTGTTGGGACACAATACCCTCACTACTGAGCAAGGTGTGACAATGTTGATTACACAAATTAAGCCAAGCAGAAGAAGTTTCATACTGAAAAAATACTTTTAACTACTTTTCCTAGATCTTCAAACTTTAAAATGGGTCAATTTGACCCGCAGCATAACAGGAGGGTTAAATTGTCCACAGGTTTAAGTGTGTAAACATTTTGAAAGTTTTACTAATTAAGATGAAGTAGGCATTGAAATGATTGCTCATCTACATAATTCACTTAGGATCTAGTGACCCACGGGATTTTGTTTGTCGTAATAAACTACACCTGATGCGCACAAGCTGGTTGTGTTAAAGTCTGTAGATTCAGCTTGATGAAATTAAACTCTTCAAGGCAAACATTAGAGATTTAAATTAGAGAAAAATTTACATTTTTCAAAATCTTAAAGTCACTGTTTATCCCCGCGTAACCTTATCCTGAGAGAAGGGATATAAGTAAAAGGTATTTCACAATTTAATATATTATATATCACAGTGTAGTGTTAGAGAACAATAAGAAGTGTTGAGGTTCTTTGAATAATTTAAGCACATCTGCCCCCACAGAACACCACTAGTTTGTCTCAGCGCTCTGAATTGAATTTGTTCCACTCTTTTTCTAGTCTTTTCCAAAGTTTGGTAACTGTAGTCGGTTTCTGAGTGATAACCTTGTCACCAATAATATTCCAAAGATTCCCAATCACATGCAGATCAGTGCAGTGGTCTATATCTCGTATATTCAGGCCAGGGTAACTTAACATATGGATGAATTGTGACATTAAAATATAGGACAGTATAAGCTGTTCTCTAAATTTGATCTCTACTGTAGAATGTGTAAAAAGTCAGAAGGCTCGGGCCTAATCAGGAGAGGTAGGAGCATTTAGTATGGAGCAGTATCGAGCAGCTATTTTAAGTAGCTCTCCCAATGCATAAATATTAATGAAAGGAGATAATTTTGTTAGAGCTTTATTGTGTAATGGGGAAAATTTGGTTAATTTATTATTCAAAATTGGTGTTGTAATAAAATAATTATTTTTTTAATGGGTCATTATATAAATACATATTTAAAGGAAATATAAAAACCTTTGTAATTATTATAGAGGTTTATAATGCACAGCTGGCTTAAAAAACCCAGCAAATTGTTCATTTACTTTTGGCTCCTACAATTAGCACTGTGTATAAAAGTTTAATTGTGCTTTTCATTTGAAATTGGATGAGTGCAATGCTTTCTACTGAATTTGGAAGTGTACACATTGAATACCTGACTAGATTCCATTAGGAATATATTGTTTGTTTTTGTTGTAACAAAAAATGTTACTAATTAAAAGTATAATTAAAGAAACAATATATAATACTGACACCAAGTGTTTAAGAACTGAACTATAATACAGTTTCAAAACAGTGGAGAGAGTTGTCTGCCTCCTCCCCAGAAGTGAAGCTTAAACTGGTTGCCAGTTTGAGGAAAACTGAATGAACAAGCAAGAGACGAGTTTAAGAACTTGGGCCATAATAGCTAAGAAGAATGTGCCATAATCAACACACAGAAATGTGTTCCTCATGTGGCACGGTGGCGCAGTAGGTTAGTGTCGCAGTTACACAGCTCCAGGGACCTGGAGGTTCTGGGTTCGATTCCCACTTTAGGTGACAGTCTGTGAGGAGTGTGTGGGTTTTCTCCGGGTGCTCCAGTTTCCTCCCATGCTCAAAAAACACACGTTGGAAGGTGGAGTGGTGACTTAAAAGTGTGTGTGTTTGTTGCCCTGTGAAAGACTGGCGCCCCCTCCAGGGTGTATTCCTACCTTGCGCCCAATGATTCCAGGTAGGCTCTGGACCACCTCCCTGAACTGGATAAGGGTTACAGATAACGAATGAACATTTACCTACTCAATGAAGTAAACATGTGGCCTGCTGTCTTTTCTGTCCAAATCCACTTGAAATATTTGACTGGACAAGGCTGGTGTTACTTATTTTTCCTTTCCAACTTACGTGTTTAGGAGACAGATTTTATCCACAATTTTCGCAGTCAAACATTTCGTTCCTCCTTACGGTTTACAAGTCCTCGCTACTCGCCAGCTTCTTGAATTCTCTGTTTCACTTTAAGAGCCGAAGCTAGCATCCGGTTTTTAAGCTAAACTCATTTTGTAATACTTCTTACATCCCATTTTAACCATTTAAAACACACAACCAAGTGAACATCGTGTCACTAAAACATATGCCTACTGAAGAAATGCTTATATTTGATGTATACTACCAAACTTGATTTCTTTGCTCCATCTTAAATAGGTGAATACACAAGGTTTACAAACACAATTTTTAGTCATTAATTTGTTTAAACACCCACCCACCCACCCACACACACACACACACACACACACACACCATGGAGAAACACACACGTATCTGCATCAATTTCTTTAAAAAAACAATGGTATTTTCACGTTTCAATCATGTTATTCAGCTTATTCGTATAAAACACAAAATGCAGTCATGATACATTTCAAACTACGCTATGCCTCACATTCTTTATATATTTAATAAAAACATGGTGTTTACTCCTTTAAATCTATTCATAGGCATCTGTACTTCTATATTTTTTCAGAAATTACTTCCTGTTACCTGTTCAGGGGTTACTAGCCAGCTCTTGCCCTGTAGCTTTGCTGCTTGTAAACTGCTTCTAATTTTCAAACATAAGGCCATTATTTCTTCTCATTTTACTCCATCTGTAGTCAAGGAGGTTTTTAGAAGGGCAATGGGGATTTTTGGGTCCAGTAAAATATAACATTAACTCTGTTCACTTGGTCATTTCATGAATGCAGGACACTGTTTGTAAACCTGGCCACACGGTGGACTGTAACATGATTGGATAGAGGACGTGACCAAGGCCGGAACTCGGAGGGCCGTATCATCAGTTCCACACAGGACTGGGCACCTCTCAAAGAGAATATACTGTTCTGTATATACTGAATATACTCATATGCTGTGAGAGGCAATAGTGTATTAGCTTTGACTGTTTCCTTAATCTATGATCACACACTCTGGACATTTTATTACTGAGTACAGTAAATATCCTACAGATTGCTCCTTTAAGTTAGTAGACTATGTTGTAACACTCATAGCTGAAAGATCCATTGTTGACAATGCAGAATAAATGAGTCTAAGCCAAAGTGAATCTGCTCTTTCCAAGTCCTATCCCCAGTTTTTTTCTTTGAAGGAGTGATTAGTGCAGATGTGTGTATGATGCTCTGTACATACTAACTACAAGGAAAGTGGAAGCAGATTGCACTTGAATTGATTTGCCCTTGTTGTAATTTTTCATAATCTCAGAAGCTGTCCATCACCCAGACATACCTTTAGCCTCCCATTGGCTCTCGGTCTTTCTTGGCCTCAGTGGTGATTTTGGAGCAAGGGCATTATCATTCTCATCATGGCCTCTTTTTTACAACTGGGGATGACAGAAATACCCTTCTCAGTCCAGTTAACCCCTGACACATTTAGCATCTATTTCTGTGTTCTGATTCACCAGCTACCGATTTATCCACAGCAGTTACAAAGGCACTGTTAAAAGCAAACACCTGTCCTTCCACCACAGGCCCCTGACTCCTGTTCTAAATATTATTACAAGGTGCTTTTTTTAAAAAAATGGATGTGAGCTTTAACTGATGAGTTACATTCTGTTGTGAAAAAAAAAGAGGCTGAGGAAGATGTTGGTAAATGGCTTGGATAGAATGGACATTGTCTGGTGATGGCTTGACCTTGAGCGAGGCATGATGAAAACACTCCACACTGTCTGACAGCAGTGGTCATTATTTCAGATGTATTTTATTTTCATTTTAAAGCTTCACACATGAAAGCAGTGACATCACTGATGTAAAGGAGCAGTGTTAAAGCCTTTGTGACGCCCCCTCCCCTCACACACATTCATGTGCTGTATCGTTAATTGTGTGTTTCTGATGTTCTTTAATGAAATACAACTATATAATGCAATCATTAATTAACATGTTCATGTGTAATCAGTGTTTAGTGTGTGCTCATATTCACATAATTTTGCATGTAGAAATCACTAGCATTTCCAGGTTCCCGTGTTGTGATCTGAGTTGTGGAGTGGCCAGCCCATTATTTGCAGCTTCTGTGTTTGATTTGTGGATTTTCCTCTTTTTTGTCTAGTTTATTTTCTCTCTGAAAGGACAGAGCTGCATCTGTGATTTTGCTCATCTGAAGAGAACAGAGCTTCTCGTTTCTCACAGAGGGTAGCTCTGTTCATCTAATGGAGGCAGTTTTGGTGCTATAGCAGGTGTTGTAGGGTTGTTTGTACTCCCTTGTACTTCTCTGTAGTTTCAAAACCATTATTGAGGGCAAAGGAATATGAGGATGTTAGCTGTAAGATAAATCCTTAAAAATGTTGTTGAAGCACCATATGTTTGGGTACTTTTCCCAAGTTTAATAACATAATGATTAGAAACAGAATTAAAAAATTATATTATATGTAATTATATATATATTTTTTTAACCTGGAACAATAACAGAACAGAACAAGGTGCTGTCATTTTGCATTTGACTGCACCTTGATACAGAAAGTGGACCAAGGACTTGCTAATAGGGGACATGTATTCATAGCAGTGACAATAATGGAAGATTTGCTGCCTCTAATCTCGTATTTCAAGACCCACTCGCCCGCCCCACCAGACCTCGGCTTCAAAAGGATGTCCTCCCTCTCATCAGCCTCTCAGGTTCAGCCAGAATAAATCAAATGCAAAGTACCCTTGAAGTGAAGAGCAGTCAGGTGATAGTCCAATGTTTAGTATGTTCTTTATTGCTATGTGCTCCCCATTACAACAAACAGCATCAGTAGTGTACACTTCAAATACAACTAACGAACAGAAGTACAAATAAACAGAGAAATGACAGCAAGCCGTTAGAAACCGACAGCAAGTCGGAGCATTAGTTCATTGTTGAATTGTTAAATGCATAGGTAGCACGGGGGGTAGATATGTCTAACAGCGGATCTGTCTGAGGCTCAGGGATTGTCGTTGGAAAAATAAAATCTACAACTAAGGCACTAGCATTGGCTCGGGACTTTTCCTAACGTTAGCAGCCGTCACAGGCAGCAAGTCAACGACATTACAATGAAAATGTTTCAGTTGATTTGTTCTATTCACTGTTATCTACAAACACCAACATTTGCCATGTTTGCCTGGGTCAGCCAATGAGAATGATATCCATATTTTTTAGATTAATGACAGACTGTAAATACAGTCTCGTTTGGGATTTTATCAAGGGCTCTAGAAACAGCTGTGAGTGACAGCTTTGTTGGGTGTATACACTATAGGCTTGTGGAAACAGCTGTGCTAGACAGCTTTCTCAAAAAAAAATAAAATAAAATAGGAAAAATAAAGAAAAACAAACAAAAAAGGATTTGGTGTACAGTACCTAAAACTTCTGCTATCTAAAATGTTAACTTCTAGTTGTCAGCCGTGTGAAAATCAAGCATCAATCACCAGCAAATTTGGTTTCTCTTTTTTTTGGCTCTCAAATGCCTGTATGTGAGGGACGCTGGACATAGCAGTCTAGGAACTCAATAATAAATACTCTAAAGTTCTCAATCCTATATACACAACAGCTATACAGCAGCACACAGGTGAGCGTGAGTGAATGACTTTTGTAGGTCTGTGCCAGCTTACAGGGGGTTCCTTGCTATTGCAGTCAGATGCATTGTGGTTGAGATTTAACCTTCAGTCAAAAAATAAATATCTCTCTTCCAACATCTTGCAGGCGAAAGCGCAACACGTTCCACAATATGTTCCTCACACAAAAAAGGCAAAACACAAAGTCCATGTTATTCCCAGCCCAGTGCCTCCAAAATACAGCTTTGCATGTCCTATGCACCTTGCTGTGCATGTGATGGACTCCTATGTAGCGGCCCAACTGGTTTTTGACATCTAAATGTGTCTGCCATGCAGCTCTTTTGCTGGTGAAATAAACCCTTAGCGAACAAAAAAAGAGAATACAGTACAGGATAACAGGAAGAGGAACTAGTCTGACACTAGTTTTTGATGCAGTTAGAGAAACAAAAGCTTATGACAAACATTTGGTAATACTTTAGCCTAGGGCAGAATTCATAAGGTTACATAACACCCATAACACCCCTTTAAAGATCCCTTAATGACACCTGACCTAGACCTGCATAAACACATACCTTACTCGACCATTACGATTTAAGCAGCTGAGTATTCTCTCACTGTAATATATATGTTGTCAAGTCAACTTTGTTAAGTAGGTATCATGTAGCCCTGTGAATACTGCCCTTCATTAAAGTGTTAACCAAAATCCCTTCATGGACACAGGTATTCAAAGTTTTCAAAGACCTGTGATAAGTCCATTTTGGAGTTTTACACTGGCTGCTCTGTTTTTAGAGGGAAAACAGATATCAGATATCTAATCAGATATGTCTGCTGCCATTGTATTGATGTAGAATGTGTACTTGAATTGCAACAACTTGCACCATGTTTTGGTTCAAAATAATACTGACTTTTACACATACAGTATTTACAGGAACATTCATAAATATCTGTTTGGAGCCAGCAAAAAAAAAAAAAAAAAAAAAAAGACAAAATGCTGGATTTCGAAAGTCTATGTAACTAGAAGCATTTCCTAACAAGGACCACTGATCTCTCTTCAGCGTAGACTAATGTGCAAAACCTCCATATACCAAGTATTTGAAAAGGGACCTCTGCCGGTTTTCAAAAGATTTTTGGTGCATTCTCCCAAAACAAGAGGACTAGTGTGATTCCAGAATGAATGCTAAGGGGAGGACCCCAGAAACCAGAAAGTGAACCAGCACTTTACTCTCTCTAAAATCTCTCATAAGCGGATCTGAAGTAAGACTAGGATTAAAGCTAATATATTATATCTACAAAACAAAATAAAGCAGCAAGAAGGACTCAGGTTCTCCTTCATCTTTCCACCTCGGATAATGCTTTGGGCCACCGGCTGTCTCGGGAACTATCCGGCTGCCGTGATGTTGTGTTGGTGGACTCGATGTGAGCTGCCATAGCAGGCAGGTTCCGGGCACTGGGTTTGGAGGCTTGTGCTGGGCGTTTAGGATTTTTACTGACTCCGTTTGGCTTGTGAGGTGCAGCTGTGGAGGTCTCTTTGGTGTTGCGGCTGGCAGAGCCTGGACCGCGAGGGGCCTGTGGAAGGAGCTTGAAGGTGCCATTGACAGAGGCCGTGAGGGTCTCTAGGAGCTGTGAGGCAGAGCCAAAACGCACCTCTTCCTCAGTCTCAGCAGCTTCAGGCATGTGAGTACCGCTCCTCTTACTGCAGGACTCACAGCACAGTTTGCTGTAGCCTGGAATGGAACAGTAGCGAGCCAGGACTTCCATTTGACAAAATATAGATTTGTCTCCTGCACAAGGTTCATCTGGGAAAGAAATATATTATTTATTATAATACACAGTTTTAATATTTTTGTGTCACTTCACAGTGCTGGCTCAATGTATAATGCTACATACCCCAACACAATCAGTATCATACAAAATCATACAAAAAAATTGATAATGCACACTCTATAATTGTTTAAGAATGAATCCCAGGTAATTAGGCAATTAGAAGCAGTTCCGAGCCTGTGTAACTGATGTATGTGTTCAAATATATACACTGAAAGTGTGTTATCTAACCAATGTTCTCTCCAAGGTTTATTCTATTTCTGTTACTAGTCGCCATGGTTTGTGAAATTGACTGACTATATACTGAATCATATACTCACAATCTCAATAATTAAATACTCTTCAATTACCATTCCTGAGGGTTCACATCTTATTCAATTTCCTGCTTGAGTTAAATGAACGATGTCCCTGTAACTACTGAACAAACTCTGCCTTTGTAATGGAGCCACTCAAGTTATCAATCGTATCATTAACAGGAGACACCCAACTCATAAAGAGGTCTTCAATTCATGAGTCATGAAAAAGGGTCCATAGAGGACGATAAATTAATAATAATTACAGCAAGTCCATTTCAATCTTATGAGTGGGATTAAGATCCATTAGTTGTCATCTGCAGCACCTGCGTCGCCTCTTAAAGATGAAAAGTAGCAATATGTTGGAGCTCCCAGAGGATGTCCTTTTGTTTGGAGCTGAGTGATGTATTTCATAAGAGCATTACTGAACATGCTGGGCGTTCTGTTTTCACTCTGCTGAGACAAGACTGACTGTAACATGTGTAACACAAAAGGAAACTGAAAGCCAGTCATCAAAAACCAGCACCAAATATTTGTGAAGTTGTATTTTTTTTAGCAGCCAAACTACACATAACCCCTGAATTCACTGTTTTAAACATAAAGTCTGAGAGCTACTGGGATTTCTGCTTTTATTAGAACCACTGTGTTTAATATTCTCGCTACTGTGATGTACATCCCAATGTTTATAACATTCTCATGCATACTGGGGTCATTTCAATTATTAGCACCAAGCTCCATAAGACTAGCATGAAAACAGGGAACTGTGAAAAAAAGTATCCAGATGTAAAAGATGGTAGTGTCAGGAACGCGGAGTCGGACTGACGGAGGCGGACGCACAGGCTAATAACACAGACTTTTATTTAGAACAAAATAACAAAACAAATACAAATGGACTTGAGGGCAAACACGAAGCGAGAAAGAGATGAGGCAGACTAGAACAGGAAACTTGACAGCTGAGAAACGAAACAATACGAGGAACTGGAACGAGAAACATGACTAGGAACGAGAACATGAAACAACATGACTACAGCTAGGACACAAAACGACATGACTTGTAACAGGAACGAAACAAATGACCGATGCAAGGAAATGACACGAGGGAACTTAAATACATCTTACAGACGAGACACACCTGAAAAAAATATCGAGGAGTACGGACAAGGAGGCGGAAACAAGGCGGGACAAGGGTGGAGACATGGACAATAACAGACAGAGCCATGTGCTGAGAGAGCACATGGCAGGGAAAACAGACAGGACTGGGCCAGGATGTGACAGGTAGGAATTGATGAATTAAAGTGAAATCCAAGAATAAAAAAAAATGTAATCAGGTTCTGAAAAGTCAGACTAGGTTCTAACAAATTTGACGAGTTGCAGTAGATTGGTCTAAAAATTATGGTTCTAAAAGGGTCACGCCTTCGTCCTGTCAGTCTGTTGTCCCCGCCATGTGCTTTATTTGCACATGGCTCTGTTTTGTTTATGTTCTAGTCTCCGCCTTTGTCCCGCCTCCTCGTCTGTCATCTGTTAACCCGTCCTTCTCGTTATCTGTCTCAGGTGCGTCTCGTCAGTGTCTTGTATTTAAGTCCCCTTCCTACACTTCCTGTTTGTTGGTCATTGTTCTATTGTTCCCTGTATCATGTCAAGTCTGTCGTGTTCTCTTGTTCTCTCGTTCTTTGTCAAGTTTGTCGAGTTATTTAGTCTCTCCGTTATTAGTCTCCACGTTGTCGCTGTATTTCCTCTGTCGTTTCGTTCTTTAGTCTGTCTGTCCCGTTAGTCCTGTTTAACTCCCCGTGTCCCGTTTATCCTGCCTGGATCCCCGTTTCTTGTCTTTTGTTAATAGTCTCTTTGTTTTGTTATTATTTGTTATTAAAGGTTATCTGTGTTTTAGCGAATGCGTCCGCTCCGTCAGTCCGCCCCGCGTTCCTGACAGGGTCCTTTAATAAAGAAAATGGTTGTATGCCGAAATCGACAAACTCTAAGAACCTATTGTATGATTAAAGGCTTATTTGCCGCATAAATATGTTCTTCAGATTGATGGAGAATGAGTTGTTGATGGTTCTATTTTGCACTTTTTAGAAAAGGGTTCTATGTGGCAACAAAAATATTTCATCTATTATAACAAGCTTGACATCGTAACAATAGGAGAACCCATTTTTTGGTGCAAAATAGAAATCTTTTCTAAACAGAACATTCTCCATCAATCTGAAGAACACATTCACAATGCAAAGAAATCTTTAATCATGAAAAGGGCTCTTTAAGTTTGGACCAGTGTAATAAAATAAATGATGAAAGGAAGAAGTAACTGCCTCCAGCAGCGTAAAACATTCACACAGCAAACAGTTTTGTTCTTGTTTGTTTTTTAACCTTGTAAGCTTCTTATCTCATGGCACAACATAATCAGTCTGGTAAGAAGTAATTATCTTATTGCAGCAATGTGGTTCACAGTTTTGCCCTGTTCCTTTTGCCAAACCATCTTCAGTTCCCCGAGGTTTCAAGGGTCTTTTTCATTTGCAAATCCTTCATTAATTTTCTGCTGGAATAACTAGGCTGCCCTAGCCCTTTTACCTTCTGTGTCCTTTCAGAAGATGGTTTGAGATTGTCTTGTTGAAAAACGTATCGTCCTCTCAGATTCAGCACTTTTGGTTTGATTGTGCAGACATTTGTTTGCTGGGGCTCTACAAATCTGTTCATTCGAGGGTTTTTAAGAACTTTAAAAGCTCTTTGACCTACACTGTTATTGTAACTCTTTGTGTAAAATCTATCTAAATCAGTGTCTTTTATAACAACACCAGGTCAAGTCGTTTTTTTTTGTGGGGTAAAAAAAGGTAAAGATAATGAAGGGCATCACCAGAACTAGCAGCAGTGTAAAGTTTGTGTGTGCGGTGTTGCTGCTGGAACTCTCTTTTCTGTTGGTAATGTGGTGTATTGAGCTTCTCTTGAATCAGGGGGAATGTGTTTGGCCTGAGTACAAGGTCTGTGTAGCGATGTGCTCTTGGCTGCTTACCGTGGCAGGGTCCTGGTCGGCAAGGCCGATGTGATTCCGGTTTCTCTCCACTGCATTGATCTCCGATACGGCATGTGACCAGCCGTCGAGCCACCCCCTCTCCACAGGTCACTGAGCACTGAGAGAGGAAGAGGTAGAAGAAAGGAGAAAGAGGAGAAGACAGAAAGAACATTCAGCTAGGGTCAAGCACGGCATTTATTGTCACAGTTAGAGCTTTTTTACTTCTAATAGAACAACTAATAGAGCTCAGGGTCTTATTCCCAGAAGGAGTGAATGTGTAAAAACTGCATTAGCAGTAAAAGTTCACTTGACGTAGCTTCAGAAATGCTAAATATATTTACATAATATGGGCAAAGGTTTGTGGACACCTGCTCATTTAATATTTCTTCTAAATACAAGGCCTTTAATAAGTTGTTTCACTATTTTTGTCTGCAGTAACAGCTGCTACTCTTTAGATGATGAAGCATAAGATAAAATGACAAATCATTGTCTATGAAAATCACTGATTTTGGAAGTTAATCTTAATTTTTTTCACTACTTTTTAAAATGATGTAATGGAGCAGATGTAAAAGCCTCATACTTAAACTACTATTTACCCATTCAAATGGTCTAAATGTGTTATGATTGTTGTGTAAATAATCATTGATTTCACTGATCAACCTTGTTTTAAGGCTGTAGGTTTTAAAATAACAAGTAGTAATAATGTTGAACTGTTTTCTCTACAATAAACACTGTGTTTGTCAATGTGTCATTAATACATGCACATTAATCCTTTCAATCAATACGATAAATCAGCACTCACTGTGCTGAAAAAAAGGGTGTGTTTTGTGGCTGTGCAGAGATTTGTCTGTGGACCTGTGGATTGGACTGTAATGAAAATGTATTCAGTATCTATGCAAATTTTTAAAGTCTTGCAAATCCTAGCTAAAATGTATTCATATTCAGAATAGTGTAATCTTTCCTTTGGTGAAAAGGAAAAGATGTGAATCATTTTAGCTTTTTTGCAGAAAGTAAATGAAACCCTTCTGTTCCTTGCAGTCTTTCTCTCTGGAGGAAATTCTAAAGCATTCCCTGTTTAGTTGCCATTAGCACCTCATTCACTTCTTAAAGGGCTTTCCTGAAGTGTCACACCTCATTCCAGAGTGTTTCACCTGTCACATTCTTGCCTCAGGCACTTGTTCTGGCCAAAACATGATTTAACCAATTAGTGCATTTAAAGAAGATAATTAGCTCATTTTACATGACCCCATTCAACCACCTGCGCACTTACAGACCCCCCACCCCAACACACACACACATACACACCTCTTACATTGTTCCTGTTTACTGCTGCTGATTACACACAGTTAAGGAGTCTTACTGGAGCCACAATGTTAACTTTCAGTTTGTAATGTAACTGGATTCTATTCGCCCAAATTGTGTCTACACTGAAGCTGAAATAACGTCAGAAAACTATGTAATACCCTTGATTTTAAAAGAAATGTTTGATGAGGAGGTGTGCATGCAATTAAATTAATTATGTTTTAATCAGAAACAACTGCTGAGCAGCAAAACATTATTAATATGCCTTTCATTTTATGACTTTAATGGTTCCAACAAATATGGTCCAAAAGACAATTTAGTTGCAGCAGTGAGTGCATGTTGAACATGTAAAACCGTGTTAGTTCAGACTTCCTCACATCCACAGGTCTTCTTTCTCATAACAAGTGGATGTTAAATAATTTAGATTTAATAAAATAATAATAAGTTATGATTGCTGGATTGAAAACATCATCATTGCATTTATGGTTATTAATTTATATCTTTATTCATATTATTCAGTTGTTATATCTATTTGTTCATTAAGTCATTCATTGTCTGTAAATGCTTATCCACTTCAGGGTCTCGATGGATCCGGAGCCTGTCCGGAATCACTGGGAGCAAGGCGGGAACACACTCTGGAGAGGGAGCCAGTCCTTCACAGAGTGACACACACTCACATATTCACTCACGCACTCACAACTCTGGACATTTATGAGTCGCCAATCCACCTACCAACAATATTTTGTTTTTTACATTTCATGTCAAATCTTTGTCTTACTGGAATTCTGTGTAGCTGCTTTGTGACAACATCAGTTGTGAAAAACGCTAAATAAATAAATTTGATTTAATTTGATGTGTTTTTGGACCGTGGGAGGAGACCAGAGCACCCGGAGGAAACCCACTACGACACAGGGAGAACACACCAAACTACTCACAGACAGTGGGACTCAAACCCACAACCCCAGGACACTTGAGCTGTGTGACAGCAAAACTACATGCTGTGCCTACCATCCATCCATCCATCTATTATCTGTAACCCTTATCCATTTCAGGTTCACGGTGGATCCAGAGCCTACCTGCAATCATTGGGCGCAAGGCGGGACACTTTTGAGTCGCCAATCCACCTACCAACTTGTGTTTTTGGACTGTGGAAGGAAACCGGAGCACCCGGAGGACACCACGCGGACAGTCATCTGGAGCGGGAATCGAACTCATAACCTCCAGGTCCCTGGAGCTGTGTGACTGCGACGCTACCTGCTGCGTCACTGGGCCAGCAGGTAGTGCCACAGCTCCAGGGGCCTGGAGGTTGTGAGTTCGATTCCCGCTCCAGGTGACTGTCTATTAGGAGTGTGGTGTGTTCTCCCTGTGTCTGCGTGGGTTTCCTCCGGGTGCTCCAGTTTCCTCCCACAGTCCAAAAAGTTGGTAGGTGGATTGGCAACTCAAAGGTGTGTGTGTGTGTGTGTGTGTGTGTGTGTGTGTGTGTGTATGTGTGTGTGTTGCCTTGTGAAGGACTGGCACCCCCTCCAGGGTGTATTCCTGCCTTGTGCCCAATGATTCCAGGTAGGCTCTGGGCCCACCGCGACCCTGAACTGGATAAGCGCTTACAGATAATGAATGAATGAATGGTTAATAGTGCTTGGTGGAATTTATTTAGTAACACTGCTGGCTTCCACACAGCATAATGAGATTTAATTCCCCTCATCTGTGTAAGCATGAAGTGCATGCTATGCTAACAAATGTCCTGGGGCAAGACGCCAACTAGATTTGTAAGTTGCTTTGTGTAAGAGAGTGTGTACTAAATGTGTGTATAAAATGCCAGCAGTGCCAATCCCAGTCCTACTTTACTGTGAAAACAGAAAGCTTCACTCACCTCAGACCAGGCTCCGGTTCTCCACTGTGCTGGGCAGGGCACTCTGTTGCAGGGTCGTCTGACCTCAGGTTTCTCTCCGCTGCAGTATTTGCTGTGAATTGAGCGGTTGGCTCCCTCGTGTAGGAACTGGATACAGCGCACTGTCCGGATCTGATGCCCTAGACTCCCACAGGTTTTGCTGCAATGCTCCCACTCCTCAGCTATCCACCTGACAAACACGGAGACAGTTTCACAAACAGTGGTCTGAGCAAATGCATAAGGTGTTTCTCAGTTCTCAGAAATCTAGGACGCTTTCATATTCAGTCTGAACAACAAGCAAAAGCTTGTCAGCGAAATAGTAGCCTGGATTAAAATTCTAAACAAACCATCAGAGCTGACACAGAATGTGGAGAAGGTAAAATATGGGAAAGTGTTATCATGCTCAATGTTATTTCAGCTTTCCTTTCGGAGATGGTTCAGTAGCTGGAACTCAGTGAACAGATTTAATTCACATACTGTTACAGGTCAGTGGAAGTGATAGAAGTGAAGAATATACAAAGGAAATGGACCAAATGAACAACAGGCTGTAAAATTCTTTCACAACAGCGTTCCAGTAGCAGTTTGGCTTCTGATTTTTCAAAGCCTTGGTGTCGATCGATTAAAAATTGAATCGAGTTAATCACAACTACATTCATGATTTTAAATGCAGTTAAATTGCAAGGCTTTTCTTGTTTTTCATCCATTTTCATTATCTGTAACCCTTATCCAGTTCAGGGTCGCAGTGGTTCCAGAGCCTACCTGGAATAATTGGGCGCAAGGCGGGAATACACCCTGGAGGGGGCGCCAGTCTTTCAAAGGGCAACACACACACACACACACTTTTAAGTGGCCAATCCACCTACCAGCGTGTGTTTTTGGACTGTGGGAGGAAACCGGAGCACCCGGAGGAAACCCACGCAGACACAGAGAGAACACACCACACTCCTCACAGACAGTCACCCGGAGGAAATCCACGCAGACACAGGGAGAACACACCACACTCCTCACAGACAGTCACCCGGAGCGGGAATCGAACCCACAACGTCCAGGCCCCTGGAGCTGTGTGACTGCGACACTACCTGCGGTAGTTTATCTCTCTTTTGGAAGAGAGATAAAATAAATAAATATGTAGAATGGTACACAACAATCTAGTTAAAGGAAACTGTCCAAAGTAGCTTTCATGACTTTTGAATTAGAATCTGTTAATTAGTTTCCTGGAGAGTGTTAAGCTCAGACACAAGCTTTATTTAAGAAAATTGCAGAAGACTCACAGCTCAGATGATACAACAACACAATAATCAGGCTTCAACCACTTTATAAGAGATAAATGTGTGGATTAAACCAGGCACAAGAAAATATGTATATTTATATATGTGGATACATTTAAAGGCCCTCTCAGAAATTCCATGGGACCAAGTTCACGCCCTTAAATGTCAATCTCACGTTCTTAAAAATGTGCTACACACTATCATCACAACACCCAGTGTGTTTTGTCCATCGTTCCACTGTGCGGAGACAGCTCAATGGACCTGGAAAATATAGAGCTGTCAAGAAGAAGAAAATAGGAGGAAGACAATTTGAAAAACAAAGAAGCTGTTGTGTTAATAACAATGGGCTGGCCATCCCAGAGCACAGGTGTAAACATAATAGCATGTGCTTGAGGTAACACTGAACTCTGGAGACAAGGAAAAATATCTGTGCAAATTACTTTTGTATGTGAAAGCAAATTTCCCTCCCAAAGAAATGCATGTTTAGTCATGCAAGTCATGTTTAGTTATTGACGCATCTGTGTAATGAAATGTTCTACTGAATGTTTTCAGGCTTTTTCACTGATATGAAAAATGAATTGCTAAGGGCTGATATTGAAAAGAAATTAAATAGTTGTTCTGTGAATTTCACAGTTTGGTGGAAAGGTGTATATATTTGAATTTAAAAATATGGATATTACTTTTCAGCTTTGGTTCTTGATCTTTTGCTAATGGCAATTGCCACTCATTAGGTTTCCAAACACCTCAAGTTGTTACTGTTACTGTATTTTTGGAGAAAGGCAAACATCTTACAATATTTCTCTGGAAAAACCTAGAATTTGAAACAGCTACTGAGTAATCGTCTGCAGCTGTGGATATTCTACATCTTCCTTAATTAATGCTTTAAATATCTAGACGTTAACACTGAATGTAGTGAGTGTCAGACATGGTGCTTAGTTCTTAGATTATGTAAGCTGTTAAGTCTCTGAACACTGATGGCCATTTAAAAGCCTGTAGATTGTGGAGCCTGTTGAGAGCAGACAGCTGTCATTTAGTTGCCCTGAAAAATGTCTGGAACTGCTTCAACTGAAACACATGAATGAGAAGTCAAAGACAAGGCTGATACATACTGCTCAGTGAATAAAGGTTCAAAATATATAAAACCAGAAATGATCTTCTCCAACACAGCCTCATGAAATGGAAAATAAGTCATCCTTGTGTGTTCACTTATGAAGGAATTTTGAATGGATGTAATTTACAAATGAACTCACACACAAACAATTCTCCTGTGTCCTGTGTTTTCTGAACGGCTGTAGTTTTTTACGTCCCAAAATTGTATTCCTATCGTCACTGGACGGACTTTTAAAACCACTTGCGCATAAGTGAATGGTAAAACTTCTTCAGGGTTATCTCTCTGGGAATAATACCCTCACTGAATGTGCTGCTTCTCTTTTAATAGGACCATTTGTTTGACAATTTTGCATGAGTGTGAAACCAAGCTGAACTAAGGCTGATAACCTTAAGCCTGAAGAGTAGTACAGAAGCTAGCCTCTCTTTTTAAAAGGCATTGACTTTCCCTCCTTTTACTGCAATGTGGCAACCCAGGAAAAACCATATCTTCATTTCAAGGAGAGGTGTATAGAGGTGTATATAAAAAATATATGAACACAGCTTATCCAGCATTTTGAATATTATTAAGTAGATTCTTCCCATTTTAATGCAGTATGAGTCCGTTCTTCTGGAAAAACCTTACACTAGATGTTAGAATGTGGCTTTGAGGATTTCAGTGTATTCAGTCACAGGCACCTCAGTGAGGTCACTAAAGGCACTTTTCCACTGTATGGTACCTACCCTACTTGACACCACTCATTTTTGGTACCTGAAGCCTGGTTTGTTTTCCACTACCACAGTTCCCTGAAATGTAGCTGTCAACATCATAAAACACAGTCTCTAACAGGAACAACAGGCTTTGGAAACAACAACAGTGCCAGTAATGTTAAGCATTGTTTACTCAGTGTGTATTCGCATGCTGTTGTTGTTTTTTGGGACTGAACATGCATCATGTCAAACAGATCAGTAGAGGTATTTCATTCCTTGTTGAGCCATCCAGCTCTCGCTGGATTCTTTTGTCTGCCACCAATCCAAGGAACATTTGAACCTCTTCAAAACACTATTATGATCACTAATGTAGCTTGGATATTTTACAAATGGCTAGATTCTGTCTGGTCAATCAGTGCTCTGCACAGTACTCTTTATGCTTTAGTTTCTTTTCAGCTCACTTCAAACCACAGGTGAGCAAGCGCTTTTAAAGAACCCACTTCTAGATACAAGGTACCAAATTTGCCTAATGGAAAAGTGGAAAAGCCCCATAAAATACATGTCACTCTAACTCATCCCAAAAGAACGGAATGGAGGACCAACCAGGCACTGGCCTGTGGAGAAATTATTACCACTGGTGAGCTGGTGTGGCTTTTGTGATCATATAACACTGGTACACAGCCTGTACTTTGGCTGAATATCATCAAATCCAACATCTAGTCTAAAGGTTTCCCAGAGGATTAGAGGCTATTCCTGCAGCTGAAGAAATGCTGGATGAGCAGGTGTCTACAGACCCTTGGCCATATAGCTTATATTTCTTGAACATAACAGTGTTAATGCAATGCTCCGGAAATCCTGACATGTCAGACGGTAATAAGATGAAAAACACTTAAGCACGTCAAGAGGGAGGACAAAGGCTTACTGATCAATATAAGTGACTTAACTGACTTAACTGTTCTCTACACAGACAGGTCTGCGTCAGTAAACACACTCTCTTAACTGTTAATGCCTCCAGACTCACTGGCAGGAGTGCACTCTACAACAAATGCTGCTATAAGCAGAAAGTAGAAACTTTTACAATTGCCTTGACTTTCTCCCAATTTACGTCAAATCAAGCAGACGTTTAACTTAAGCACCAATTTAGCTGGAACAGATAGTGCATTGAGACACCCCTTAACACAAAAAAGAGCTGAAAATGGCCAAGCTGCCTAGAGGAGAACTGTGGAAAAGGTGTAGTGGATTGTAAGTTACAACGGGGCTTGTGGCTAAATATTACCTTGAATAATAATTTATTTAAAAAATGTAATTTTATATTTTCATCCAAAATGCATGAAACAAACAAAAAAGCATTCTTGTATTCATTCATTCATTCATTCATTCATTGTCTGTAGCCACTTATCCACTTCAGGGTCATGGTGGATTGGGAAGTGTACGTGGATTCACTGGGTGTAAGACAGGAACAAACCCTGGACAAGATGCCAATCCTTCAAACACACACCACATTCACACTTGTGGACACTACTTAGTAGCCAATCCACCAACCAATATGTGTTAGACCGTGGAAGAAACACATAAAGACATGGGGAGAGCACACTACTCCCCTCGTAGACAGCCACTTGTGGTGGGGCTTGAACCCACAACCTCAGGAAGCTAGAGCAGTGTGACAGAAACACATATTGCACCAACAAGCCTCCTCTAAAGTTCACTGTTGTGAATGTGTGAGTGACTGGATGAGGGTGTGATGCCATTTGTTGTTCAGGGATTTTTCTTGCCTTGCACCCAATGACTCTGAGTAGGTTCCAGATCCTGTGTAGGACTCTGATAAGGATAGAGAAGCAGTTACAAAATCCATCCATCATCTGTAACCCTTATCCAGTTCAGGGTCACAGTGGGTCCAGAGCCTAACTGGAATCATTGGGCACAAGGCGGGAAAACACCCTGGAGGGGGCGCCAGTCCTTCACATGGTAACACACACACACTCACACACACCTACGGACACTTTTTGAGTCGCCAATCCACCTACCAGCGTGTTTGGACTGTGGGAGGAAACCAGAGCACCGGAGGAAACCCACACGGACACAGAGAGAACACACCACACAGACAGTCACCCGGAGGAAACCCACGCAGACACGAGGGAGAACACACCACACTCCTCACAGACAGTCACCCGGAGGAAACCCACGCAGACCACACCACACTCCTCACAGACAGTCACCCGGAGGAAACCCACGCAGACCACACCACACTCCTCACAGACAGTCACCCGGAGGAAACCCATGCGGACACAGGGAGAACACATCACACACCTCACAGACAGTCACCAGGAGGAAACCCACGCAGACACAGGGAGAACACACCACACTCCGCACAGACAGTCACCTGGAGCGGGAATCGAACCCACAACTCCCAAGCTGTGTGACTGTGACACTACCTGCTGAGCCACCGCGTCGCCCCAGTTACAAAATGTGTGAATTAATTAATTCATTGTTTTTTTTTAATAATATTAAAATATGTCCAATTCCCCTGAGGAAAAGCTTCCCGATGACATGATGCTGTCACACCATACTTCAAACTCACTGAGCAGCGTGCTGCTGACTCATCTGTTAATCTACCGCCATTCCATAGAACACAGCAATAGTCTGAATTGCACTGTTCTAGGACTTTTTGCAGGGTCACTATTTTCTTTGCTGTGCTGATCAAGGTTAATAAAACCATCTTTTCCTCTGATTGAAAACTGTAGTGCTCCACAAACAACCTGCTATCATCCAGGAAATTATGGACCACTACAACAATGAAGTCTCCCATCCGTGAAAAAAGGTAGTTCATCCATATCCTCAACAGCTGGGATTCAACCTTGAACTATGAACATCTGCATTGCTTAGCAGTGCTCGGGAGGGGGCACCTCTGCAATCGTTAAGATCATAAATCTATCCAACGATGCTGAGGTTATGGAGAAGAAATGAGATACGGTCCACTTTGATAGAAAAGTGAGAAAGGGCTTTCAACCACTTGCTCCTCAGATCTTCAGATCACAGGGCTTCCAGAGGTTCAGGTCTACTCTCACGGCTTCTCATGTTTGGAAAAATGAAAGGAAAGAAGAATGAAGGAACCCGCTGTGCTCACAGGGAAGACGAGTGTGTATTTGTTGTATACACAGACTGAACTGGAGAGAGAGCACAAGAGAGATCAAACATGGCAGTGTCTAGAATCTCTGTACACTCTCAGACATAAAGGTACTGTAGAGGTACATTATTGGTCACTAAAGGTATAATCAGTGAAAATGAATACATTTAAAAAATATGGTTCTACAAGGGTTCTTTATTAGAGGAAAAGGTTCTATATAGAACCCTGAACATTTGAAGAACCAAATTTGCATGATTAAAAGGGTTTTGTTGATTGATAGAGAATGTGCTATAGATGATTCTATATAGAATTTTTGAGAAAAGGGTTGTGTATGGCACCAAAAACCGTTCCTCTACAGTTACAAGCTTGCTCAGGGTTCTATATAGAAAGTTCTATACAGAAACTCCTTTAAGAAAGAACCCTGTTAGAACCATAATTTTTAAGCCTGTACTTTTGAAGGTACAACAGTGGTTTTAAAGTCCAGTTGTGTTCCCTAAAAGTACATTACACACTCTTCTCCAGATGAAGAGGTGAATATTTGTAATCCTTTATTATAAAACTGTAAAACACATATTTTAAAACAACAATTATTATTGAATAAGGTAAAATTCTCTAACATTATTATGTTCCGTAAAGGTACTGAAAAGTACCCTTGAGGGTACCACCACAGTGACAGCAAAGGTTACCACAACATCCCTTTGAATAACAGCTGATACTATGGGGCTCCAATGTAATGCAACTGTCTAAGAAACCCCAGGTGATGACATACTCATCCAGGACTGGGTGTCCAAGAGAGCATAACTGAGCTCACTCTCTCCGGGTGATCACAATGCTAGCCAATTCTGACATCTGTTCGTTAGCATAAGAGAATTTTGCAGAGTTGGCAAAAGAAGTTGGGCAAGAATCAGTTGCATTTCAATCTTGGCTGCACTGTGTGTTTAGGGGAACTCTGGCAAGCGGGTACAATTTGCAATGACCAAAAACTGGGTTCAATTAAATAGAAAAAATAATCATTAGAAAGCCAACTTCAGCCCCATGTTACAGTCTAAATCTGACATTATTTTGGACACTGACCATATTGGGTCAGCTTGCAGCTTTAGCGTATGCCCACAGACATTGTAAAAACAAATGCAGTTAACTGACACAAAGTATGTTCAGACTTAGAAGACATTAGAAGTGGAATTTGGGCTGGCACTGTCTCCATACTGTGTTTACACACTTTATTTTAGTATTTTAGGAAACACATTATGTCAGCATTGTGCTTGTATTCTATCAATATTTTCTGTAAACCCTGGCAGCAACACCATTTTAACTCGACCATACAAATAATCCTACTGTACAATTACCCAAGATGTCCTTCAGATCAATGGCACATGATGTAAGGTAGTTACTGATATGAATATGGTTAAATATTTGGTTAATGAGCTCCAGAGTGGTGTAGCGGTCACTTGCTGCTCTTATCATCAGGTCATATCTTGGCCTCTCAAAGCCAGGAGTCCTGAAAGAGCAATTGTCTTTGCTCTCTGTGTGGGTGGGATGGCCCCTTCCCCTGACACAGTGTAATGCCCGCCAGCATAGGCATCTTTCAGCTAATGTGACAGACCTGAGCCGTCTTCACACTCCTCCGCAATGTCTGGTGAGGTTGCATTAGCAGCAGTGAGAAAAGAGGCAGTGGTCTGGGAAGAAGCACACGCTAGTCCTCGCTCTCCCAGAGCACTTTTCCACTAAAAGAACTCTGGTTCTTGAACTGGTTCTGTTCCTGATTCTTGGAACCTTTGTTCTTTCCATGGAACTGGGCTGTGTTTCTACAAGTTTAGAGGGGAACCAAGAATACGTCTTCAGTGGGGGGGGGGGTTATCGCTGTGGCTGAATGCTGCGCCAAATTTAAACAATCAAAGTCACCACAGGGTAATTGTTTATATTTTGCTTACAATGGCGTCAGATTAGAGTGAGATATAATACGTGTGTAAATGTTGCCAAGATCTGAGCCGTCCCGCTGAGCTTGTGAACATTTTCTAACTGCCCATCTACTTTTCATATTCCGAGGCAATGCTCAGCTGTTTCTAATAATTACCATTTCTGTTCATTTGGATGTGTTTGGTGATAAATACACTGGAGAAAACTATGCCTACATCTGGGCTGCACAATACAGCACTTTGATCAAAGCACTGGCCTTTGGAATACTGCTCTCACAGCAGTGAGATGATGGAGGTGGAGCACAAAAAGCGCCTTGATCCAGCTGCAGCATGTGTCTATGACAAGCCTGAGAGCCTTTATTCCATTTCCTACAGTTGCCTTCACACACAGTTCATGAATAATAAACATATTAACACTGAACATTATAACAATATTCTACAATAAAGACATACCGTGTAATAATTCCTGTCACGATCCTAGTATGTTTTTGACTGTGTTACGTTCAAAACTGGCCTGCAAAGCTGGCAGCTGAGCAAAAGTGGCCCAAGGTTTCTGCACAATCTCTCTGCCTGGAGGCCTTTTCTATGTAATGTAGCATGTATAATTCATAAAGTAACCTCTGCTATTATTAAGGAAAACCATGGAAAGTGGAGGTCAGATATTAGTGGGAGGAATAAGTGATTCTAAAGTACACTGAATATAAATTTCATTCTATTCTTAGGGAAATGTCTTGGAGTCAATTAAGCTGGTAACCTGGATTGAAACCAGCTAATGAATTTTCTCCTTTCTCCGTGCTCTGAAATACGGATGGCACCCATTTATCTGTACCTCTGTGTTTACTGCTGGAAAATCCTGACTTGATTTCTGAATAAGCTTGTGTTGTGATATCTGAGGGGAGTTCAGTAAGAAAACTACAGCATTCGGGATATAACAGGTATGCTGAGGAAACTCGAGCATGGCGTTGTGCGTGACTAATCCTCTACCCTGTGGCCCGGAGCCAGCCCTGAGGGATTTTTACCTGCTCCCAAGCTTGAACAAAGGTCTCTGTGGGAAGACTGATAAATTACATTTTTTTGAGTAAAAACAAAAGGCATTTTTCAGGTAATTAAAAAGCTAGATCTAAAAATGTATAGAATGTAAGCATGATTACATAGAAAAATATATTATGTGTTTGAAATCATACCTATACAGAGAACCTATTGAATGCCCCTTGTACAAGCTGCTGTTAACTATCGTCCAATACAAATGGATGTAGAACTCCAGAAATAGATTTCTATCAATTGTTAGCAAGGATAAAGTATGACTAATGATGAATAAACTCTTGCTGCCTGCCAGCTGCCCTACTTCTCCTTGCACTGACAACGTACAGTTCCTTTTCTTTTGTTATGCTAACATTCTGATCACATATATTTTTCTTTTATATAATTCCTACACTGTAAAAGTATGCACATTCCTCAGCAGCACTCTCTAGTGTATAGCACCCTTCAAGGTTCGAGGTTCTTGGATTGGGGAAAGCAGAAAATACAACCATTTTCTAAGACAACTTTGGAGGTGTGTAAAACATCATGCAATAGACTGAGGCAGTGCTTTCTCAGGAAATAGTACGAAGAAAAATGTGCAGTCCTTTACTGGGAGAAGCTGTAGTCATAAATGTATATTAGCTACAACCAATTACATTATTTTTCAACCCAAGGCATTGGAGGTGAGAGGATTTTAAACTAAACTGATGTACATTAATTGAATATCTATATTCTTTTCCTAAGATGACTTAACTCATACTCACAGTGGAAGTCCTAAAAAGCCATTGCTTCCCAATTAAAACAGCCCAGTGTTTCTGCATAACAAATGTAGACAACTAAGGACAAACACACCTGTACACAACAAGCTTTCAGGGCTAACGAGTGATGAAGGTGCTGAGACGATGTTCTACAGGTGAGCAGTAATCTACAGTTTCCATCTGCACAGCTGGACATATGCAATTTATAGCAAATGGATTTCATCTGGATTGGAATGGATTTTCTTCTGCACAGGCACAGCACAGCACTGCAATCCGCTCGAGCTCTTCCTCGAGCTCTCAGGAAAAATACACCTAAACCTTGATGTATAGACCCTTACACAACATCTAATATAAGCCAAATGATCTGAGCAGTTGCCATTTTCAGATGCATTCATTTTTTATGTTAATGGATTCTTAATTATTTCCAAATTAATTTCCCAAGCGGATCTAATCAATTTCTCAAGCTTATTAATATAGACTCCAAACAAAGTCTGTATGAATTCAACGCTTCCAAGTTTCATACAGATGGATTCAAATCAGACCACCACAACCTATAACTCATCTGTCTCTCCTGTGTTGTTCACCTGACCTTTGCTGTTTGGCTGCAGAGAGGAACAAAACAACCAGAAAATAAATGCCTTCTAGAAAAAAAAACTGCAAAACGAAAATAAATAAATAAATAAGAGGCCAAGGCTTTTCCAACAAAAAAAAAAGAACATAAAACACTTCTTTTAATTTCTAAATATTATTAATATGCATTTATTTCTTATAGATTTCTAAATGTTATTGACATGCCTCTAAATCCTCATATACTTCATACACATTTTAGAGTGCTTTCTTCATTCAATAAGGCCCTTATTCAGAATAAAAGTGATTACACTTTTGCAGCTGCTGCCCCAAGACTATGGAACAAACTTCCTTTTCACATTAGGTCTGCACCATCCATATCATCGTTTATATCCCAGCTTAAAACCTACTTTTATTCTCTAGCCTTCGATGGCATTTAAATGTCTTTTATATTCTCTGGTAAAAGTTACTGTCCTTTCTTTGCTGAATTTAATTTGGTGTCATATTCTACCCCTCCCCTTTCCATTTCTATATTTTGTATCTTCTTATATTGTAAAGCACTTTGGGCAACGGTAGTTTTAAATGTGCTCTATAAATAAATATTAATTACTTACTAGTTTATCGGTAAGACTACAGACTGGAGGATTTCCCTTTTCTGATCCAGAGCAAATACCATATACCAAGACCTGTACCACAGCATCGATTGTTTCATGATTTGGGAGGAATTTAATACTGATACACACAATGGGAGACTAAATACACTGTCTAGCACCAGTAAAGGTTTTCCCAAAGTGAGGTGACATCTCTCTGGAAACTCATGGGCATGTGTATCCACACAACAGAAACAACAACCCAGACAGAAACAGCACCAGTCCTGCACCTGGAAAAATGAAATTAACCAAGGACAAAAAAGTATAAATGTGTCCTTATCAGCTCTCAGTAACCCAGCCAGGATTCTCCCAACCCTCACAATTACCACCTCTTCTGCTGCATAGCTATATATTATGTATATAATACAAACTTGGCTGCATGCAGGTTTTACACCCCTGGTTAAATGGCACATTTTGCTGATCGTCTAACAGAAAATCAGTAAACACAGGCTCCACAGGAACCATAACATAATATAATTCAACTATGCCAAAGGCCAAATTTTATTATTTTATTTTGACTAATACATTAAATCCAGCAAATAAAAAGTAATTATATATTCAAATGTGTAGAAGTGGGTCATCTGTTTTATATGTATCAGTAAAATTTAAAAAACATGTCCAAACGTTGGCAATGCAACCTTAAAATGCGATAAAGGGCTGGTGCTGAAGCTGCTTATCGTCAGTGAAAAGTGAATAATTGTCATAACTTCCATCCATTATCTGCCATCTTTTCTGATTGAGCTCATTTTCTCTTGACAAAGACCTGGTGATTGACGGCTGAGGTTCTAATATTCTGCAGGCATTTTTTCTCAGAGTAATATTTGGATTAACTATAGATTTTTATCGGCAGATTGGATATTTTCCGTAGGTTGGAAATTGTGCTGAGCCATCTCTGTACCACAAGGAGAGAATTAACTGTTACAGGACTTTTGCTTATCACAGAAATTCAGTTCATTCTCATGAGCAGATGAAATTCAAATTTTTATATAATTTAAAACATGTTGGAGCCCTGCTGTCACCATGGGAACATGCTGTTTCTTAAATAACGTTCATGAAATATTAATCTGCATTTATTCTGAGGGAAACAGCTGGTGGTTCTTGGGACCCCCAGCTGAAACACATCCTGTTTGTTTCTGAGGAGCTTTAAACGTGAGGGGCTTTAACAGAGGACGGCTGCTGTGTGTTCACGGAGCCCAGCAGCTACAGCAATCAAGACCAGATCAAACGAGAGCAGACAGCTGAGAGTTCTTTTTTCCCCTCACGGTCAAACATCTACACTCTACTCGAACATCCCACAGCACTGTAATCACTGTCATGTTCTTTGCTAATGACTGTGATTTGACTTGAGAAGTGCAGTACAAGTGTAATGCAAATTTAATATTTTCTTGACAGTCCTCAGAGCTGCAGTATGTACAGCAGATACAGATGCACAAGCTGCTGTAAAAGACATGATATGTCACAGGAGCTTTCACACGTCTAGCTATGGAGTTTGGTTATGCATTTTGTGAAGCCATGGAGACATTAGCTTCATCACTGTTAGTGCACAACCTTCAATTAATGATGACATTGATAATATACATTAAGAGATATAATTAACTGTTATCATACACAGACTCTATACTGTAATGTGCAAAACAACCATTTAAGACTTCTAACCAACCTGGCAGACCACCAACAATCTCCATCCAACAAACAGTACTCAAGGCATTCAAGGTTTGAGAGATAAGTCGGTGGTCTGAAAGGATGTGGATCTGTCAGAAGTTGATATTGGGATCTTGGAATGTCATACTTATGGTATGAACATTTAATATCACGATTATTGTAGCCAAAATGATCACGGTTATCAGTATTATTGAGACAAGTATTGTTAAAATGTGCTGAAATGTTATAAAAAGTAGTTATACAAACATTCAGAGAAACCATTCCACCATGTTTTATTTTGAACAACAACGGCACTATGTACTGATTTAAACCAAGTTTAAACAAAATAGACCTAAATAAACAGTAAACTCTGCAGTCTTGTTTTTTTGTTTGCCTTTTGTTAAGTTGAAAAATGAAGTGAGATTAAGATCATTTATCATTGTATTATGTTTTGTTTAACAGGTGGTCAGTAACTGTATAAAACTCATTGTTATTGTTTTTATTGTTTTATTGTCGTGACAAAGATGAGGTCCTTTTTTAAGAGGCATGTTTATTTCGAACATGTCCTAAAACACAAAGGGAAATGTGCTTGAACAATTTAAGGTAGATGGAGTCTCTGAAGGTTATTCTCAATTTAAGGTGGGGGAAAAAATCTGTAGTATCTAATTATAACCCTGCTTAATGTTTAATGGCTCATGGCACCATTTAATGTGGAATGTGCATCAGGTTTGTAATTCTGGCTAGAATGCATTCTTGCTCATCTGAGATGTGTTATTTGTCGTTAAAAATGAAACAAAATTGCTAAACCAGAAACATTTCTATACATCTATACATTTCTATGTGCTTACAAGAGCATAAACAGCTAATGTTAGCCAATTAATTTATTTTTCACACTCACTCCAGTGTGGTCCCAATCTCACCTCCCTGCTCTGATTGAACATCTCCTGGTTTTGAGGGGCCTTGGGGAGTGATGGAGAGGTGAGATCTGGCACAGCACCGTGTCTCTGTCTCTGTGCCATGTTTCCCCCGTCGCAAAATAAACCCCAAGTCAATAAACGTCAAGTAACTTGTTCCTAACTTTGGTTGATGTTCTAAGGTTTTTAAACAGTGATAACATTAAAAACGATGTCACTAACCACCTGGAATTTTTACCATGGTTTACAATGAAACCGCTAACTTTATCACATGTTAATGTGCGGTTTATTATTAGCAGCAAAGCTTAAGGCGCTTGAAGAAAGAAGTAGTGACAGAACCCAGAGAAACTGGGGGAAGAAGGAAGACTCTGTGTGAGAATGTAAGAATTAAATTGGTTTTCAGTGGTGGACTTCTCATTACTTTAAGGAAGCATTAAATCCTGGTGTGAAGATTATTCATTTTGTGTAATACAGAACGTATGACACCCCAGGGGTGATTAACATATAAATACATATATATTGAGATATAAATGCAAACAAATGAGTGATGGTGGGCTTCTAGATCATATTTTAGCAACTGCTAATTAGCATGCAGCTGTCTGGATGTAACTGAAGACCCCTGGTGTCTGTGCTGGTGTACAGTACCACAGAGCATGGAGAAACAGGGGAACAGGAGAACACCCCCCCTGCAGAGTCTACTATCTGGCAATGTGTTAGCGTCTCGTTAAAAAGCATGCTAGAGCCCGCGAACCTCTGACTCACTGAAGAACTGCCACTACCTTCCTGCATCTACAAGGGGATTGAGGAGAGGGAAGGTCAGAGTTGTCTGTGGGGTTTTACTTTGTGGAACTGGCAGCCATCCTCTCTAACTACTTGGTCAAATGTTTTTAGACACCCATTTATATTTGTGTTAAATGAGTGAGGAGTGAAGAGACACACAGGCGCATTAGGTAGCATTTTTACAGTATAATTACATCATCAAAATGATTGTGATGCTCCACTGACCTGTAATAGGGAGAATAGCACATGCAAACTAATACATGTACATAAAAAGCTGTTGCGAGAAGTTTGACAGTTTTTTTTCCCCATGCTTGGCTTAAAGGGGACATCTAAGATTGTGGGGAATTGCTGTTCTCTTTGGTTTGTTTACATTCAGAAGTGTAGAGCCTTTTAAGTTGGAGCGGTATGTTTGTAAAAAAAATGACTGTCTGTATGTGGCTGAAGTTTAACTTAACTAAACAGGTTACATTCACTGTTTGAGCTACCACAAAGACTCGTTTGTAACTTGAGTTGTTTAGTTTTGTAGTACTTTTGATCTGTTTACTTTCATGCAGTTAGCCGTTTCCCTAATTTGAAGATACTTAAGTGATCAGAAACAGTGAAAATAAGTTAATATTACCCACCTATGGAGCAGGAATTGAGCAATTTTCTCATCTTGGTTCATGCTTTTCAATATTTAGTGCTCTCTCTGTTGTTTAAAAAAGCTTCAGATGCCTTTTTATTGACATTAGCAGAGAGAGAGAGAGAGAGAGAGAGAGAGAGAGAGAGAGAGAGAGAGATAGATAGATAGATAGATAGATAGATAGATAGATAGATAGAGAGAGAGAGAGAGAGAGAGAGAGAGAGATAGATAGATAGATAGATAGATAGATAGATAGAGAGAGAGAGAGAGAGAGAGAGAGAGAGAGAGAGAGCTTTTTTTCAAGCATTTACTGACACTGGGGATTCATAAACCCATTAGAACAGTTCTGAGTGCACTAAGAGATGGGAGAACTAGTAATTGGCAAAGAAACTTGTTGCGATTACAACCGTAAACATCATCTTTAATCTACACATTAATCTGCTAAAAGTTGTTGAAACCGGAATCCAGAGGTGTTTTATTGTCTGAGCTGCGTGCAGCATTTTTCTCAAATAAAGCTTGTGTCTGAGCTTTTTGTGTTTTTAATGTTAACTCTCTTCCTGAAACATTTACTCAGCAAATTAAAAGATTCTAATTCAAATATCATAAAAACTTTGAAAGGTTAGAATAATGTAAAAGTTTCCACTAACCAGTTGTGCATAACCCTTTAGACATATATTTATCTCCCTTCCAAAAAGACAAGATATAGAAATTTAACTTGCAATTAATCATAATTAATTACAGAATGTCATTGTGATTATTTTTTTGTATCAACTGACACCACTAATAAAGATACACCACAAATTACATCATCTACACTGTAAAAAATGTCAGTGAATTCTACGGTGGAAAACTGTAAAACCATGACAGTAAATGACTGTAAACTCTAAAAATGTTGAAAACAGTCTCTGTAACAGTGAAATACCGTAAATACTTTTATCAGCCAAAATACAATTTTTTACATCTCTTTACTGTAAAATATACATTATTTCACTGTTAAACACACAAACCATTAGGGACTGTACAAGTGTCCAAGGACTGGGAAGAGCTGAGACTCATTAGGGAGCTCCCAGCATGCTTTGCTTCTCCATATTTTCTGTGATTTTCTTTGTTTTTTTTCTGTCTTTGAGACTTACTGATTTTGGGTTGCATTGGGGTGATCACTGTGTGTGTTTGTGTTTCTGTGGATGTTATGTCGAGACGTGTGTTGGTCAGGAAAGTTCACCATCAGCTTGTGTTCTGCGTGTGGCACCCAGATACCGAACATTTCTTTAGTCCTTTCAGCAATATCTTCTTTTAAGGGCTGAATACAGGATGCAGTTTGGCTTTATCTAAATACGGCTATATCTCAGTCTCCTTTCTCTAATTTGTCACACAATTTACATGTTAATTTTATAGCAAAACAATGTTTCTTTGTTATTTTTATGTAAATACCATGTTTTTTACAGTGTATATCTGTTTTTTAACATAAATGTACTGTAAACAAAACAGTCCTTAAATTTAAATGTATGATTGCCAAAAACGTGATCGTATATTTTACGGTGAAATTCTGGCAACCACAGCTGCCAGTATTTTACTGTAAATTTTACAGATTTTTTTTTACAGTGTAGTTGGACTAGTAAGTTATTATCAAGATTAGTGATGTTTTCAGCATTATATTTGGACATTGTTTCTGTTGATTGTTATGTGGTTTTGTTGGCTGCCGTGCCAGATAAATTACAACTAGTGTTTGTGGAATCTAAGTTTGTTTGAGCACCACATGTGTTTATACTCAGGTTTTTGTAGTATATGCCCTCTAGTTCAGGTTCTGTCAGCTTGGCTTGCTATGATATTGATTTGTGCAGATTTTGAGCGCTCAACAGCAAAACAGACTAAACAGACTGAACGTACACCCCTGCCAATATTATTTATGAATGACTGCAGTGGAAACTGTAATCTTATCATTTTGTCCCTGCCTCTCTGATACATGTAACAAATGTAGGGGAATCAAAAAAAATTACCTTTACCTGTTTCTTTAAAAGGCACTTTCTGGAGCAGTTGCCCATGAGATTTAAGTCAATGATAAGCAGGAGATTGAGGGGTGTATGCCCCCTATGGCACTGTAGATCTGTAATTACATTGATGGCACTCCATCCTGTAGTTTTTGAATGTGTGGGAGTCTGCAATCCTGCACTAGTTCATTTTAAGCCCTCAAATCCTCACAGAAGCATTCTATCATTTAGTCTAAGGCCTTCCCAAAAAAAGCAGATTGTTACATTCATTGTCTTCATCTGCAAAACTTTTCAAGTTTGACTCCTTCCTTTGTTTGTGTTTATTTTCAATAACTGCTAAACATAGTATTTCTGTAAACAAAGCCATCATCACATCTCCAGAATTAGCACTAAATTTAGTAGAAACTGTCAGCTGGTTTGAGCATAAGAGGTTCATTTTACAAGTTATCCTTGGGATTTCAGTCTTTTCCACTTGAGTCCAATCATATTCAAGGGATGTTCTGTTATGATGTCGAACTCAAGAAGCACTGGGTCTATTAAGTCTTGTTAATAACCCTAATCTATTGTTATAGAATAACAATGAATCTCCACTTACTCAGATGTTTTGCCAATAACATTGATATTCAGGTTTGTTTTCTGCTGCACTCTTAAAAGCTCTTAGTATTCCAGACTATTGTGTGTCACGTAAATCCATTATAGATGGAAGACAATAACATACGCACCTTGCTTGGATGAAACAAAAGAAAATTTCTACCGTCAGTGTCCGAATAATGACCAGTACACTTTGATGTAATCACATCAAAGTGAAGGCATCAGTCTTTTCGAGTGCTCTATAGAGAACTCCTGGAATGATGGATAGATTTTGGCAATATATCTGCTCGCATAAAATAAGCAAATGCTGGCCAACATTATGTCAACATCTGTTCATCCAACATTTCCCCTGAGATGAAGGGTAATAATAGGGAGTGTGTTCCCTCTTTGCTGCAATAACAGCTTCTGCTCTCATGGGAAGAATTTAGACTAGATCTTGGCTTGGTCTGCTGTGAAGATTTGAATGGTTTTGTTCACTGGATCCTTAGATATACAGTGAAAGACTTCCAAACACTGGCAGTAAAAGTGTGTAAAAAGTTTGAATCCATTTTCTATAGGATGGAAATATCATTCATAGATATATCTGCTTAAACACAATTTTTTACATCTCTATACTGTATACTGGAAGAAATACAGTATTCAAATGTTAAACACACACACACACACACTCACACACACACACACACACACACACACACATACACACACTGTGTTCATAATGGATATATATATATATATATATATATATATATATATATATATATATATATATTATGTCACTGTTAAATACACAAATCATTATGGGTGGTAGGGTGCCCAAGGACTGGGAGGAACAGCATGCTTAACAGCTCCAAGTTTTCTGTGATTTTCAGTTTTTTCATTCTGGGTTTTATTTTTACTTTTGAGTTGTGTGGAGGAATTATTTTGTCTATTATTTTTTTATTTTATTATTTTGTGTCTGTGTTTATGTTTAGTGTTGGTGTGTGACTAGATGGGTGTTTGAGTGTGGCACCCCCTGAAATCTCATCACACACAAGCTCAAATACCATCTGTTTCCTTGCTCCTTTCTGTGCAAAATCCTTTGTAGCGCTGTATTAAATGTCACGTATTTACTGTGTAGCTGTATTCAGGCAGGATTATTTTTACTGCCACAGGACTTCAGTAATGTTTATGGAGTTTTTTGAGTGTCACTAATGTTCTGAGAACAGCCCTCCCATCAAAAATATATAGCTCTCAATGACCTTATCTTATAGTCCTTCAAAACAGATAATGAGGGAAAAGTAACTGATATTCTAAACCATTTAACGGTGACATAATGAGTTATAGTTAAGCACTAAAGGCTCCTCCATACATGAGAAAACATGCGAAACCCCAGATATGACTGAATATTCTTTCACATGTTTATTTGCATGGGATTAATATAGCCAGGTGTAATTTTTGCTGCTTGTTTTAAAGGAGGAAATATACTCAAGAATTTAATGTTTTTAAAATATAATATTTTTTCCTATATATATATATATATATATATATATATATATATATATATATATATATATATATATATTGTATATATTTGTGCCCACAATGAGTGCAGGTTCAAAGTAGCTAAATTCACCTATTATAAGGCATGGCCACAAATGTTAATCCACACCTAATAAATAGACAGAGGAGTAAAGCATTCTTGATAGATACAGTTCAGTCTCACAAACTGCAGTCAGAGACGACAGACTAAAGCAGACAAGGAAAACAAACAAACTTCCTTGTTCAAGAACAAACTATGTCAAACCACAGCAAGATAATCCTTCATAATACAGATACCACAAAGTGTTCTTTATACTTCTGAACAGCCTCATAATTCAGACATTCCAGTGGCATTCTGAAGAGACATGTACACAGGACAAAGAGTACTGACACTGGAACACTTCTGTTTACAAGACAGATGTGATTTCCAAGAACATCATTCATTTTCACCCCACAGAATAAAAGCTTTGTCCTAGAGGTCATTATTTATGATTATTTATGATGAAGACTACACAATAACTGTTTTGGATTCTACCGAGGTATTGTCCAAGATCATGGACAAGCAAAGTTTAGCCTCTTGATACACCAACAAATGAATCCTCAAGGGAATCTCAAAGGCACAACATGGTCCCTATGGCCCTTCACTATACTTTTAAAAAGGTTTTCACACTAAAAATGGGTCAAGAGGTGGTGCATGAAGTCAATTAAAATATAACTGCACTGGAACATTGCAGGCCCTTGAGAGTACCACCCTAATGACAGAGTTTATACTCTGAAACATAGCCACATCATAACACATCTTTGTATGAGAATCTCTGGTCTTGATTTTTGACTATAAATTCTCCCTGTATTTATTTTTCTGTGTACTGATATCTTTACAAGTGCTGGAAGCCTGTAAATAAAGCTCTTTAGCTCATGCAAACTACCTCATCTTTATTGTTACTGTATGTTTGTTCTCTGATTGTCTGAGGGGCTTACTGCCAACCCCTAAACAGCAGAGTACTAAAATAAGATTACATAAAGAGGTACAGACATATAAGACCAGTATCCAAAACCCAGATTAAGCCTAATTCTGGTTTAAACCGCAAAACAGTTCTTATGGTGATTTATTATGGCACATTAATCCATGTTTGGGAAACTAGCCCACAGAGTATTCCAAATACAGATTTTTTTTTTAAAACATGGAATTATGGATCATTTGCTCTCATTATATTAGATACCGCAACAAGCACTTTGGCTCATAAGTGATGTGTGATGTGAAGCATAAAGAAGATGAGCTCAGAAGAAAATATAAACACTTCAATACAGTATATTAAGGTTCTAAATTGAGTGGCATTCACCTTTAATCTATGGGAGGACCAGGGTTAATCCCTAATCAGCTCAAAAGTAGAAGTTTGAATATATAACTTACTGGACTTGTAAAGGTTACTTTGCGATAATGATGAGATTAATTTCTTTCAGCAGATGAAGATCAATGTGCACCGATTAATGGCAAATTAGTTTTCTCTGATCATTTTTGATAGGATTTCATTAAAAGGTTGATTTTATCCAGAGGAGTCACTGGAGTGATGGGATTTAACACTGAAATGGAAGTCAGTCAAAGCTTCTTTAGATGTATAATGTTAAAGTGATTTACTTAAATAAATGTAAACACAGATTTGGGAAGTATGGGAGTATCTCAGAAGTGAAAACAGAAGTGGAAACTTCTAATTTGTACACACCAGGCGTACGCACAGCTGCTCCTTACATTTGCATAAAGTCCAGAAGCAGCTTTTGGTGTCTACTTGTTTTCCATTCCATCTAAAATGTGGGCGGCACCTGAATCACAATTGCTGCACCACTGAAATACAGCTGGAATCAAGACAGTGCACAGAAGTCATCAGCACTTAAATTATTTAACTGCAAAGGGATATGGGACCCTTGAGAGTCCCCGCTTAGTGACAGTATCTATACCCTTTAAGGCATAGAGGTCATAGTGCAGTATGCAGCACCATATATTTGTCCAGACAATGGGGTTAAAGGCAAAGCAAACTATCAGCTGTACTCCCAGCACAAGATCTGTCAACACAGAGCAGGAACAGCACGAGCCTGGAAACCTCCAGGGTGACACAGGAACACACACACACACACACACACACACACACACACACAATGTAAAACGGAAAAGTCAGCCTTGCCCTCAGATAAATCACAGTGTGCCCTCTGTGTGAAGCCATGCGTGGGTAAGAAAAGCATTATTATTCCTCTATGTGTAGTATAAAGGCATGTACTGGAGCCCTCTGTATGGAGAACGATTGTGTGCATATTCAGTAAATTTACAGGAGCAGCATATATAACCATGGTAAAACTACAGGGAATTAATGCCCTCTCAGAGGGAGGTTACTGTAGTAAAAATTACATAAATGGTATATAATTTCATGACACTGAGCTGTGGAGCAGTAGAATTGTGTTCCTTTGAGTAATAGATCTCTACCTAACATGTTTGTGAAGAGCTGGGCTGGCTTTTACAACTGAAAACATCCAACATCAGGCCCTCAATTAAGGAATGGCATCAAATCAACACACTGATGCACTAACATCTAGAGTAATGCTTTTCTTTAAAAGTACGTAGAACAATTTTATTGTTACAATTAGTAACAATAAAAGTATGACAGCTCATTTCCTCCTGGTGATAATAATAGAGTTATTTGTAAATATATCAGTAATAAACCTTTGGTTCATTGGGTTATATTCTGTTTGATTCAATACCTCTTATAATTTGGAGCAGCGCTTTCTTAATCCAAAACATGTGGTTGAACACTACTCATATGGCTATTTTACTGCACAAGGGGTCTGGCACTGTGAAGCCAAGAATGTGAATACATCACATTAACACTTTATGTTAATGTCCATTCTCCTTCTTTACTAATGTTTTATAATCATCTCTTACCCATTTACAGCACATGTATATTTCCACTTGGTACGTGTACTTTCATGATTCAGACTGGTAAGTAGTTTGAGGTGACCCCTTTTGAAGGATTTGCAGCCTGCTAACCATGAGTGAGTGTTTTACTTTGCAGGTAAGTGAATTGCACTTGAAAAAAGAGGAGCAGTAGCTACAACTCACTGTGGCTGTGTGCAGTCCTGCAGGTTGCACATTCTGCGGATAGGTTTGGGCTTCTTACTGATGTCACAGTAGCTCCTGTGCACCATCTTACTGTCACCTTTTTTACGGCATCCATATTTGGTGTACTGGAATCCTAGAGCCAAGAAAACATGATTAGTAAAGCCTTACCGAAAAAGTTTTCGAATTGAATACGGAAGAATGACTCAATTCCTGAATTGTAACTTGTATTATCTGGTTTTCCCTTTCTAATCCTGTAATAGAAAAACAGAGAAGAGGTCTTTGTGGGTCGTTCTCTGTTTTTCCTATTTCAGGGTTAGAAAATAGCAAAATCTACACTGGGTACAGTTCATGAGGCCTTTTTTTGGAGGAAATATTGTATATAAATGGGAGTTCATTAAGCTGTTTTTCTCGATGCATGTTTAATTTTTCAAATCACCAAGTCAAATTTTAAATTACTGTAATTCTAACAGCTCTGGTTTAGTTACAGTATAATCACCCCACTCTCTAGTTATTGGTGTGGTAAACATTTTTACCTCCAGCACAAGGTCGTGAGCACTGGGACCAGCTCTTCAGGGCCCACTCATAAGTGTCCTCCTGTATCACATTGTTGTTGTTGATTGGGACCGAGTCTTCATGTATGATGTATTTATACGTTAGAGAAGATCTGTTCTCATTGTCCTTTGGTATAATCTTACAGAGAAAAAAAAACAGAAACAGAATAAAAACAGATTTCAGATGCCATTGGCCAATGGTGTTTACCGTATGTTGTATTATGCATGAGAATACATTGGTATGCAGCAACACATTCACAAGTACATGCAGATTTATGCACGTTGTCTTATGTTAAGGTGACTCACATGAGCTTTCTCTGTGTAATCGCATTTGTAAAAGAAAGCAGCAGGAAAAGCATAACTCCAGGAGCCAGTGGAGATGTACCAAGGGTGACTACATTCCAAATTCACACATTACAGCTTAACTTTCTGTATACACAGAGCAAAGCTTATTCTGTCTCAGTGAACATTTATGTACAATACCCACCAAACAAGGAAAAGATTCTGTGTCATGCTCATGTCACTGTCACCGAAACAGACATCAAATTTATTCTGTTTATTTTTCAGTATCAGGAAAACTAGCAGAAAACATTTAACTGGGGGAGCACCCATGGCCCACAGTGAAGTGGGCTCGCGACCAGAAGGTTGATGGTGCGATTACCAAGACTGGCAGGATAATTAGGTGAGGGAGGAATGAAGGAACAGCACTGTCTGCTAACTCAGTCTATGGCTGAAGTGCCCTTGAGCAAAGGCTCATAACACCTGACTGCACCCTGGGCACCGAAGCTGGCTGCCTGCCTCTGTGTGTGTGTGTGTTTGCTGCCACAGATGGGTTAAATGCAGAGGAAAATAGACATGCCTGTTAACAAGTGTCTGGTTTTTGGGCAAAGTATTGTAGCTATTTATTTGTATGCTGTAATCACATTATTTTAAACTACTGGTATATCCACACCTGAAAATGTAATGAAGGTTTCCTCTAAAGTGAATAAAATAGACATTAATTCTTAGTAGAAAATGAAAATGAAGCACATGCTATAATTTATACTGAGCTCTTTCTGGAACCCTCTATACCAACTTCATTTTTTGGTGTTTGCAGTAACATCACAGGTGCAGCAACTACAGATCAGGATCAGAAACTCTGCAGCGAATAAAGGACTCCTCTCTCTCAGGTTTGGTTTATTCCCAGTTTAGTAACTACATCTGTGAATCTGCTCTGAAACACTCACTGGGAAACTTGTGTTGGTTCGCGGAGGAGGTCTAGATCCGTTCCAAAAACACGGAATATGTTCCAGTCATCTGTAATTGGAGCCCGGGAGATTTTTTATTTGTGAGGCCTTCTTGATTTGTCCACAGCCTGGCAATTACCCTCTAATGGTAAAGCAGAATTAATGAGATGTGGAGGATGCGTGTGTCTCACAGAAACTCAGCAGCAAATCATTTCTGCACAAATGCCAGAGACTGCACATTTATACACGCGTATCTATGGTTACCAGTATCTACCAGGGAAGTGGGCTTCAGTCACAACAATTCACTTATAGGCACCACTAAAGTGATGCTAATGATAAAACCATGTGTCGTACAGTACACTCAAACAACAGCTCTGAATGTGCATAAACATCACCACATTAACTATAAACAGCTAAACAAATCCGCTCTCTTCAGGAGAAAGATCTAATTGCTAAATGCACGATCAAACCGAGGTAATAGGAAAGTTCCAAATGATATTTAATAGTATTTGAACACAAAATACGTTATCACAGTGATCCTATAGAAACACAAACACTTCTGATGGCTCCAAAATCTTTAATGAATGCAGGAATGATTTATTCCAGGACATTTTAGAGAATTTCTGTTTATCTTAGTATTATCCAGTTATTTAAATTATGTTAAAAACATGAGGATTTTTTTATTACAATTTGCTCCAAACACAATGGAAGAAAAAGTTCTGATGACATTCAGAAAATGTCTTTGAGGAAGTAGTAGATTTGATTTTTCTTCCATCTCATCCCTTACAGGGGCACGGGACCTGGAGGTTGTTCGTTCAAGACCCGCTCTGGGTGTCTGTGAGGAGTGTGGTGTGTTCTCCCTGTGTCTGCGTGGGTTTCCTCCAGGTGACTGTCTGTGAGGAGTGTGGTGTGTTCTCTCTGTGTCTGAGTGGGTTTCCTCCGGGTGACTGTCTGTGAGGAGTGTGGTGTGTTCTCCCTGTGTCTGTGTGGGTTTCCTCTGGGTGACTGTCTGTGAGGAGTGCGGTGTGTTCTCCCTGAGTCTGCGTGGATTTCCTCTGGGTGACTGTCTGTGAGGAGTGCGGTGTGTTCTCCCTGAGTCTGCGTGGGTTTCCTCCGGGTGCTCCGGTTTCTTCCCACAGTCCAAAAACACAAGTTGTAGGTGGACTGGCTATTCAAAAGTGTTTGTGTGTATGTCACCCTGTGAAGGACTGGCGCCCCCTCCAGGGTGTGTGCCTCCTGCCTTGCACCCAGTGATTCCGGGCAGGCTCCGGATCCACTGCGACCCTGAACTCGATAAGCAGTTACAGACAATGAATGAATGAATGAATGTCATCCCTACAGTTCCAAAGTGATTTTTTTACAGCACTGTTCTGAAATCAAGGGAGTGGGGGAGGGAGGGGATATTTTCCTATGTTCTTCCAAAAGTGTACACACAGTGTACTCTCTGCAGTGCTGAACCCAGAGTAGCAACAATAGACTACAAATTACAAATTCCCTATTACAGCTCAGTGAAACATCACAATGATTTAGAAGCTGTATTTTTAAGGTAAAATACTTCTTTGTGTCTCTTTAATATTCAGGTTTTATTTGGTGCAGACACAAACGTGTGGTATTTATACGGTAAGTACATTTTGAGTCCAGTAATTCAGAGAGTTTAGAGCATGTAATAAAATAATTATTAATAATAATAATTAACTGAGTCTGTTCTTTGTTTAAGCATTTCAGGTCTTAAATTAATGCTTAATTACAGCAGTGAAAGAGGGCAGGTTTTCAAATCGCACAAGCTGGAATTTTAATTCTAGCCTACATTATCATGAGTAATGTCTTAACACCCTTTAAATGGTGAAATTTTGCTTCTGTATAATGATTTTAGGCAAACAAACACTGAGCTGTTTACATGACCATGACCACAGCTGAATTACAGTCTAGCACTCTATTAATAATTTTGAGCATTCGAAATTAAAGCAAAAAATGCTTGGTCTTATTTTATCTTTTATAAAACCTGCCTGGACTTGCAGTTATATGTCAGAAAAATCACAATTTCACAAATCTTTCAGTCCTTGTCTTAATTAATTTTAATAATTCTTAAAAATTATATAGAACACCAAAACAAAGTTTAGTGCAGCGAATGACATCATTCTTTCACACCATTCTTTTGCTCTCTCTCTCTTTACACAGGGTATCACATGAAAGAGGAAACAAGTCTGCTACTTCTCGCTCTGTTACACATACTCAAGAAAAGCCAGTGAATCATGAATCCACTAAATGACTTCTCAAAGATTCATAGCTGTAATGGCTACACTAAAGGAAAATGCCTAACTGTAGATGTTTGTTCGTGAGACTACAGGACCCCTACATCAGCTTTTCATGACAACAGTTATAAACTCACATTAATATCTGTAAAGGCTTATTCTTTACATAGTTTATATACACTGACAAAAGCATCCTTCAGGACAACTGACGGTTTAGTGTTTAGTCTTTGCAGAAGTTAATTTAGTGTATGTCAGTTATCCTGTAAGATTTGTGTAAGTGTCATATAGCCTTATAAACACACAGCTACAGCAAAGTGCTACCCAGTGAAGTATATCTAGGTTTATATTTTCAGTTCGAGCAGAGTAAAGGGTGTGCGTCTTTAAAAACCTGTTGACTCCACGGTGAGAAACTCACTTCCAATTACTCATCTCCCGTCTCGTCTAGTGACTTTTCTCCATCTGCTTCAATAGATAACTTACCCCTGCCTTGCTCTTCAGCCAGACTGAATGTGCCTCTCTCTCTCTCTCTACCACTTAATTTCCTCCCATCTCTCTCTTCTGCCTTATTCTCTGCATTCTGTCTCTCTCACCTCAATGAACACATCTGTCACAACACAAACACCAACTCTCACCACTTTCTCATCACACACTTCTCTGTAGGGTCAGAGATGTGTAAATAGCTCTTCTACTGACCTTACATGACCCCTCCACAAAGACCTCCACAATAATCTCAGAAACGTCTCACTTCATTCCCACTCTTCATATCCACAATTTCTCACTCCATCCCCACTCTTCATCTCCACAATGTCTCACTCCATCCCCACTCTTCATCTCCACAAGGTCTCACTCCATCCCCACTCTTCATCTCCACAATGTCTCACTCCATTCAGACTCTTTATCTCCACAATGTCTCACTCCATTCCCAATCTTCATTCCTGCAATGTCTCACTTCATTCCCACTCTTCATCTCCACAATGTCTCACTCCATCCCCACTCTTCATCTCCACAATGTCTCACTCCATCCCCACTCTTCATCTCCACAATGTCTCACTCCATTCAGACTCCATTCCCAATCTTTACTTCCAGAATGTCTCACTACATTCCCACTCTTTCTCTCCACAATCTCTCACTCCATTTCCAATCTTTATCTACACATCTCACTCCATTCCCACTCTTTACCTCTGCTGTCATACTTTTTATCTCCATAATGTCTCACACATAATGTCCCCACTCATAATCTCTGCAACTTCTCACTCAATTCCCACTCTTCATCTCCATGTCTCACTTCATTCCCATTTTCATCTCTCATTCTCTTAATTCTCATCTTCGCAAGACCTCACACTATTTCTCCACGCTAGCACATGTCTTAGAATTTAGCTGGATTTATTGCTTTCCATTAATCTGTAATTTTAATTACAAACTTAGACTCAAGTCCATAAAAACAAAACAAAAAAAGGAATGCAAACAAACAAAGAAACACTTTACACGGTTGATAATAGTCCCAGTTAAATCTCCTCAGATGTACCTACCTAAAATCAGTATCTAGCTCTTAACAGCCAATTTGACTGGAAAATATATAAATAAAGTGCCTCTTTGATTTTTCTTTGTTTTATCATTTTAACAATATAATATAGTTATACCATTCAGTCCTAAAAGAAATCTATGTCCATGTCTTCTTTAATGCCAGTAGAGTCTGCTAAAAAATGTGAAAACATGACATTTGTGCCAGAAAATGAAGTGCACTCAGCGAAGAAATCTGTGACTAATTATGCCAGCTAAGTTTAGACCAAGTGTCCATATGCCAAGCATATTCATGAGTAGATTTTATTCCAAAAATTGAATCTTCAAATCTTAGCTGGACACAGTGTGTGCTATCGACAGAAGACAAATTCTGTAAATTAACTGGAAAAACAAATCCTGCCGCTCAGCCAGCAAATGAACCAGATGATCTGTCTGTATAAACCCATTAAAGTGCTTAATCTCTTTTCTTCCAGCTCCACTGCTCCACAAGCTCACAAACATGACTTTGCTAATAAAAGTCACACACACCTCCAACCAGCGTAGTCTCACACATACACTTATAAATGAAACGACTGACATGATCAAGGCAGCAAGTCTTTTCCAGTGCAGTAGCACAGTTGACCAGGCCTGAAGTTGGGACTTTCTCACTGCAGTGACCGGGATGACTGCCGAGGAGTCAGTGCTGAAGTGGATCTGACCAGATCTGAGCTGAGGACTTTTTCACTGTTCCCATGGAGCTGATTTAGGTATTATATCATATTTATTGTAGTAGGTTCTTTTTTATATATATGTTCCGACTGTGCTTCGTTCCTACTCATAATTATTTTAAATCAAACCAGAATACTTAAACTGCTCTGCATACTTCATTCATTATTCATGAAATTTCTTGTAAATATTATAATTTTGTTGGGTAGTTTTAAACTCCAGGAAAAAAAAACAAAAAATATTTATTATTTTTCTTAGGTATAAAACCAGTTTCTCTCTGATGTTTTTTTTATGGGGAAATGCAGGAAAGAAACCTACACCATCCGCACCGTAGATGTGTGGGTATAAGGTGTGACCCGATCAAGGCAATCAGAGGTGATAACACTTGTTGCCTAGCAACACTGCTCTGACAGAATTGTAACTTCAAACAATGCTGTGCAATAGGCCCTTTCTTTACCATCAGAGAGAAGATGAGCCTTTCAAACACATTCCTTTACAGCTAAATGAGTGAAATGCAGCTTGACGTGTGTTCTCTTTAAGATCAGCCCTGAGAGACATTTATACACACACTGAACATCTGCCCAAAGTCATCCAAGCTTTCTCACTTAAACATGCTCACCATTAGACACTCCCTAAGTACATGGACATGCATATTAATAAACGCTTGATTCATATTCTCATGGGTTCTATTCAAATTAAACAAAAAAAATGCAATGAAACATTAAAGATATGACATGCTTTAAATATTAATTTCAATATAGGCATATTTAAATATTTAAAACAATATTATGAATATAAACATGAATGAAAAATCATAAAAACATAAGTCTGTCAATATTAGTCTGATTCATTTATGAAAATATATTGGCTTGATTTTGATGTGACTTTATAGATGCATTATAATGGATATCTTGAGCATTGTGCAGAGGTATGTGATGATTAATATACACACATGTGCCCTACTTATCGCTTTTGATGGTGATGTTTGATGTCAAGTTTGAGCAAAAAAGACTATTATGATTCTTTGTGATTCATCACATATTCTTTCATGTTTAGAAAATGGAATAGTAAAAATAAAAATAAGATATTTTAAAAAATAGAAATTACCAGAACGATGACAGCATCGTGTAGAGGGCCGTCCGTGTGTAGAGACTCCACATCGTTTTCAATGGCGTAATCCCACTCAACCCCGAGGTCAATGAAGCTGCGGGACCGGACCTCATCTCCTTTCCCATTCAGGATGTAGTGTCCAGTGGCCTGGTCTTTCACAGCTGTAATCAATGACTAATTACACATGCACTCTTTTTGACTGACAGCTCTTTATGAAGTTAAATTCTAAAGGTGTATGTTTGTACACACCTGGTCAAATGACGTTATGTTTTTGTGGGTTTTTTTTTTTTGTTTTGTTTTTTACTTTAACAGACAGAGCAGGTTTGTTTTTCTAGAGGATTGCTCTAGGCACTGCAGTGACTCTGATAAGACTGTGGCATATTAGTGTGTATTGTGTTGCCCTCAAATAATACCTGCTCTGTTGTGGTCCTGACCACTGAAGGACAGGGTGAAAGAGAGCTAACAATGTATACAAAGCAACAGTCAACTTCAGTCTGGAATATAATCTGTAATTGTAGAACTATAAAGGGCATTTCTAATGCCACTGGATCTGAAGACATGGGCAATGAGTGTAGAAAAGGGCAAATGGCTTTAATTTTAGGACTGATTTGTGTATATACATATAAATCAGTCATAACATTAAAATCACATGTTTGTATTGACTTGGTCCCCCTCACACACAGCTCTGACCAATCAAATCATGGACTCCAACAGAGCTCTGAAAGTCTCCATGAAGATATCCATGAAGATGCCTGTGGTTCGGCAGTTGTCCTTCACTGACTCTACTTCTGTCACTGCATCATGTGGCATGGAACCTTCTCACAAGACCTATCAATTCAGAGGTGCTCTGACCAAAACAATACCAACAACAGCCTCAAGAACTGAGCGGTTGACTTGCTGTTATTTTGGGGAATTTCTATTGGCTGATGTTTCACTTAGAAAATCAACAAAACGTCAATTGACTGTGGGTGCCGAAACATATGAACAGGGCTGGATCCACTTGGGTTTGTTGTAAGATATAAATATTAAATGAGGGACAATATGATTATGGGAGGAGTATGAGATGGTAAGTGTTGCAACATGTTACGGGAGGTGTTATCAGCAGTGTATTACAGGCACTCGTGAGGAATGCACCAGTAAAGAGAAGGTGACATGACAGTGAGTCATGATGCTCTCTAAGCACGAAAAGAGAGAGAGAGAGAGAGAGAGAGAGAGAGAGAGAGAGAGAGAGAGAGAGAGAGAGAAAGAGAGCATGCTGCCCCACTGAACAAGCGACTGTCAGTGAAGATTATTACTGGAGGAGGATTTCCAGTCAATCTCCATTGCTATCACTCATTAAATGTCACATGCCATGGACAGTGACAAAGCTCTGCAAATGCTCCTTCTATTACTCCAGTGTGAGCACTTGTGTAGGGCTGGCCCAGTACTCAAGTTCATGTTCATTCTTTAGCCAAAATAACTCCAATATATTATTTTTGCCTGAAAACTCTGAATGTAGTGTGCTTATCGTGTGCTTTTTATGATTGTATTTGTTTCTGTATTATTCATAAGCTTAGTCTTTTTTGTTAATGCTTACACAATTTGAGAACACATGGTGGTTCCTGTCAAGGAATTTAGTAAGTGTTGGACTGGGAGTTAACATGTTATCCATAGAAAAAAAGCAATGTGTAAAGATAAAGTCTTCCAGCACTAAACCTGTGATCTTTGGAGTGATAGTTTAAGGGTTAACACAATTGCATTAAGAATGAGAATGCCAGCCCTACTACTCTAGTGTTCCAAACACATTTCTATATCAATACAGAGCCAGTAAATAAATACAAGCAAAGTGGGTGCAATAGGTTTGATGTGTTCAAATCAAAGCACTCAGCTTTGATTAACAGGGAGCTGAATGTGATGTGTTTTCTTTTCTTTTTCTTTTTTTTTTTAGTTAAATGAACAAAACTATCCAAACTGTCATTTGTAGTGAAGAGATGAACTTTAAATAATTAGACACGGATGCTCTAAAGAGACTAGAGAATACATCATTGTAATTACATGCACCCTTCTGGCAGTTGGGCAGTATCTACAATATCAAGCTACTGAGCCACAAGAATCAATTTTCATTAAATATTAAATGGCACTTGGCTTGAATACTGATTGGGAGATGCAACGCTAGCATTATTTAAAATTTAAGAACAGGTCTGACAAAAATGTGTTAATGAATCATTAGAAGTTAACAATGACACAGTGGTGGAGTAAAAACTCCAGGCTCAACCTTAAATTGCGGTTAAAGTGGAGTGACCCCTGTAAAGGTCGGGACTGTGGGAAAAATTAATTAATTCATTGTCTGTAAGAGCTTTTCCAGTTCGGGGTTGCAGCGGGTCTGGAGCTTACCCTGAATCACTGGGGGGCAAGCAGGAACACACCCTGGAGGGGGCGCCAGTCCTTCACAGGGCAACACACACTCACACATTCACATCTATAGACACTTTAAAGTAGACCGTCCAACCTCATTTTTTACCCTAGTGTTGTAGCCACCGTACCGTTCCAGGAAATTTTTTTTTCTTTGATTATAATAAGCTTGCGGTTAATTTAAAATTTAATCACCATATTACTACTCAGTGCTTGATGGAGGAAAAAGTGTGGAATTAAGGTGGCATGCAGGCTCCTGGATAGTGACAGGCGGCAATTGCAGAGCTCGCAGGCTTTGTAAGCTCTGAGGTTTAAAATAAACAACAGTCTCATCAGCACATGTGGCATTGCCTATTTATCACTGTGATCTTTTTAATTACAACTTTAGAGTGGAATAGCCTGTTGATGATTGGGAACAGGACAGAAAGTAATGGCCTTAACATGGACGACTAATAAGATACATGTGTAAATTTGCAATGGGCATGTCAGGATGGTGTGAAAATCAATGTGAACAATTTTCTATAGGTTAATCAGGAGACTGCAAACTGAATGCATTACTCCAACGAAGAAGAAACATGCAGTGTTCTACAAATGATGTAGTGTTTGCAGTGGTGATGCAGGCTTGGTGGAAATGGACTGATTTAATGGGCTGTGGAGCTGTGACATGAAAATGTTAGCCTGCATATCAATGCCAGGCCAAAGAGCCTGTGAGGACAGCCGTCACTTACCAAGTATGTGAGGGGAGACCTCATGTTCTTCTATGAGCACATGTCTAGCCCCAGGGGGGATGAGGAACATCTTTAGGTAACCTTTGCCCCAGAGCCAAAACAGCAACAGAGGCAAGAAAAGATAGCAGAAGCAATTAGTGAGCAAAGGGGACTAACGTCTTGTTTTTCTTTGCAGAGGTGGACATCCTGTGGTTAGAATGCACTGCTGTCATTGCAAGGCTTCTACAAAAGCTCACAGTTCTGAGGAACTGTTCTACTGCAGTGGTCCGTCGAGCTAATGGTCAAAGCCTAGAAGAAAATGTTATGGAAAGATGTGAAAGAAGGTTCTTCATTCAGATCCATGGTTTATGTAATTTTCATAAATGAAATAGATCAAAGATTCAAGCAAATCTATAAACACTGCAAAGAGAAAGTGCACCAGGTAACATAATGCGTTTAGATTTTTGTGCTTCTCTTGTCGTTCTCCTTACTGATGTTCATTGGTTTAACCAACTTAGATTGGTTTCTTCATCTAACATAAGGATGTAAATAAAATATATTGTTTTAAAATTAGGAAAATATTCATGATATTTGGCAGACATATTAGACACTGTCTAATAAATTAATATGGATGTCAACATAAAAAGTTTTCCTTATCCAAGTAATTTCTGGAGCATTTATATTGGTCCATTCATCTGTGTTTGCTGTCTTCAAATGATGTAGTAAACTAAAAAAAATCCACAAAAATTAAAATACATATTTTTCTTTGGACAGCAATGATATGTAGGTGAACATTGCATTGGGAGTGTTGTCCAAGGACTCTAATTGGTATAGTGTAGTGTACGTTTCTTTGGTAGGAAACAGAACTTCCATCCGCAACATGGAGAGCAGCATACACTATACCAAACTCCAGGTGCTGTGTATTTTCTTCTACATTACACTTCTGTCACTGTGAATGGCAGACACACTCATCCAGAATGACTTGTAGTCGCATTAGAGATTAAACTAATAGAACATTAAATGTCTTGACCGAGGAGTCTTTGGTCATTCCTGAGCAGGGAATCAAAGCCTGTTCTGATGTGCCTAACCAAGAGCGACATACAATTTTAATCATTGTGCAGATGTAGACTACTGTTGTGTTAATACTCTTGCTTAAGGACTGATAAAGACTAGTGCTGCTGCCGTAGCCTGGCACTACACCCTAGGGCAGCAGAGCAGAGTTAGCCACTATTATATCACCTGCGCTATTATCACACCAAATCAGGGCTATTGTAAATGCAGCATAATCTATATTTCTTCAATTCAGATTGGTGTAGATAACTGTGGCAGCCTAATATTGTAGATACAAGCTAATGTAAGCTAGTTAAAGAAATGAACCACAGTAAGAATAATGAGTAAAGTATTAAGCAGCTGCTCTAAATGCGTCATGTTGCCTTTGGTGCTTTGAGTTCTCCCCGCTTTCTTCTTATATACAGTAAAGGTCTATTAAAATTGTCGAAAAACTATAACTGAAACTCAATTGTAAGAACCTTGAGCCACTCTTCAACAAATAAAAGAAATCACAAAGCACTATAGAACTGCCTCCTGATGTCTACTGTGGATGTCCACTCCTCTGCAAAGCACTGCACCACTCACCAAGCACATTTCTAGAATCTTCAGTTTCGTTCAGAAAAACGTGGCGAGCTCCTTTGGGCAGGAGGAAGGCTCCCCTTGTCTTCCCTTCGGGGAGAAGAAGCAGCTGTTACACGGCTTTTGTACTGCCATTTTTTGCCATTGACTTACATTTTTCTCTTTGAAGTTGCTAGCAGCAAGGGGTCTATTAAGACGGGATAATGGTGGAAAAAAGGCACGTAGAAGCCCAGGAGATGGGGGTTGATGTGCTGGGGTCTTTATCAACAGTTAATGCGAAAAGGCAGACACTTCTTGGGAAATACAAACCCAGCTAATCACATCAGAGTTCACTTAAGGTGGAGGAACAGACACACAATGAGGCGGAGAACGAGGGAAGAGTGGCAGCAAAAAGGTAGAGAAGTGGCAGATATATAGACCACGTGGAGGAATTAAAATGGGAAATGGTCAATAGTACAGTGTACTGGACTTCCTTTCATCTTATCGTTTCTAGTGATAAATATTTAAGGCTGTTTTAACTGGAAATTAAAAGAAATAAAGAGGCGTCCCTAATTTATGCACAATGCTCTATGTAACTGCAAACAATCAAGTCCTTGCTGCTTCATTCTTTTCTCCTACTTGATTTCTAATCAGTCAATGGCAAAAACAGCATTACAAAGGGAGAGAGTAAAGATTAGATAACACAGAATACTTGCAGATTGTGTTTTCCAACAAAGGCATTTCTTTTTGGCATCTCTTGCTTAACTGTTTCCCTGTTAAAAAAGTGTTAGAGAATAGTTACAGTGTTTTCACTCATGCCAAGCTCAGTCTTGCAGTAGTACATTCCTTACTATGCCTGTTATGAGCAGTTAATGAGACAATGACATGACGTTATCTAGAGATGAGTAGTCGTGCTTGGTCATGACTTCTTACACTCTGAGACATGCTGTACACTGGTAACAGGAAAAGAGGGACAGCATCATGAACATCAGCATGCAAATTACATTCAGCATCATAACAACTGCATCATTCTGGGAAGATCAAAACCAGCAAGACACTATACTAAGTTTCACAAGATTAATGTCACGCTAGCTCTACCATCATCAAACACAAACCTGGAACACAGCATTAAGTCAGGAAATAGTGCCAAAAAAGAAACAGCCCCAGAGGCTTGATGAATGTATTATTATTTAAAAAGCTTTGACAAATAGCCAACAAAAAAAAAAAAAATAATAAAAAGAAAAATAGCCAAAATCCCTCTATTAGCATGTCAGCATATGGACTCTCTCCTTAGGAAAATATTACTGGGGGTCTGGAATAAGATGTGTACAGACTTTACATTGGGCCTTTCCTTGTTTGTTGCACAGTTGTGATTTGTTTTTGTTTGAGCTTTCGTCTCTGGTTCTGGCGTCCTTCCATCATCAGTTGAGAGTTAGTAGTGGAACTGACTGGCCACGAGCTGGAGACGTTCTCAACAATGTGGTGGAGACTGGCTAGGCAGCAAGCCAGAAAATTACACACCATGGTCAGCAGAATATTTTCCATGCCAGCTGGGCCACTGTGTGTGTTCATGTGTGTGTATGTTATTGTGATGTTCAGGTTTAATTTGTAATCTTAAAGTATCCTTGGGGTTGAGCAAAGTGATATAAAGTAGAGTGCATCTTATTATGAGTGTGCGAGAGAGAGAGAGAGAGAGAGAGAGAGAGAGAGAGAGAGAGAGAGAGAGAATAATCCATATCACAATAAAAATAATAACCTACAAATGGAGGGATTTTGTCTATTTATAATAAAGTAATAATAAGGTATTTTACTAGGTTTACACAACATAATTTAACAGTGTTGGGCTTGTCTTAACAGCCAGGATTCCCTTTAGACCTGAGGCATTTTGCATATAATCCACAGGGCAAAACTGCTTACATAAATATCACTTTGCACTGGCACAACAGTTGTGGCATCTGTGTGGGGGTTGTTTCAAATATTTCCTGTTTACATTAGACATTACATTGGCCATGTGCTGGACCTTAGAGGCAATAATCGAATAATAATGAGATGGCCCTAAAGTCTAGGAGGCAGATTTTGAAGACAGTGGGCAAAGAGTCACACTGGAATACGGGAGCATCTCTGAATTAAACGTTGTGTATTAAAGCTTTTAATTAATAGGCTTTTTCCCTTTAATTGAAGACAAAGCCACAGAGCTAATGTCAGTGGTGCACTTACTTGTTTAAGATGGTATTCATTAACAGAGCTTAAAATATCCACTACATATTTGAAGGCTGGTTATTTTAATGGAACTGGAGCTTCAGATTTGTGGCAGGCCCATAATCACTGAGCTATGCATTTACAGCTAATTTAAAACTAAGACAAAGGATCACTTCCGGAACCAGTTTAAAGACGCCACTATATATAAGAACAGTAAACTTGGCCCTGAACTTTGACAGTATATTTTTATAGCCAGCTTAACTACAAGAAAATTCATTACATTACAAACCCAATAAAATCAAAGCGCATGAGACTGCAGGTAAAGCACTAATTAAAACATAAAGTGTTGACTCCTAAATCCACAAATGAAAACTGTAAAAATATATGTAATGCTTTAATTTTTTATGAACTAATCAACACTGGGTTTTGTTGTTTTTTTTTTTTCAATCTTCCAAAATTTGGGACAGAGGAATTTTCCAACTAGAAAAGGAAATACTCCTGTATGTATTGTATCCTGTATGTAATCATGCCTGGGTATGAATACAGAAAAGGCCTATTCCTAACTGAGCAAATGAGAGTGAGTAAGGAGGCTCTCCACTTTGGCCTACAATGTGCCAGCGAATGACTCAGCAGCATAAGTGCAAGGAGTAGTGGCAGGAATCTTAGATATTTCACCAGCTACATTTTCTGAGACTCTCTGGATGTAATAGAGCAAAATATGATGAAGGCCCAGTGCAGTTGTGCAGCTGAAGACTTGTATAATACATGAATGGCAACAAAAGTCAGATCACAACACTGGATTCATTGGTGACTTCACTCCCTAAAGAATCAGTGTTGATAAGTGAAAGATGATATAACAAAGTGGTATTATAAAATCATGAACAAGTCCATAAGGAAAACTAGCTTTTTCTGTAATTAAACTATTTATTTTTCACTGCGGCTTTTTCAGTGAGATTTAACACAGTGTTAAGGTTTTGAAGTTGGAGTTGCCATGACATTGTTTTTCACTTATATCAGTCATATTTTTAAGCCATTGTGAGTTTACAGTCCTCCAATAGACACCTATGGGCCAAAACGTCTGTTTTTTGAGAACAAACTATTATTCAAAAGAAGCCAGTTGTTTACTGCTACTGCCTCTAAAGATGCAGAGAAACTCTATGCAGGATTTATTTCTTGTTAGCTAAAAGCTGTTAATTAGTTTGTGGCTTTACTCAACTCCACAGGGAAATGGTCACAAACCTTCTTCTGAATCTTAACACTGTAATGGCCTTGGATTCTACATTCTGAAAAAGATGGTTCCTTGTGTGCTCATCATAATGAAACCTTTGTATGCGTACATGGTTCACTGAATGGTGAAATGCTTCCTCAGACGGATGCAGAATGTTTTGTATGCGCTATTATTTATATATATATATATATCACCAAAAATGGTTCTTCTATTGTTATGATGTCCAGCTTGATAGAAGAACATTTTGGAGCTACAAAGAGCCATATACACATAACACATTCTCTCAATCTGAAAAAACTTTTCATCATGCAGTGATCCATTTAATTATACCAAGAACCTTAAATTAACTTGCTATAGAATTGCAAAGATAGTTTCTATACATATAATCACCCTTTTAAGGGGCATGAATTCCACACACGATTCAATACTGAACACCTGAGGCTGTGGTACACAATTTCAGATACAGAGATTTTTCATTTCCCTGTGTCAGGTTCCATGATTGAAGACAGATTTATCATTTCTACATAAACAGAGTGAAACCTTGAGTTTAGAGACATCCTGCTTGTTGTTTAAATATCATTTAAATGCAGTTACACGATTAAGTGAATAAATACACAGTCTAAGCGTGTGGAGGATTACATTTACATTTAATTTTTAATGATGTATTAACAGGTTAGACCCAGTATTAATTACTTTTTTCCCACTTGTTTTCAAAGAAACATATGACAAGTGTGGATAAAAAATATGCAAAAATATGCTTTTTTGTATGCAGGTACTAAGTATGCAAATTACTTTTAACTGATAACTGACCATTATTAGCAGCTTATCATTAAGCAGCAAGCCTAAAATCAAAGATGTGACCAATTAGCCACAGTCAAACAAAGCATAATTAGCTCACTCTCTCTGGATGCGTAGAATGGTCTTCTTACTGCCCCAATTACTCAGTGAGATTTTGTGTAGTTACATTCTCATCTAAACATTATATGGTAATTAATCAAATAGAAACTACCAAAAAATATCACCTCCTAATTTTAAACAAATATGTAGCATTTACATTTTAGAAACAGTATTTCTAAATATTTTTGTGAGACTAACAATAATCTAGAATTTATATAAATTAAAATATGCTTTTGTTATCTCCAGTGGTGTGACAAAGCTACGTTTTAAATAAACTGTCTTTTAAAAATGTTTCTTTGTTTAGATTTTCAAGAATGAGAAAGTATTTTAGCTTCAGTTTGACTTTAGTAACAGATGTTGTGATATAACTTCGTAAACCAGCCTATGTAATACGTGTATGTGTGTTTTTTTTATGTCTGTTGTCACAGGCTTTGTACATAGGACACAAAGAATGACAAGACCCAGTGCTGACTATTAATGTTTGGACAGTTATGTATATTGCTTGTCAACACAATCAGAAATCATCAACAATATATTTATATATATTCACGATCAATCTCATGAATAACACATGAAACTGAGTTTATACCTTGAAGTTGACCTGTTTCTCTGGAGCAGATGTGGTGGGTGAGGGACATATTGAAAACCTGTGAGACAGTCTTATTTTACCCATCAAATATTCTTTAAAAGCACAAAGGTGGTTTGTCTATTTTCCATGAAAATGTAAATGAGTCTCTTCACAGATGAAGGTTAAATATCTGTCACAGAGCTGCACATTCTGGTATAATAACACCTATGGAAATTTCATATATGCATAAACATCTGAAAACTGAAGATGAGTCAGTATGAGGGCTGTCATAGGGTTCAAAAATGTTTCGTCAGAGACCTGAGAGCGATGAAGATTAGTCAAACTCAGCTCTAATTACAGTGACCATATGTACATTAATCTTTCATAATAGTAAGGCTTCTAAACAATTTGGGGTTGTATAAAAGACATGTATTTGTTGTTAAGCTCTGAATTGAAACGTATTTTATTTCCTAGGATTTGCTGAATGTCCATCTGTCAGTGAGTCCCCTCCAATCACTAGCCTGGGGGACACAAAGCCAAGCCACAACTTGATTTTGAACTGCAGCTCACATAATACCACTGAACAGCTTAACACAGTGCAGAGGAATGCAAACATCCCAGATCTGCCTAGCAAGCCCTGGTTAGCTAGCACCATGAGTAGTGAGATGGGGTGTGGGGTCTTAAGCTCCAGTTCCAGTTTAACTACTCTCCTGCTTTTACTGGACACTGATGATAAAAATTAAAAATTGAATTCACCTAACTTTAATGTTCACTCACTGTTTGTATAATTTTATTTCTTCATGTTAAATTATTGAAGGTAATAAATACTGATGAAATTTAATGAAGCCTGTTTTGTTGCCTTAAGCAGCTATAACAAAAAGAACAGCCCTTAAATGGACCACATTACCTGAAATAACAAGCCTGTGATTAATAATAATTACACAAATTTAATAACTGAATTTTGTGAAAGCCCTAATAATTACACTTCAGTAGAAGCCAGATAAAATAATAACTTCTGACTTATACGGGTTCATTTGACAGTTTAAGAGCACTTTATTTTGGATGACTGCTTTAGCACCAAAATGCCAGCATCCTGTAATGCATGAGAAGACTTCTGGCATGAACAGGCATGTGGGTTTTACCATAAAACTAGGACAGAGTGGGAGAACAGTAAAATATAACCTAAAATATAAACCCCTACAGTGGTTGAACTGTTGTGCCAGTGAGAATTTGATGGAGAGATGGACTTGTTGCCTGTGGGTGGTCTCTGAGAAAGAGAAGAAAAAATGGTCATACCAGTTTTCTTTGGGGTTCTAGTAAAGGTTCCTTTCACTGTTCGGCAGTGAGAGTTGTCCCCCCCACACACTCCACACTTATCCTCCACCTTATTGGAACCAATCTCTCGATCGCAGCCCACTTTCTGAAGAGGGAAGACAGAGAGAGACAGAGACAGAGAGAGAGAGAGAGAGAGAGAGAGAGAGAGAAACAGAAATGAGACACTGGAAAAGACACTTGTCTTGAAGCCTTGTCACTTTTGCTTTTCTCATTAATAATCTCAGTAGATGTTGATGTTAATAGATGTTGATTTGTGGAATAAACAACAAGTTTTATTAATAAAACCATAAAAATAATTTATTATAATAGTATTTGTTATGGAGGAATCTTGGCACTTTGCAAGAGTTTTTTCAGAGTTGACTTTTTATACTTGATATGCACTTCCACAGGGCGGCACGGTGGCGCAGCAGGTAGTGTCGCATTCACACAGCTCCAGGGACCTGAAGGTTGTGGGTTCGTTTCCCGCTCCAGGTGACTGCCTGTGAGGAGTGTGGTGTGTTCTCCCTGTGTCTGTGTGGGTTTGCTCCGGTTTAAGGGCTGTT